>NC_083798.1:9381155-9749360 GCF_015708825.2 Lethenteron reissneri | reverse complement strand
CTCTTCTACGCCTCGGAAGACGCCACCTCGTCTGGCCGGGCGCGTGTAGTGCCATTCGATCGTAGCAGCGGGAACGACTCTGCCCTTGAATCGCTTGTGATGGGTAATGCTGAGGGAGAGGGCTCCCACATTCTGCGCCCACTTATAACTTGACACGTGCAGCCTTGCACGTATACGCTCGTGCACTAATCGCTCTATTAAAATGTGTCGACTTGATTATGAACTGGATAGGTTTTGGCCACATGCCGACTTGATTTGTTCGTGCACATCAGTTTCCACTAATGTTTTTTTCTGCTTTGTTTGCTTATTGCGTTTCATCCATTTTGGTAAGTCGGATCCCTAATTTTTTTTTAAATGATACTTTCCTGGTCAAACAAACTCAATCTGGCTGGGTAGTGCATTTTTGTCACCCTCTTGATTTTAAACCGCACAAACATTCAGCCTCGCCACCTTTTTCCAATATGACTGCTTTGCCAACACCCCCACGCTACTGCGCCAGACCGGCACGAACGTCCTCCCCGCGTGCTGCATCCCGTGCAGTGCAGGCCGTGCGCGACGTGGCCGTGGACTGGTCTGGGGAGAACATCTACTGGCTGAGCGCGGACCGCCCCACCGTCGAGGCGACGCGCCTCGACACGCTGTCGACGCGCACCGTCGTGGTGCTCTCCGGCGGCCTGCAGTGGCCTGTCTCTCTGGCGCTCGGCCCGAGCAGCGGCGCCATGTGCCTGTCGGACTGGGGCCAGGCGGGAGCGGGCGGCGGAGCGCGGATTGAGTGCTCCCGCATGGACGGCACCGAGCGAAGGATCCTCATTTCTTTCGAGGGGGTGGCTCGTCCGGACAGCCTGGTCATGGACACCAACCAGTCCCTCCTCCTGTGGGCTGATGAAGGCGAGGCCATTACTTCCATGGTTTGCTGCTTGTATATTTTATGTGTAGAGTACATAAGTCATTTTAGGAAAGAATAGCTAGGCTTTTTCACTTGATCTCTCTTCCTCTGCTTATAACTGCCTCCCGAAACATGACCACACTCTGTAGGGTCTCAATGTGGTTGCATTTTAGACTATTAATTCACCTTCCATAAATTCTGTAAAATAAAATGGTACGTGTAAAAGGCCAACTTGCATCCCATGCCCAACATCTTGCTTCTCCCAGGCGGTCTCCCATACACTTTTTGGTAGCCACATTTCACAGAGCAGCTTCTGAGATGTGCACATTCACCGTGAGATGCAAGTAATGTGTTCGTGCCATGGAGCGAATCTGCGTTTTTGTGCTCCACAGCGCTGGGAATGATCCAGTCGGTAAAGCTGGATGGCAGCGATCACAAGATCCTCCATCGTGAGCTCCCCCGCATTGCAGGCCTCACTATGGTGGACGGTGCCCTCTTTTGGGTGGTGAATAATAACCGTAAGTGAACGGTGGCGGCATGAGCTGCATCCACGGCTATAAACTGCTGCTGGATGTAGACGATGCAATACGACAGAGCCAGACTGGCACAGCGTGGGTGGGGGGGGGGGGTACAGCGTTTATTTTGCCACTACAAAAACCGAACCACTCACGTGGCATGACAATTATCCCTGCTTTGCTTGGATTCGGATGCCCCGGAGGCCAGCCTATGACTTATGTTTTCTGGCTTAACCGATTCCCTTTGAGATTACTGCAAGTGGCAGGGTAGGGTCCCGTTCACCGCTGAACCTTTGAACGTGCAAGCGGTTAAACGTTCACTTCATTTAGAGACCAAGCATCGTTTTTAGAGACTTGCACTCTGCAGAGAACTGGAAGCAAACCCGACTGCACTCCGATAGCTTGCGCCAAACTGTGCTGCATGGTTCTTGTGGGAGCCTCGGTACCGATGGTTTATTTGCGTTTGTCTGTTTCTGTTTGTATGTGTACGTCATTGGAAAGGGGTTGACATGGGAGACTCGTGAGTGGAAACCAACCCTACCCGTGAGAGCCTTGTGCTGGCTTTCCTCCGGTGTGCTGCGGAAAAATGGAGAATTGCAGTATAGTTGTACTGTATGACAGCCTATTTACCAGAAGAGGCGTTTGACAACTGAACAAGTAATCGCTATATCCCGCAATAGCGGCACTTGTTAGTATGTGAACCACAACGCGCAAGCGTGTGCGATTTTGTCACGAAGCTTTTTGTGGCGACCTGCTTGTGCGTGTTTTTAGGGTCGAGCGAGTTGTGGCGTGAAGGTGGAGACCGGCCGTGGGTCCAGCTGCGGCAGCGCGTGGTGGACGTGGCCGCGTCGCGCACGCCACACTCCACAGGTTTGGGGCCCTCGTCTCCCGGCGTCGATACACATGTTCTCGGGGTAAGTGGCAGGAGCTGTGTGGATTCCACCGCTGAACGACATCGCCTCTGCCCGGTGTGTGCAGACGGACTCGCGTGCCGGCACAGCCGCTGTGAGCACGCGTGCCTGGTTCGGCGGCACGGCGAGGTGGTGTGCGCCTGCCCGCCGGCCCTGGCCGTGGAGCGGACGACGAGCGGCTCTGCGACGTGCGTGCCTCCGAGCCGCTGCGAGAAGCCCGAGCGGCGGCGCTGCGGGGACGGCGGCTGCGTGCCGGCGCTGCTGTGGTGCGACTCGGTGCGCGACTGCGACGACGGCTCTGACGAGGAGGGCTGCGAACAAGGTCGGCCGAATACGCGGCCCTTTGGGAAATGTGCCCTCGCGTTACGTGTACATCCCTGTGTCAATCTGTGGTGCGTGAGGAAGCTGCCGCTGCCCGCCGCCCCCCCCCCCCCCCCCCCCACTGGGGATTTGTGGAGGTTTTGGACTTTGCTTCTGACTGGCCACTGCTGGTAGTTTATTATGCTGCGTTGCCCGTGCTGCTACCAATAAGTTATTAATGCATGGTCACTTGCCAAAGCAAAGTGCTGTTTATAGCTGCTTGTAATTATAAAAATACCTAATCAACCATGCTCTTTGCTTCAAAGATCTGACCCGGTACATTGATGCTTGGTCCTAGGGATGGCCGAATACTTCTGTATTTAAAGTCTAAATTGCCTTGGTTGTAAAGGAATTGGCATTTAAGAAAATTACATGCTGCCTAGTTTTGAAATTGCACATATATATTCGGGATCATTTGGGTGGCAATCTTAATCGCTGACCGATGATTGCTTGTCAAAAGTTTTGTCACCACTTGACTCGGTCATTGGAGGACTTGCAACCTTAATTACCACGTTTGCAGCCAGTGCACAGAGTACTTGCACCACTTTTCTCCTTGCTGTACTCTCGGATTATGAACGGCTACAATCAATGGACTCCGAATCATGTGACCGTTCCAGTAAAAGTAATGGTACCACTGGTCTGAAATTTTTAGATTATGATTCTACACTGTATGCGTTTTTGTCAGAAGTGACCTCTCCAGCGGAGGCAACTACTTCACAGCCGAGGGCATTTGAAACGGCGTTGCTGGAATCGTCAAACACGTCGGCTAATGCCACCGGCTCCCACCGATGTCGATGACGAGAAACTTGCATTGACAACCACCGCCAAAGCAACTCCAGCAACGAGCATGGAGGCGCCACAGCCCAGCACGGCAGTGCCCTCTAGCAGCGGAGAGACCACCGATGCTGAGACTCCTTTCGTGATGCCTTCCTGCTCGGACGACTACTGCAGCGGCCGTGGCTCGTGCGAGGAGGAAGACGACGGCCTGCCCTTTTGCACCTGCCGCTGGGGTTACCGTGGGCCACACTGCCAGTTCTTCATGGTGCAGGCGATCGGCGTGAAGGCGGCCCTTGGCTGCGCGACGGTCATCGGCGTCCTCGTCTTGGCCATGGTGGTGGTGGTCGTGATCCGCAGACGGCGCCGGAGGAGGCTAGAAAGGTTTGCAGCTCGGGTCCGACCTCGCTACAACTGCTCGCGCAATGCCCCTTTACAGCTTTATTAATCGTTGGCTGTGGACGGACTCTTTACGCCTGCCTTGTGCAAGGGTAAAGTGTGACCATTTTATAGACATGTGAATGTGCGCCTTCTGGTGGGGTTTTTAAACTGGTCGCGTGCGGTCTGCACAGGCACGCGCCCGAGCGGGCAGAAGTCACGTTTACCGCGGAGCCCAAGGAGACCGCCGGACAGGAGATGTCGCTCATCGGAGATGGGCACAGCGAGAGCCTCGGCGACCCGAGCACCGATGCACAAGGCCAGGTCTGAAGCTGCATGGGCATCGTGCGTTGTTGGCCGTCTGCTTATTGAATCGCGCACGCACGGCCTATAGCCTTGATTTGTCTCCTGCGGTTTCGTTGCAGGACTCCACGGAAGTCGTCTGAAGCAGGAGCCCAGTTCCGTGTCGTTTGCTCCTCCTGTTTGGAAGCAACTTGCAGGCAACCCCTAGTCCCCTTGTATTTCCAGATTCTTTTTTTAGATGGATACAATCTTTACACAAGGTGTGCATTGTTTGTCTTGCAAAATAAAGGGTCGATGCAAAACATCTGGTTCGGATTGCTCACTTGCCCACGGATTTGACGGCGTACCAAGTTGTGCCCCCCCCCCCCCCCCCCCCACCTGTGGTGCTCTGACCACAGCTGGTGGTGTCCTCGTGTCTCGCCTGTGGCCTCCTGACTTGCAGTCTGTTTGCAAGTTTAACTCTTAACATGTAGGCTTTCGTGACCAATTATCCATAAGAGGTATTTTTGGGGTTGGATGCCATAAAGATATAAGTGTCATTAAACCCCTGGGCACAGCCAATTTTTAAGGTTGTTACGTAAACAACGCATGCCAATTCGTCACTCGTACAGCACCCGATGTTATAGAGTAAACCAAACCCACTATTTACAATTCACGGTATGACATACCAGTAAATTACAACCATCAGGCAGCCAGAGTTGATGCAAGTTTAATTACGGGCAAAACGTCGTACAGCTCTGGAATTGTGGGTTTACTCCAACGCAACCACGAGTGTGCTGTACTAGTGTAATAAAAAGGACTCACCGCCCCGCCCATTTACGCCCGCATTACACTAGTAACGAATTGGCATGTTTGTTTACGTAACAAACCTTACTAATTGGCTGTCGGGTGGTGACCAAGTTTAACGACGCGCGATCTAACACGGGTAATACAACACTGACCACTGCATTTTAAAGGATGTATTATAAAATTTATTTACATCTTGATTTTTTTCAAATGCTCCCACACTATGAAGAGAAGTTGCCAAACCTTAAAGTAAGTGCCTGGAACATGGTAAAAATGTTTCCCGGTATTTTCTGTTGCGCTCGTTCATGATGGCGTGTTTGCAGCCGCTGAAGTCCAATGTAGTTTTTGGGTCCAATGAGCAGTGCCAAGTTAAACAAAAGGGAGTAGTGTTTATTTTAATGATGTTGGATTTTTAAATAGTAAGTTGGCGTGGCATTCAAATTGCTTATTCGTCTCATTGTATACTTACAAGAGTCTATGCTTTTTACAGTTTACCAAATTACAATGTTAACGTGAAACTTGGTAGTGTTTTTAAAAGATTGCAGTGGATGCTGTAAATCGTGAGTCTTCCTCCATAAGGCCTAGAATTAGAATTTCCCCCAAATTAAGTCTTAAAGCAGAAGTAGGACCTGCACTACATATGAGATTTGCTCTTGGTTTTGGGCTTGCGGAAGTAGAGGATTGCCAGGGCAATGAGGCCGACCAGGAAGACGAGCGCGAGCACCAGCAGCGCGATCTGCCCCGCCGTCGCCTCTCCCTGGCTCAGGTCCAGGCCCAAGAAGTCCACGCGCACTTCTGGCTTGACTGTGGGGCCTGCGGTGCCTGCGGTGCCTGTGGGGCTTGTGGGGCCTGCGGCGCTGCCGGCATCTGAACAAGGAAAGGGATTGCGGTGCTTGAGGTTGCCCCCCTGCTTACACTCTGGTCCGCGACGGCTCTGATGTGGCAGTCTGTTTGCCACTCGGTTGCACATCGTTAAGGGTGGAGTAGCCACCCTGATTAGGACAAACTAAAAGCGTCTTGACCGTAATTAATTGCCGTCTGCTTCATAGTGGACGTTTTAAAGGTTGTGAGCATTTGCAAGAGGTAGACCATTGTGGCGTCTCGTGGTTAAACATTTTCCAAACTTGACAATTACCATCAAGTTGAATTCTTGGCCAGCCTGCCCCGAAAACTTGACGGGACCCTCCCGACAGTCGTTAGACCACATGGGTTTTGACTCTGCAAAGTCGTTCATATCTGGAAACATGTACTAGCTAGATACATAAATTACATTGATAGTTGAATACACAACTTTTAATATCTTTGAATAGTTAACCTAAAAAATAGCACGCTGGCTGTCCCGTCCACTGAACACGTTAACGTGCTGTATGGCGGCTGCTTGAATTTGCGCCGCTCTCCTTTTACCAAGACGCACAGTGGCGATGTTAACTACCTCGCCTGGTATCTATAGGTTGTTGGGGGTTCAATCCCAACCCTGACGCCTGGATAATTGGAGTGCATTTTGTGGTTGTGCATTTTTCTCCCAGATCCAGTTTTTCCCCCTCCATTTCATAAACATTAATTTAAGAGTCTTGCAATCGCGCTAAATATTAACAAAGTCCACTTCTGATTGGGACCATGGAGATAACATGAGT
The DNA here is from genome assembly GCF_015708825.2 of Lethenteron reissneri. NCBI lineage: Eukaryota > Metazoa > Chordata > Hyperoartia > Petromyzontiformes > Petromyzontidae > Lethenteron > Lethenteron reissneri. The sequence goes on along the minus strand of NC_083798.1, from coordinate 9,742,813 downwards.
CTGCTAATTCAATGTCAACCAAATGTAAAGTTAACTTGATTGTTTTAAATTCAACCTCGTGTCAAAAGCCAGAGCCACACGTTAAAAAATTAGATGTTAATAAGATTGTCATCAGAGTAACAGCCCAATTCATGACGGCCTAAAATCTGTACTAGCTAAAGGGTTGAATTTCGCAGTCGCCCCTAAACATATCCCAGTGGATGATATAAATCTCCCAGGTCAACGTAGCCCTCCAAATGCTTGGGACACATCCCGTCAAACGTTGCTAGATCTGAAATTGCCACCATCCTTAAATGCTAAAACCCATTAGTAACATCGGCAAAGACGAGCGCTCTGAACTCAAAATTTTAAAACGAGGAATGAGTCGTCCCCTCGGCCGACAAGGGCAATGCTACGGTCATCGTGGATAAAACCACATACAACCACAATCCAGGACCTTAATGATGGCAGTTGCACAAATCAACGAAGATCCTACGAACCACCTGGCTACAAAAACCAACAATATCATTACCAGTTCGACTTCTCGAATCGAACGGCTCTCCCTAAAACCACCTAGACCACCCAGAGTATATGGTCTTGCTAAAATCCATGAAGGTACTCCACATCAGCCCATTGTTTCCAGGATCAACTCGCCCTACCGACAAACTGGCCCGTTTTCTGTCCGACACATTGCTTCCATTCATGGGCAAGACTACCTCAGCTGTATGTAATTCAGCTGGCTTGGTCTCACAAGGGCATTTCACTGTCCCAAGATTTGCTCGTCAGCTTTTGTAGTTTCTGTTCACCAAGGTTCCTGTACCTGACACCTTAGCAATAATTTAAGACTTAGACCGACATGGACTGAATCCTGATGTACCTACTCTGGTTAGACATTGCCTTACCAACACTTCATCTGGAATGGTACTTTCTACAAACAAAATGAAGGTACCCACATGGGTCCCCCCTTATCACCAGTGAAAGTGAATGTGTTCATGGATAAATTTGATACTGATGCCATCCAGACAACCACCCTGTCCTTCCTTGTGGAAGAGATATGTAGATAACACTTGTCATTTGGTCACATGGCCTTCCAGCTTTTTAACCAATTTCTCAACCACATCAATTCCATACACCCATCTATCAACCTTTCCTGGATGTTTTGTTTGAGAAGAGACCTTGCGGATCGTTAGGACATGTCTACAGGAAATCCACCCACACGGATTCCTATCTGAAACCCGATTCCCACCACCATCTGGCACAGAAGAATTCCCTTATCAAAACTACACAATAGGTCCCACTGCATTTCCGACCAACACCACATAGCCAGTGAACTGGAACGCATACACCAGGCCCTCAAGATGAATGGGTACTCTGACCGCATTATTCGCAAAGCTGTTTCTCCAAACTATGGATAAGTAACCCCCTGAGAAGCCAATCAACCATGCTACCATACACGGCAGGTGTTTCCAAAAAGATTGCCAAAATCTTAAACGCAAGATCCAGGTCCGATTCAATACAGTACACAATCTGTGATCTAATCCCATATGTGAAGGATGTCCTTCCTGACATGCAATATCCTGGAGTTTACAAACTGAGTTGTACCTGCAGCAGCTACATCGCTGAAACGAAACGACATGTCTCGGACCTTGTCCGTGAACACAAGGCAGATCTGAAACACGGCAGAACCAATACCTCTACCATAGCTGACCATTGTTATAACGCTGTGGGCTCGCATGATAGTGTTTTCCGAGACCAAGGTACTCTGCAAACCTTCGGGCTATTATAAAAGGTTTGTTCATGAAGCCATCCAGATATCTTAACATAGACATAACTTCAACCGAGAAGATGGATACAAATTGAGAAATCATTGGAAGGATGTTATTAACCATGTAAAACACTAACTGCTTTCTATCATATCTGCCGGATCTGGGTACTAGCCTATTTTTATAATTACACGCTTTTATTTAACGCACTGTCTGTTGTCGTATGCTCAAATCTTAAACAAATTTTAACCCACTTCTCAATGTGGTATCGACTGCAAACTTGGTATACTTATGTCATACTTGGCAATACTATTATATCAAAAAGTATTTTGAAACATTCATTTTTACATGTTATGTTTCGGCTTGGGTGTAATTGTCCACGCTAAACTCACGTTGGCTGTAAATCACCACGGTCCCTTTATGTTATGGCAAGCTTTGTGGCCGCTTCCTGGAGTCGTAGAGTTCTGCCATTACGAGTAGGGTACGTTTCATTAAAGCGTGTTTAAAAAAAAAGTATTTTAAAATATTACTTATTCCGAGTTAACCCCCCCCCCCCAGCATCCCCAGCGCTCTCAGCCTCCCACTTCCAGCCCCGCCTAATTCCCCCCCCCCCCCGTCCAGCTTCGTCCCTCTCTTCGCGTCCACGCAGCGCTCCCCTCTCCCTACCCCCCTCTCTCCCCCTTTGCCCCTCCCCCCTTTCTTACCTGTATAACCTCTTACCACGGCATCTCTCCCACTTCAGCAAAAACATTCTTGCTGTGATTTTCCCACCTGATGATTGCTTGTGTTGCAATCGAAACGTCGTAATTTATTTTATTTTATACCTACGTGACATTACCGAAAGAACCAAAGAGTATTAGATGACGAGTTTGGCTGCTACATATTTCCACGTGATAAGCCACTTCGTTGAGCTATAATTTGTGGCCAGGCAACTTCTGAAAAAGAGCTACGTAGATTTAGTGGGCCTTACCTGATCAAATAAAAATGGTAAATAATAGCTATGTGTAAATCTGACTTGTCCCTGTAAAGCACCGCGTGGTCACTCGAGCGGGGATGTGCTGCTTACAGGGACGCCACTCGTAATTGGGCCAGCCGAGCACCTCTCCGTTCTTCTCGTTCTCTGTCACAAGCCAGTCGGTGAGCGGCTTGAAGTACTTGAGGAGGGCTGCGGCCGACATGCTCTGTTGCCCTGTGATCATCTCCATGGCTTCCTGCCACCGCCGACTGGATCCCAACTGCATTACCTTCCTGTGAACAAAAACGACATTCGTTGTTACTGTAGCAAGATTGTTTAAAGTGGTGTAACGGTGAAGCTGTTGGATGCCCAGCCATGAATAGCTTTAGGGGCTCCTGTGCCCTCTGATGGCCGATTTGTGCCTTTTTTAATACAAGCCTTGTCTAGTGCCCAGATGTTATCTTCGCCTAGAAATAAAGTGGGCACGTGTGGCGTTGATCGCAGTTGGTGAAACAGCATTTATTGCCACCAAGCATGTGAAATGCACACGTTCATAGCCCCCTTTGTCAATCTACCGCTGCTGGAAGAGGTTTTTATATTGATCAGGTTTGATGGCAGGAAGCGCAGATATAAGAATAGGTTTTATCCTTTCTGGCAATAATAATACAGGTGTTGATGTTCAAACGCCAAATATAAACCTTTTTTGCAAGGAATCCTGTCTGCATTAACTACACTTGTGGTGAACATACAAACAAGAACATGCTCTGGTAATATATGCATCGCATTTTAAAACGATTTGGTCCACACCAGAGACAGATTTCCTTAGAACCGAGTCTCAAAGTGTTAGACCAGAGAACGCCAAAAAGCGCACAGCGCGAGGACAATGACTCTCAGGGCATTTATTGCCAGAAAGGGTAAAACCGGTTTATGCTTTATATACTGCCAAGAAAGGTCCCATACGGAAGCATAGATATTTGTACAAGATGAGGCTACACTGCTCTCTACAGTCGATAACCAGTTAGTGAATTGTAGTTTGGTATCCAGGCCCAAATCTGCTTATTTTCAGAGTTTTAATGATGGGGCAAGTTCAGGGTGATGCAATCGTTTTAGCATGACCCAGAGTGTGATTTAATGTCGTGCGTGCGCATTGCAACTCACGCAAGCTTCTCCCCGGCGTCTTTGGATTTGTAGATGTCACACTTGTGCAGGTCTCCTAGCTGGCCCGCAGCGGCGCATAACGCTTCCTGGAACTGGAATTGGATGACGAAGCTCACAAAATACCTGGTCGGCGGAGGGAGTACATTGACCATTGATTAGCTACCCACACTGAGTGCACCACCCTCCTTTGTATGGCCAGCAGCGACATCTTGCGTCAAGGGTTGCAGGGTGGGTTATGGGAGCAATGTCTTTGTGGACCGGTGTGCCAAAGTGCAGCTTGGCAATGCAGAAGTGAGGAGGCCCTCCTCCAGCAGTGAACTGACGAAGCCGTTCGTTGTGTATGCACGGTGGTCTCCATTTTCCCCAAGCATGGAAAAGCCCACGAACTGGAATCGCCGTTACCGCAGTGTCGTGCGTGAACAAGCCCTGGCTCTGACTCTGAATTCTCTAAGGAAAGGCAGTGCTGCTAACTAGTGTAATATTTGTGAGGTGGGAAAACATCTAGTGGCAGAGTGGTTGGCCACACCAACACTCCCCTAATGCACCATGCAGGCCTTGGTAGGTGCTCTCACGGCACTCTCCTCGTTATACAAACTATTGTAGGGATCCTTGTATGGGATGTGTGGATAAATTAAAGCATTGATTGGTGCTTGATGCCTTTTTGTTTTTAAGTACAGCACTTGTTCGGCAACCTAATATAATTCTAAGTCTCCTACATTTTAGTTTTTGTGCATTTGACGGTACCCAATTACATATGCTTGTGAGTTCAAGAAATAATTTCAATTTTTTTAATGGCAAACGTGAATAGTTGTATAACTATCACGTGCCTTTTTAAAGTGATGCACCCTCGAGGAGCAGTTAACCATCACGCAAGCTCTGTGCCTCCTTGGAGGGGCTTTTGGTTTAGCATAGAATAAAGACTGTCGCTGCATTATGCTTTTTGTGTTCAGTTTGTGCTTCCCCTGCACCTCCGATTTAGGACTGGTTGGCTAAGTACGGTGCGAAAAGTTCAACACACGTACTCCCACCCCCCCCTGCAGGAAGCTGAAATAGTTGAACTCTCGCATGCAGCTGGGGGATGCACGCGCATATTACCTGTCGTAGGGCACGCTGGCCGGAATGTGGAATTTTGATCCTGGATCAAAATCGTCCTCCGTCCTGGCCACGGGAGGGCACAGACCCTGGTACTTCATCCTGTGGACAAGACACCGTTTGGAACAACGCAAACATGAGCTCGGTTTTGCCTTGTGTTTTTTTAAGCGTTTCAATCGGATCCCTAGTCTACGTGCGTTTTACGGGAAAAGGGATATTTTTGTCGCATTTGCATCTTAATTTAAAACATGCGCAGGTTGCATAAACAATGCGTTTTCTAACGTCCGTGTAAAAGATGGGTCATGTACATGTGTGTTTCTGAAGGATGTTTAAGCTATACAAATCTCTGGATATCAAATTTAAGGATGGAGCGCTTCCGTCTCTACCTGTCCCTCGTTCTGTATAACACCGCGCGCTCTGTCCTTGCAACTAGAACTGCTTGAGTGTCTTCCGTACTCGCGCCTGCCTCCCATTCGACCTCCAGCCCTTCATCTCGCCAGTTCCCCACACGCTTGCCAAGCCCCCTCATCGCACATTCCATGGAGGTCGCCTCCCGTTGTTGCCAATAACTTTCAACGAGTTTTCAACTTGTGCTACGCCCTTTGAACGAAAGAATGAGATGTTCTGTATTCCGAAGGGCGAGGCAAGTTTGGATGTGCGAAACGTTAAACTGGAAGCAAATTATTCCGGGCCTCTGACTAAATCATCCCACCAATCACTGTGGAAGCGAAGTGAAGAGCACCAAATGGATAAACTGTTTGTTTATTTTTTTTACCAGGTAAGGCCCACAGATAATACAGCTTTTTTTTTCAGAAGCGACCTGATCACAAGTGATAGCCCAATGAAATGGCTTGTGGAAACTTCTAGCAGCCAAATACTCAACACATTTCTAAATGTAGAGGGGAAAAACCGGAGGCCCCTAAGGAAAATCCACACAACCATGCGGAAAACCTACAAACTCTAAATATACAGGTGTCGGTGGATAAAACCCACCGCCTCCTCCATAGCAGGTGGGGTGGTCGACATCTCCCCCCCCCCCTCGGTGCCCTTTAATGCCTAGGCACATGGAAATGGTTTCCAACCTGAGGTTCCACCACTCTTTGTTGTAGTCCTCGGTGGGAATGCGTCCGTCGAACACCTTCCAGCGCCACTGATCCATGAGGAACCCAAACGGCAGGAAGGCAATCTTGTCCAGGGCCATGCTCAACAGGAAGTTGATGTCGCTCTCTGCGAGCGCGCACAAACGAATGTCATCAATCGTGCGTGTACATGTGCTGTAATGTTACAGGGCCAAGCACATAAGTTGCGTCGCTAATGGTACACCCGTACAGATGTGCGTGTTTTAAGGGGGTTTATGCATAACCGTGCGCATCTGCGTGTTGTGTCACAGGTGTATGGAAGTGATATCTCACACACGCACATGTCCGTATGTGACGTTGCGTACAAGCACAGGTTCGTGTATGGTACTGGTTCGCGCACTGCACCACGAGTTCGATTCCCGCTCTAGGCCAACACCAGTGACAATTATCTGAAGTGGTCCTGGGCCTCCCCTAGACCAACTCGGCCTCAAATGAGTAACCGGTGTGGTGTGTAAACATCACCACTGGGGAGACCAAGGCAGCCGGGTGTAGCGTTGGCCACCCACCATGGTGCCATGACGGCCGTCGGGTGCTTGCTAAAGGCACTTGCCCCAACACTTCGTTAAGGTTATATGGGGGGGGTTCTTTGTCTTTGCTGGTGGAGAGAAGGGAATGTCTCACCCAAGTTGTCCTCCACCGTTTCCAAAAGCCCGATCTCCTTGAGGTGTTTTGGCGTCGCCACGGACAGCGCCATGACGTCGCCGATGGCCTCGTGGAATCCGGGGTTGGCACCGTCGCGGAACGGCACTGGCTGCTCCTTGTATTGCAGGAAGTACTGCACGTGGCCCATCTCGTGGTGCACCGTCACCAGGTCGTCCATCGTCACCACCGTGCACTGCTTGATCCTGCGGGGAGCCGGCCCTGTTAGGTGGTGTCGCGGTCGTGCCGTATGGAATCGCTGGCGCTCTGTGGTTTTGTTTTCCCGGATGTGCCAGCAACTGAATTAAGTTCCCCGAAGAGGCTTCCGGCGTGTGGAGCGGAACGTTGGACATCGTGCCAAACGACACTCCGTGCAGCCCGAAAACACATCGGAGAGCGGTAACCCTTCCGGGTATTCAACTGCCTCTTTATTGTAAACCGATTAATACACCCTGATGTATTAACCCTTGAGTTGAGCCGCTTCCGTATGTGCCGTGTGGACGGTTCGTGTCAGCTTGGACAAGCGGAGCCAGGCTAAACGCTCTGAATTTATTTGACCGTCAGTTCTTTTGGGCCTGGCTAGGGATCGCCGCATCTTATGTATTTCCAGTGACCCTTTGTTGGGCCAGCAGCGCCCGCAAGGGCCACTGGTCAAGGCCGCTTTACTGACCTCGTGCTGTGCCAGGCTCTGTTCGGTCTGCACATTGGGAACGTGATGTCTTTCAAGCCGAGACAAAATCCGGGTTTTGACGACATGCTTTGGGACACCGGGAGAGGCTCTTCGGGGCTGTCCGAACCAACCCAAAACGTTTGGGAGCTGAGACTTTGGTGACTGTAGTTGCCCCCTCTGTGTGCGGGGGATCTTTGTCCATTTGACCTTGTCTCACTTTCATTGCTATTCATTTTGTCTTACCCAGCATCTCGCTTTGACATGACATGATTGCCAAATAACTGCAATTCCCTATCCTTAAATCTCCTGCGACAAACACCATTCCAATTGAATGAACAAAACAAGTAAAATGCGAGGTTGCTGTGCAATTGCTGTACAAGAAATCTGGACGTCAATTGACAGCGTTGCGCGGACGAGCGTGTAACGACGCGCCAATCATTGTTTTTTCAGCTCGCTCTCCGGTGGCGAGTTGGAGAACGATTCCCACCACTAAATTTAAAAATGAGATGCAAAAGCCCAAAATCAATTACGATCCGTAACATTAGCTGTAAAAACCTGCACGCTAATTTAGGCAATTAACAAAGACTGGGACTTGTAATGTCCCAAGGAGACCGACAGATTTCCCTGTACGGCGACCATAACAAGAGGATGATTCTGGTAACTACAAGGGACACGTGGCACCCCACCTCCCACCCTTGTTGTGTGACGGCAGGAGCTTGGGGGGAAGCTGGTGGATGCCCTGCCGGCGAGAGCCCGTGTCGTGCTCACCGGAAGTCCTTGCGGTTGTAGAAGTCCCAGGCGGAGGCGTGACACACGACCTCGCGCCCGTCCGTGGGCTTCTCCAGCATGGACTTGTCCCAGAATTCTTGCGGCATTGGAATCATCCCCAGAGACGTGAAGAATTCATCCGACACGTTGAACATCATCTTAGCTGTCCATTTCTGCATCCGCATGCACACAAAGTGTGCCGAGTCGTTGATTAAAATCGATTGTGACAGCGACGCGACAGGCATCAAATGTTGTGCGTACGTGAGAATCTGGTGGGGAGTAGTGGTTAGCGCACTGCACTACGAACCCGGCCACCTGAGTTCGATTCCCGCTTACGACCAATTAACAGTGGCGAATGTTTGAACCGCTCTTGTGCCTCCCCTAGGTCGACTCAGCCTTAAATGAGCACATGGTGCAGTGTGTAAACATCAGCACTGGGGAGGCAAAGGTGGTCTGGCATGGTGTTCACCACACATACTCATGTGCCATGTCGGCCTTAATAGCTGTTCGCTAACAGTGTACCTGCCCCAACAGTCTGTTGGGCTACACGAGTGGCCTTCTGTCTTTTTGATAATCTACTCATCATTGTTCAATCCTCGAATAAAGCAAATGACCAGGATGCACCGTCAGGTTGTCATAGGTGGCTGCGTGTGATGGTGTCCGATCGCTTAACCCCCACAACCCACACACGGGGCGGGCAGAGCCTCGTCTAGCAGCAAATTGACATAGGGGGGTCGCAGGTATTTCTCTCTGCCCATTGGAGTTGAACTCTTGGTGACGGACAAGTCCTCGCCGGGGCGCCGTGGAGCTGCGCCAGTCATTCTTGCTGCTGGCAGACAGCACGAGCAGCGGGAGACAGCAATCGCGGCCGGCGGCGTGGCTCTCGAGCGCGCGGGCGGTGCGACTGCGCAGAGGCCCGCGGGCCGGAGCGGCCCACGCCCTGGGCTTCGATGCGGCGGCAAGCTGGACAAGGGGGGGGGGCATGCCAGCCACGCTACGAGAGCGCCACCGCGACTCGCTTTGATAACGAGCGAAGCTTCGCAGCCTCGTCATACGTGCGCATGCACAGTCCGTTTGACATCCACTGCTTGACCCGAATGAGCAGCGCGGTGTGTCGAGTCTTGCCTGTGCCTGCATGGCGGGCGTGGCGTCCACCGAGGGTGCGTTCGGGAAGGGCGCGACCAGGCTGTTCAGGTTGTTCCAGCTTTGGGCCCACATGTTTCCTGGTCGCCAAAAGAAGAAAAATCATTCAAACCCAGCGATGTTGAAATGTAGTTCCACGTATTGTGTTGAGCACAAAAACGGTGACCGTTACCTCGACCGGATAAGCACTCGTCAATTGGCTGCAAACGTTTCAATATACAGAGGACCACAGAGCTTGGGGAATTGTTGGTAGGCTGATGCCTTCCCCCTCGTCTGTGGTTGCTCCTGAGTCGGTCTCTCTCTCCGTGCGCGAGCGAACACTGCGTCGGCGGCGCGTTCCGAGTCATTTCGAGTCAAAACGACGGTTAACCACGACGAAGACGATAACGAAGTTGGTGCTAACCGAGCAGGTGAGCGGGGATGGGCCCCTTGAGGTCGATGTGCTTCTCCCCGTAGTGCTGGTACAGCTTGCGCCGCACGTACGCGTGCAGGTTGAGGTAGAGTGGCTTCAGCTCCTCGTAGATGCGCTCCAGGTCGGCCTCAAACGTCTCGGTGTCATACGCGGAACGCCACTGCGCGCCGTTGTCCGGAAACCCTGCGTGGCACGGCCGCGGATTAGTGCCCACAACCAAAATCACAACCACCGCAACCATAACCACCAATATCAACGCAATGCACTAGCTCCTCATATGAGGCTAAGTAGATCTAGGGGAGGCCCAGGACCAGTTCAGATAATCGTCACTGGTGGTGATCCGTAAGCTGGGAATCGAACCACTACACAACCGCTCCCAATCCACTTAAAAGAACCACAACAACAACCACCATTCGTCACTAAGTGGCCGTGACGTCACCACGGCGCTTGTGCCAGCCTATGTGCACTTTAAAGCCAAGTGAAGTGTCGAACGCCCGCTGGCAGGAGATTACGGGACAGACCCAGGTGCCACGGGTTGACTGACTGAGATGACTGACAGATCCACCACGTGCCCGTGCCAACTTGCTGTGTTTTAGCCGCCTGGCGCTTCGCTTGTTGTGAGCATCACTCCTCTGCCCTCCGTTGTTGCTGGAGGGCGACAGCCATAACCAATAACACGCCATTCACCACTAAGTGACAGTGACGTCACCACGGCGCCTGTGCCAGGCCACGTGAAGTGTTGAAGGCTCGCTGATAGGAGGAGGTCTCGGGACAGACCCAGGTGCCATGTGTTGGCTGACTCAGATGACTGGCAGATGCACCAGCTGTACTCCCTACTGTGCCAACTGCCACCACCACAAGCAGAAGCAGCAAACAAGACCACAGCTCCAATGCTGAACACATTGATAAAGGACGTTACACAAGATTTATTTAACGGACAATAACACGAATCCTCAAACATGTTTCCCAACAGTTTCCGTAAGACGCTGTTGGTGTTTAACATTGTAATCGTGTTCTGGAGAATCTTCACGCTGGTATGTATCATAAATAAGCTGATATATGAATGCCGAGGTGCTGCTGCTCTGGAATTGGTTGTGTTCTCGATGTGGGCAGCAGAGGGCAGGAGCAGTAAGTCCATTGGTGTACAGCCTATTCTATGACACCGCGTGTTGTTTTCGTAGCGCGAATTAGATATAACGCAATGAATGGATTTGGGAACACATTTTTTTATAACGCGGTTTCGAAGTTGATATAATGCGACCGAGTGAACAGAGCTACGTCGCGCGGGCAGGAACAAGCGGCTGTACGGCTGCCTCGGCGTAGCATCGCATGAGGCGGGATGCTGCTGGATGCTTCTAGACACTACCCACGCACCTCGGTCTTTGTTCGGCCTGCGTACGCATCTCGCGTGTTATCGCGGACTGTGCTTTACCCTATATTATATATAACGCGACTTTTTCCATAACGCATTTTTTTTCAGGAACGCAACTACCGCATAGTAGGAGAACAGACTGCTGGGATTCTATGCTCCCATGTCTATGCTCCTCGCCTTTACCAACGGCGTGGTGAAATACGGTCAAACAACCCCCCACGGTGCACCGAGACCCTCATCCGGCAGTGCCGCCCGTGCCGCACTCACCGTTTGCTATCGCGGCCTGGTTGCTGAGCTCCACGTAGCGCACGTAGTCTTTCCGCATCTTGCGCCCGGACGCGTCGCGCCAGCCCTGCCAGTAGTAGAGCAGCTCGTCGTAGTTCCTCGACTCCGCCATGATGGCCGTGATGTCTGCAGGGTGGCGGGGTCACAGTTACGGTCGGCGCCTTTGCCGTGGGATCAGGACGCTGGGGGGCGGCGCCACGCTCGATACGGTCATACCCCCAAATACGCCTTTCACGTCCTTTCGACAAATACGTCGTCGTTTTAACGCCACTACCTAATTTGCGTCGCCTTCAACCCCACACGTCGCTGACAGCGTCGTCCGTCCTTTCTCGTTATCCGTCGCTTCGGCTTTCGCCTCGACCTGCTACCCTGTAAATCGCTTCGATTGGCGTCGTTTTCGATATTCACTGTCGCACCTTTCAGGAACGCATCCTCCCCCCCCCCCCCGACATACACCGGGGTATCGCCGTACTCGGAGGTCCTCGTGCGAAGCCTCTTCGTCCCGCAGCCCACGCTCACCGCCGTTTACTCCCAAGCATACTTGAGCGTTGTTTTCGGTTCAAACATTCTGTAAGGTCTCCGTGTAGGTGTTTGGTGTTCTGAGAAGAGCTGGAATGGCGTACCGTACGTCGACACTGGCCTATTTTGAGCACTGACAATGCTTCAGTGTAAGATTTATGATAATCACATCGTTCATTTTACAAAAAATGACCGTATCAAGATTATGGTTGCTTTTATTCCCTGGCAAATTAAGTATGAAATAACAAATATATTTAGCTATAAATTAAATGCCTGTGAAAACCCGTGGAGTATTTGACAGCATGATGGCATTTTATGATGCCGTTGTTTTCGTCATCGACATTCAATTATTTGTCTGCAACTGACAGCATGTGCGTTACGAGCGTTACAGATTGCACAGAGCAGAAGCCCCGTGGGACGCTCAAGTCGAGGGAACTGCAGTTAGGAAGAGCTTGAGGACATGCAGAAAACAAATACGAAAGTTACGGGAAGCTGATATAATAATACCATCGTATCGTGAAATTTGATGCAGCATTGTAATTTTAATATCATGGAAACCCGCGACTGGAGGCTGCGATTGTGGGGGACTGCACGGCGCTGCTTGCGTGTGTGCACCGCTGTGTGGCTCGTCACAGCACTAACGAGCGTGGCTAACGGGCGCGGCAGCGTGACTCCGGCGTTGGTCACGGGGCAGGTGTCGCGGTGTGGAAGAGGCACCCACCGGGATCGAGGGGAATGCACGTTTCGCCTTGGCACACTTTGGCAACACTGTACGCGGTCTCCATCCGCGAGACGATCTCGTTGTACTGGAACAAAATTGGACGGGAGAAATAATTATAGCACGCTTCACTGCTCGCGTGAAACTGCGCCCATTTTGGATCTTGTTGACAATGTTAGAGGTGGCGGCCGCATTAACATAGATGCATTTGGCGGCTGAGATGTCTCTCACCTCGGCTCTGAACAGCATGGCCAAGCAACCTGCTGGACGGTCCACACGGTATGAATCTGCATCAACATTAAACCTTTTGCCTGCACCCTTTGGGCCAAGCCTGGTGTTTCTTGTGTTGAGCTAATGTGCTGGAGCTCTGGCTGTGGTAGGGTTCAAGGTTCAAGTTGATTTTGTTTAACCGGTTTAAGAAATGAAGCGACAAGCAAGAGAGGCCACCAAAATAACAAAAGCATTAACAGAAAAACTAATCGCAACAATTTAGCAAAAACAAAAACAATACCACATGTCGAAAGCAATGACAAAAACAGCATCCAAACAAAATGAATGTTAAATCAAATTAATAATCATTTACACTTTCAAAGTGCACAAAGTGCTGTACAAAAATTAAAGGCTGTGATGTCCTGTCCCGAAAGTGGGCTCGAACAAATTACTTTCAAAAAAACATTCAAAGTCAATTAAGTGACAGAAACAACAAAATAGACGCATGGTGATTACTGTATTACAAGTGCCAAACACAACTGGGCGGTTGGGGCCGGCAGGTTCACGGTGTTTGTTGAACGTGGCTGTGGGAGTGGGTACCTCTTTGAGCTCAGTCTCAGGAAGCGCGGCTGTGCCAATCTGGCTGATCTTCTTCAGCTGCCGTGTGACGCCCTCATCCTGGAAGTTGGACCAGTCGTAAAGGAGAGCCTCTCGTCCGAAGTAGAGGGAGTGGTTGGCCATCCGCAAGTTGGCTTCTTGCTGTGTTCGCGTGCACAAAACAACAACAAGTTCGTCTGTGAGGTGGAGAGGGATCAGGGACCATCGTGCTGGCAGCAAGCGATTTAACCGCTGCCCGTGTGAAAGGGACACTTCAAGCGTTGTGTTTGGGTGGCTGCACTCCACTTAGTGCGACCAGGAGTGCAAATTAACCGATCCACGATGCCTCATACTTGTTGGAGTGAGTGATTCATTTCCGCCTAAACTATACAAAGTGCTATTCCTCCAATTGAACACCGAGATGTAAGATGTTATGGTGCACGTCAGAAAATAGACGCTTCGTAATAACATGGTACACTTTATAATCGCCATGTTGTTTTTAACAGTTCCGCCAAGATAAGGACCATCCACATTTTGACCTAATTGTGCCATTACATGACGGATGTCATCTCAAACAGCAACATGGTATCCCATCATCATTGTCGTCATCATCGTCGGAGGCTGCGTGTGAGCAAGTCCGGCCCACGGGAGACCCCGGTGCCCGACACTGAGACTCATGCGTGGCATGAGTTGCACAGCCTCACCACCAGCTTGTCGTGCTCCTCCGTGATGTCAGTGTTGTAGGTCCATGACGCCTCGTTGTACTCCGACCAATATTTCTCTGCGGTAGTGTTGTACTCCCCCAACAGAGCTATCGCTTGGGTCTCATCGGTGATTTTATCTGTGAGCAGAAATTAAGCACAATCACGGTCATGTTTTCTCCCGTGAGAAAGGGTGATAAGGTTTTCAAATTGCCAACAAGTAACATTTGTGCACACAGGTCAGTAATGTGGATTGCCTTGTAATTGCGATTATTTGTTGAACACATTTTTCATCTTTTTTCGCCCCTTAATGTGTTCCAACTGCGCGATTGGCATCACTCGATCAGACGTAGAACACATTTGGAAATATCGCACGGCATTACACCCATCACGTAAGAGAATTTCTCCGAAAAATATTTTTCATAGGAGAGAAGAAGAAAAAACACGTGGCTTCTTTAAACCGTACAATCTGCTATGAGATTGTTTATTGCCCGGCAATCAAACCAACATTTTTTCTACTGAGCCGGAATTTAGCCAAATAAAGTGAAAACACATTTGGCATCTGCGAGTCGGCTGAGACCATCAGCTCTCTACGCTTGGAAACCCAGTTTAACCTTGGGCAGGTGCCCAGATTCAAACCCAGGATCTTGTAAAGTGCCAGCTCAATGCTCTGACTGCTGAGTTACTGAGACACCTCTTGTTATCCATAAGAGGGTTTTTTGGGTTACATCTCATTAATATAAATGTGTCGTTAAACCCGCCACCACCCGACACAGCCAATTAGTGAGGTTTATCATGTAAACAGAACGTGGCAGTTCGCTAATCCACAATATTTACAATCTGAGCACGACGTTTCGCCAGTAATTACAACGAGCATCATCATGCGGCAGCCAGATAGATGTGATGTGATCACTAGTGAGCCCCTTACCCAAAACAACCTCTAACCCAAGAAACCTCTTATGGATAATATTGGTCGCGAAAGCCTACGTGTTAAACACAACTCTTGTCATTTAGATCTTTTAAAAATGTTCACGTTACAAGTCAAATCTAACATTTTTCTTTTGCGGCGAGCATAACTGGTCAGATGTGTGCACTGACCTTCGTGAAATTACCTTGGAACTGCTTGCTGAAGGCATATCAAGCAACCAACAAAAAAAGGTAATGATGCTGCTTGGGGATTTTCTAAAATATGAACTACACGGCCATCAATCATTCTGCCTAGAGGCTTTCACCAGATGATGTCACATTATTCCTGTTGAACAAATTGGTAACATAGAAAAAATAATGATTGACATCTTTTTTATTTTGTAGCTGTTGCCAATACCTGATGAGGCTGGGCAAAATCTCCAGGGCAAAGTAGAAGTACAACATTGTAAAAAATGTGCTTGCTTTTCAACGTAACCGATTTGCTGAAAAATACAATCAAGCGGGACATTTGGCCACGTGATAACTCGGTTTGTTTGGCTGTGTCTGGTGGTGGAGGGCTATGGCTCTCATTGACATCATCCCGACACGATCTTTGAGTTCATATTATGGATTAAACATTAATAAGAAAACTAAATAACAAAACACATTTTAAAGACTTCCTGCCATTCTCAAAACACCAACACCACGCCGGTTGGGATTTTTACGACTGTTTTCCACCACACCGGTAAGCGTGGCTCGGTGAAGTGGGAGTCGGGAGCGGGCAGGGCTGCTTCTGGTATCGCTCGTCAACATTGGCCGTGGCAGGGAATCGAAATCGAGTGTGAGAATAAAACACGTGATTGTCGGCGGCCTACGTGCGGCAGCGTGTGTCACCGCGTGTCGCTAAGTGTCTTTGCGTGTCGCCGTGTGTTTCCATGCTCGGGGCGCACCCAGGTTCCCGGGGTAGTCATCCGGCACCGGCGGCACCCACGCAAATTCGGGCCAGCCCAGCGTCTCGTTGACGTTTTCCTTCTCGAGCCAGTCGATGATGAGCTGGAAGTACTCGATGAGCGGTTGGGCGCTCATTTTCTCCGTGCCCGTTATTTCCTTCATCACCTCGGTCCACGGGCGGCTGGAGCCCATCTGCATGGCCTTCCTGCGGAGCACATGCGTGTGCACATGCGTGTGCACGCGAGAGTTTATCGCTCGGGGTGGAACGACGCATCGATTCATCGACCGATGTCGATTTTTTTTAAAGTTTGCAGCTCCAGCATCAAGCACAGTTGTTAGAATAAATATTTTAAAGAGGTATTTGCTGCATATAAAGGTACAGTTTATTTAATGGGCAGTCTCTGTCCTCCCAGCAGTGGTCGATCAGCATATTGTGGGTGGTGGGGTAAAGTATGGGTACTCCTCCAAGACAACCGTATAGTTACCCATTATGTTTAGCGTTTACCATTCGTTTATGATTTGCTTAACATTGACTGTGTCATGCCTCCCTCGAGTTGTACGTATGTACATATGTACGTACGTTAAACGTATTAATGTCGCACCGTATGGAGCCAACCATGCGTGGGAAGGACAAACTAAGCACAAAAAGCAGTTCTAAAGAAATTAGTTTTTAATCTAGATTTTTAGGTGCATAGCTCCAGTTGCATTCTAATATTGGAAGGAAGAGCTTTCCGGACGGCACTCAGAAGTGCATCTGAAAGCACCCGATGCGGTGACCACGGTCTTTGTTCGACGGCCAGCCAAAAACCGCTGCTGCTGCTGCGGGGAGTCTGTGTGATGATGGTTTATGCAGCCAGGCTTTGAGCAAGGTCATCGTCAAGGTCACCACGCGGGGTCGACCTCCAGAGGGAGGCTGCGGTTGCGTTCCCTGTTGCTCGT
This sequence comes from Lethenteron reissneri, assembly GCF_015708825.2. NCBI lineage: Eukaryota > Metazoa > Chordata > Hyperoartia > Petromyzontiformes > Petromyzontidae > Lethenteron > Lethenteron reissneri. Next base: position 9,725,897 of record NC_083798.1, on the reverse strand, counting down.
GCTGGCCCCTCACCGAAGGAGATCGCCCGCGGCCGGATTCTTGTCGATGTCGCACTTATACAGGGGCCCCTTGTCCTCAGCAGCCGTGCACAGCGCCTTTTGAAACTGGAACTGGATGATGAAGCTCACAAAGTACCTTCAGCCGCACAAAAAAACACAAAGATCCCCCGTATAGCCTATAACAGACTGTTGGGTCAGGTGCTGTTAGCGAGGAGCGCCTATGAAGGCCGGCACGGCACACGAGGGGGTGGGTGGCCAGCACCACGCCCGGCCGCCTTTGTCACCCCAGTGGCGATGTTTACTACACACCGCACTCGATACTCATTTGAGGCTGAGTCAACCTAGGGGAGGCCCAGGACCGGTTGAGATAACCGTCACTGGTGTTGGCCGTAAGTGGGAATCGAACTCGGGTCGCCGGATTCGTGCGCGGCGCGCTAACCGCCACTATACCACCCCTCCGCACACGCACACACACGGTAAAGGCAGTTGTAACTTGAGACGCGTACCGATTACAAGTCGGGGATCGTAGCCTGGCCAATTAGCCCATAAATTTAAATCATAGTCGTGAGCGTATTCAGCTTCTGAGGCTGTAAAACTTGAGTGCTGGTTTGTTGCAAATCAACAGCAGCTGTCAATTGCATTGACACAACCTTGTCATCGGAATGTGCAATTCCCATTGGTGGCCCAGGGCTATAAACGTGAGATGAGCCTCGATGCCAATTTGAGCAGGCAATCACTTGATCATGAAAGATGGCAGGAGTTTCGGGATGTTTCCATCCAGCAGTGGATCGCACATGGCTGTTAACAACAACGATGATGAGCGTGTCAGTGCGCGTTAGGCCTGTCTGCCCACAGCGGTGTGGAGGAGCTGCTGCACCTGATGTAGGGCGTGTTTCCGGGGATGTGAAACTTGGCACCGGCATCAAAGTCCGTGCTCTTCCTGGGGACGCCGGGACAGATCCCCTGGTACTTGGTCCTGTGAGAGCAACGCGCCAATAAACACCATCGCAGCACTGCCCTTTGACCCGCGCTTTTCAAGTACATGTTTGAGAAATGCAAAAAAACCTCAGGCAACCGAGAAAGCGTTGTTGTAAGATATATATATTTAAATCAACTTTAATTAATGTTTAATGTGCTGACCTATACATTATTTATGCACGATCATGTTTATTTATAACCACATGAGAGCCAGTTGTTGTAAGATGTCTCTTTTGAAATGGAGATAAGTGAATGCAGTGTCGTTACCACGGACCCTTATGCCTCGGAATCAAACGCTCGCCTTGTGAGCGCACGCAGGTCTGGGAGTGTGGACTGACACTCAGAGGCTCCAGCGTGCAGCCCACGTGGGTCTGAGAGTGTGGACTGACACTCAGAGGCCCCAGCGTGCAGCCCACGTGGGTCTGGGAGTGTGGACTGACACTCAGAGTGCAGGCTACGCTTTTCCAAGAAGATGATCCTCCTCTTAAGTGCCATGAAAATATTATTTGAGTTCTGCTGGTGACCGTAACCAAAAAACTGCGGGGTTCACATCTCACCTGATACACGAGACCTTGTGGGGTGGGGGGAGGTGAGTGAAATCCATACTATTTTAAACCATTTTTGTTATTTTACCAGGTAAGACCCACTGAACTATTTAGTTCTTTTTCAGAAGCGACCTGGCCACAGATGACATCTCAACGAAGTGGCTTATCACGTGGGAATTTATAGCAGTAGCCAAATATTCTTTATGCACGTTTCTAACTAAATGCGGAGGGGAAAACCGGAGTGAATCTCACCTGAGATTCCACCAGTCCTGGTTGTAGCGCTCGGGAGGGGTCTTCCCGCTAAAGACGTCCCACCGCCACAGGTCGATGAGGTAGCCAAAGGGCAGGAAGGCGATCTTTTCCAGTGCCATCTTCATCAGGTAGTTGATATCACTCTCTGTGGTCGGTCGGTCAAAGGGCGAGGGCACCGTGGTTTTACTGTCACGCACTCGCTCACCAAACACGAACAGGCACCGTATCGATTGGATAGCAGATTTGAATATATATTATCAACGGGAAGAAATGTTCACCCTCATCCTAACTATGCTTATGACCACACCCCAGAGGGTAGATGGTGGCAGAATATCAGGGGCAAGCTCTTTTGAGGTCACGTGACTACTGTGCGGCAGCTGTTGCAGGATCTGGAGGAGGGTAGGCAATGTTGGCGAGGCGTGGTGCTGGCATCAACGGCTTTGGCCACGATGGCATCTTGATTTGGATGAAGCTATGAACACGGGTAGCAAAGTGTGTGCATCTGTATGACACTGGGGAGCGGTTATCACGCTGCGCTACGAACCCGGCGACCCGAGTTCAATTCCGGCTCACGACCACCAAACACAATGATGATTATCTGAACCGGTCCTCGGCCTTCACTAGGTCAACTCAGCCTTAAGTTAGTACCTGGTTTCAGACTCCATAGGTGCTCGCTAACAGCACTTGTCCCAACAGTATTTTAAAGCTATACAGGGAATCTTTGTATCTTTGTGTGACACTGGAATGAAGCCACTCCAGGGCAACGTTCGATGTCAAAGTAGGATCACGTATGGGGAGAAGTACGTTGCATTTTGGGCAGTGTGAGGGGAGTGCTCAGCTAACAACTATGCGTTCCATTCCCGGCCATGGCTAACAGCGGAGGTATCTGAACCACCGATGTAGTCCTGCATCCCTCCCCCCACTTATACCACAGGTACCATAACATGGCAAGGACGGCAGCATGGGAGCTTCATACGTATTTGGGGTGGAGTGGAAAGGACTGTGACCAATTATGCGGTTTTCATAATGATGTTCCAAAAACCTTACTTTAATTTAGTATTCCATTTTAAAAGTTTCACAACGTCACGCGATATCGGTGTATACGTCAGCTTGCTTCGGAAATCAATGACTGCGCATAATTGATTTAAATTTGTTCCCGAGAAATTAAGGCGGACTTGGGCAGATTGTACAGTTGCTCGTTGGCGTTGTGAGACATGACGATGTTTGCCATTCACGGACGCTCCAGATATCTCTCAAAACACTGCCCTGGCGCCACTGCTGACTAACACGTAGGTGTGTGATTGATGGCTCCAGCTGCCTTCTCTCTCACAGAGCTCAATTTACATTTTAATAAAGGCATCGGTTTCACAAATTTTTCTTTTTGTTCTTAAAAAAAAACATTCGGAATACTAAACTTTTCAATGGCATAAGCACATCACAGGTCTCCCCTGGCGACAGGATACACGAGGCCTGACCAACCCCACCCCCGCCACTTTCGAGGCACCAAGGAATATCGATCATTATCCAACGGCTGCATTTGGGTGATCCGATCGCTTCTGAGGGGTGGTGCTGTGCGGCTTGTGTAGGTGCCAGCAATAGGGGGGTTCTGGTTGTGGTGGTAGTAGCAGTAGGTGGCTTTTAATTGGAATCAGGGCTTAATTACTTGATGGATATTGTTTGGGGTTGCTGCAGACTGTGACCTGCAGCCGCAGCCAAAGCGAGAGGTCTACTGGACGCGCTGTGCTGGCTTCTGAAATATGCTTACGTGTCACAGACCGGCACAGATCATGCTGCAATTAAGCCCTACCTATAACTGGGTAAGAGGCCAATGAAATGAAGAGTGTGTTAATCAAGGGAGGCCTGGTTTATTATAAGCATTGCGTGCATTGGAAGTGTCTCTGTGGTACCGTGCGTGCGTGCATACGTGCCTGGGTCCTCGACATAGTCGGCGTCCAGTAGGCCGATGGTCTTCAGGTGTTTGGGCGTGGACACGGAGAGGGACAGCACGTCGCCGATGGCCTCATGGAAGCCGGGGTTGGCGCCGCCGCGGAAGGACACGTGCTGGTCCTTGTACTGCAGATAGTACTCGATGTGGCCCATCTCGTGGTGCACCGTGAAGAGCTGCTCCATCGTTGGTATGGTGCACTGCTTGATCCTGCAGAGGTGGGAATAAACCATTTCAACTGGTCCTCAAATTGACGCGATCAGTAGTCCGCATGAACCTCTGTGATGCACCGCTCTAGGATGCGCCGGGTAGAAGGCGAGCTTTAGCGTTCACAAACGACGCCACGATAAATGTTCCGTGAGCTCTGCGACCGCCGTTGTCTCCGTGGGGGATCGCTGCGTCGCGCTCGTGTCGAGCGAGAGACACGTGCGCAGCAGTCAGTTCGGGGTGGTGGCAGAAGGGGGCAGTGAGGGGCATGGCGCTGGCAATTGGGAAGATGAGATATCAGGCTGGACCAGGAGTTTATCTGCTGAAATGGACTCTCAACAAATGTATACATAGCTGTCAACCCATACGGTGTACCCCGTATTCTTGTACAGGGAGATTGAGCTTTCAGGGCCATATGGCGTACAGCCGTTTCAATACGGGCACACTTTTATGTTGTTATCTATTGTTTTGTGTTTCTCTCTTGTGATGGGACTTTGTAGGATGAACATTGAGCTTTATAAGGCCACGGGGTGAACAATAGGGTCTGAATTGGTCTATAACAAGGTAGGCACTGATAAGGGGCTGGCAGGTTTGTGTATACGTGAGCATATATACAGTATTTTGTAAGTTTCTCATGTTATTGTGAAGTAACAATTGTAAGTCTGTAATTGCCATTATCGTCATAGCCTCTAGTGTGAATGTAAAAAATGTTTAGAAAATGCATTGATGCAAAACACTGTCACAAATCATGAGCAATTATTTCCAAAGCGACATTGATGTGAGATCTACTGGACATTGTGACTACTGGACATCTGTGACGACTGGACATCTGTGAAAAAGAGCTTCATAGCTCATCGGATTTCTACAGGTTCAATAAAGATTTTTATTCTGAAAAAAAATACTTAAAAAAAAGTAATGATTCAGGGCCGCAAGTTCACATCAAGCATATATCCGCGCCAACACTTAGACGCGGCATGTCAATGTAACCTGCATGGGTGTGTGCAGTGTGTATCTTCTTGCAGACTGGAACAGCGGCGGTCATGGCGTGTGCTCACCGGAAGTCCCTATTGTTTTTTCAGCTCGCTCTCTGGTGGCGAGTTGGAGAACGATTCCCACCACCAAATTTAGAAATGAGATGCAAAAGCCCAAAATCAATTACGATTCGTAATATTAGCTGCAAAAACCTGCACGCTAATTTAGGCAATTGACAAAGACTTGGACTTGTAATGTTCCGAGGAGATTTACAGATTTCCCTGGACGGCGACCATAACAAGAGGATGATTCTGGTAACTACAAGGGAAACGTGGCACCCCACCCCCCACCCTTGTTGTGTGACGGCAAGAGCTTGGGGGGAAGCTGGTGGATGCCCTGCCGGCAAGAGCCCGTGTCGTGCTCACCGGAAGTCCTTGCGGTTGTAGAAGTCCCAGGCGGAGGCGTGACACACGACCTCGCGCCCGTCTGTGGGCTTCTCCAGCATGGAGCCACTCCAGAACTCTGGGGGCATCTCCAAGAGGCCCAGGTCTTTGAAGAAATTCTCGGAGATGCGGAACATGTGAGTGGCGTTCCATCCCTGAGCAGCAATGACGCAAGCAAAGTGAGGCTTGAGTACACAAGACATTTGTAAAAAATAAATGTATTTCCTGCTCAAATGAGCACTGAGGCAGTGAGCACTGAGCCAGTGGTGGAAATTCTTCATTCATATGACTGGGCTAGTCTCTTCACAATACAACCACTGTTGACTTTCCACAAAGCAGTACTCGTTGTATCGACCCCAGAGGGATGATGGGGCCCGTTTTCCACCCCCGACCAGGATTTGAACTCGCCAGGCTTTCCCAATTGCGAGACACTCGCGAACGTTGGTTGTGGCGAAGATGCACGCCGTACCTGCTCCAACATGGTGTCTGTAACGTCCACGCTGGTCTTGCCGGGGTAGGGGACCACCATGTCAAAGATGTTATTCCACTGCTGGGACCACATGTTGCCTTAGGAGGTAGGAAGTATGGACACAGTGCAGAAGAATACAAGCTCCACATTCACATATTTAATTTATTAATTATGTTGAACTTCTTCCGCACCGTACGTAACGACTTATTAGTGCAAGTACGTTTCCAAGGTACTTGCATTTACTTTAATGCAGAGTCGTCATTGGAATTGTTTGTTAACTAGTACGCATCATGTTAGAGAGAACATTTTGAGATGGAGCCATGGATAATTTAATATATTTTATGTTGCGGTTAAAAGTAAATGTAACGTGATAATTGGGAGAGTCGGACTGTGTGTACGTGTGTGGAATAGGCACTTTCGAACAGCGATTGCTCCCAAAGCCTGCAAGGCGAAATGGTGGCCACGTGTCTCGTGTTGTGTGTGCGAGGGTGCAAGTAGGGAAGTGCATGATAGTGTGAGTGTATGTCTGTGAGTGTGAGTGGGTATGTGAGTGAAAGTACATCTGTGTGTGTATACTAGTATGTGTGTGTGCATGGGCAGCGGTAGTGTAGCGGTTAGTGCGCTGCGCTACGAAGCTGGTGACCCGGGTTCGATTCCTGCTCACGGCCAACGCCAGTGACGATTATCTGAACCGTTCCTGGGCCTCCCCTAGGTCGACTCAGCATCAAATGAGTACCTGGTGCGTTGTGTAAACATTGCCACTGGGGATACAAAGGCGTGGTGCTGGCCATCCACCGCTTAGAGTACCGTGCCATCCTTCACAGATGCTCGCTAACAGCACTTGCCCCAACAGTCTTATTTTGTGTGCACAAGTGCGTATCTGAGTTAGAGTATTCGAGCTTATGTGTATGTATGTGTATGAATGTGTGTATGTGTGAGTGCGAATGTGTTCGTGTGTACGCGGATTTGAGAGTAAGTGTGTAAATGTGTGTGGTGAGTGTGCACGGCCTTTGAGTAGATCTGTGCGCACGTGTGTGAGTGTGGCCAGTGGCTGGGCAGCATCAGGCTAGAACATGCGCTATGAACCCAGTGACCTCACTCCAATTCCTGGAAAAGGCTAATATCAGTGGCGAGTGACATCCCAACTCAACTTGTGTCTCCCCCCACCGTAAATTAGTTACCTGCTGCAGTTCGTAAACATCAACACTGGGGAGATTAAGGTGGCCGGGTGGTCCGCCAGCACCTCTTCCCAACAGCAGCCTATGCAGGGCTAGATGGGAGACCTTTGTGCTTGTGTGCGAGAGTGCCGGGGCGCGAGCTCACCGAGCAGGTGAGCGGGGATGGGCCCCTTGAGGTTGACGAACTTCTCCCCGTAGTGCTGGTGCAGCTTGCGCCGCACGTACGCGTGCAGGTTGAGGTAGAGCGGCTTCAGCTCCTCGTAGATGCGCTCCAGGTCATCACGGAAGGTGGCCGACTCGTACCATGAGCGCCAGTATTCCCCCGTGTCCGCAAAGTCTGCTCGGGGTGGGGGTAGTGGTGGAGGAGGAGGAGGTCGTTGCCGCCAGCCCGTGATGGATATCCATTGTCATTTTTACAATGGATATCCATGAACGGGTATCCATTGTAATTTATATGCATACCTTTACACCCCGACATCACATGTATCCCCTCTATTTGAGACCAAATCTGGGAGGATGATTTCTCTCCACAACACTGGCTGTCGCCTGATGACGCATCCCCGTGATTTCCGCCGTGCTCACGAACAGTGGCGAAATGCTGAGAGAGTGACTGGGCCGGAGAAGTTGGCCCATGCTTAAGAGCTATGAGCAACTTTGTACGGGCGCTAAGAGAGATCGTAGAGCTCTCAGGGAACTCGTTATACCCCCAGTTAAACCTGGAACCTCGGCAAAGCGAAGAATGCTTCACACGATGTTTACATGCCAATGCAACGGGGCCAACGACCCAAAGGAGGAGGCAACGGACTAAGTGATGATCATAAATCCTCTGCACGCATTGTTAACCTTTATGGATGCCTCAAAGCCTCAGCGAGAGCGTCATTTAGCCCTCAATAACGCCTGCAAGTTCTTGTGGAAACTGTTAACCTGAGCAAGTTACAGCCTCGTGTCCTGTGAATTACCTTCTCGATTTCGTCTTGCAAATAAACTCATTTTGACGGTTGTGACCTCTTGTAATGAATGCATACGAACAACGACGTTGCTTTAAGAGTCATTTCTTTCTGTTAGTTTCGGTGCTGCTTATGTGTTGCAGGTGGTTTTGTACAACATCCATTGCTGTGCTGTAGTGCCACGCGTCCCAGTTGATGTAACAAAGCGAATGGGTGCTGGACTACGCGTGAAACGGAGTCAGACAAATATCCCCATGAAATGATAACAGTCGGGGCTCAGTTTCATCTCGCACTGGCTGAAGCCAGTAGTCGCACGCCATCTTCCAACTTATTCCACTCTACCAGCAGACAGCAGAGGATTCCGTGAACTAAAGAAAAAGCCCCAATAATAGCGTAGTGTGTGACCTTCCAAAGCCAAAGCCACCTCATCTTAAATTAGCCTACTCCAGTTCTTGGCAACAATATGGCACCAGAGCTGCGGGTTTGCCTGTTGTGAAGGGGAGGAGGAGAGACTCTTGGCACGAGAGGGAATCCAGGTGGCGGCGTCTGTGGCTGCTTCCCAAACGCCATCGCGTGCAGAAGCGTCTGCCTCTAGCCCAGTGGTGGTGCTTGGCAGAGGCCCCAAAGGAAAAAAAGCGTAGGTCTCCCACGTGGCTCAAGGCGCCCCGCATTCATAGAACATATGTAAAGGTGTGCTCAAATATTAGCTCAAACGTAGATGCTCATAAAATAAAAACTGCTCGTGATTCTAAGAACACTCTGAGACTAACCGTAATCGGTCTATCGATGCCTACTTTATTGAGGGTGATATTGGGACATAAAATAAAGATTGATCACTTAATTATTTCACTTACCTGTTATAATTAGGTCACTTACTTTGCCCATATATATTTAAAATGGAAATTTGTGAATATGTGTCTGTTAAAAATATTTAGCGTACTTCCCGACATGCAACAAACTTGAAATTTGCCATTGTGGGTACTTTCCAGACTGTACACCATGCAACAGTTTAAAAAATTAACTTTTGTATTTTTATTTTTGTGGGGGGGGGGGGGCGCAATAATGCATATATTTTGCACAGCAAGTGAGCTGTGACGTCACTTCTGTCATGTGACCCGTATGTGGAAGCGTCACGCAGTGTGCCTGCTCATGTCACCCCCCCCAACCCTCCGCGAGTACAGTGCCACACAAATGTGTTGCAGGTCTAAGGCGTTCTTCGCGCAGTATTGCTGCTTTATTATTTCAGTGGTTTACTGCCGTACGCACCCTGAAAGTTGTGTGTGTCTGCAGCAAGCACGTGTGTGTGTGTGTGGGGGGAGCGGTATTGTAGTGGTTGGCGCGCTGCGCTACGAACCCAGCGACCCGAGTCCGATTCCCGCTCTACGGCCACCACCGGTGACGATTATTTGAACCGGTCCTGGGCATCCCCTAGGTCAACTCGGCCTCAAATGAGTAATTGGTGTGGTGTGTGAACATCGCCACTGGGGGGACAAAGGCGGCCGGGCGTGGTGAATCCAAGTCCCAGGCGAAGCCCAGTAGTAAAGCTAGTGCTATAATATATGAAGTTATGAGTGACGCTCCCAAACAATATTCCTGCGTAGCCCCCCCCTGCCCCCCAATGAGTCAAAGATCTCCCCACCCCTCTCCCCCAAATGTCCCGCGGTGGCGAGATGTTTACTCTCTCGCCCGGTATGCAGGAGGTCGTGGGTTTGATCCTGACGCCTGTATATTTGTAGTTCGCATATTCTCCCCTTTGTCGGATGGATTTTTCTGCCGATCCTCTGGGTTCCCCCTCCACACTTAGAATCAACATCACGCGTTAAGAGTATTTGGCTGCTCTAAAATCCCACACGATGAGCCACACTTCGTTGGGCTGTCATTTGTGGCCAGGTCGCTTCTGAAAAAGAGCTACACAGCTCAGTCGGCCTTACCTGATTAAATAAATAAAATAGTTAACATTTTTTTTGTTTAGTGCCGGGGAAAGGCTGAAGCCACCACAGATGGGGCGGGGGGGGGGGGCATGCGCAGGTTGCGCGCCGTACCGTCGAGCTGCGAGGCGGCGTTGCTGAGCTTGACGAAGCGAGCGTACTTGCTGTGGAGTGGCCGGCCCACCACGTTGTGCCAGCCCTCCCAGTAGTAGAGCAGCTTCTTGTAGCTCCGCGACGTCGCCAGGATGTCCGTGATGGCTGCACACCGACCGGCCGCGGCACAAGGCAACAGCGGCGGTGGGTCATGGGGTCGAGGGCGGCTGGGTGGCACCGTTTATTTGAGTGACGAGGAAATTCTGTCTTCACTTCGTAAGATGTTTTTGTTCTATTCGTAAAGGTCATAATTGATTTCGCTCGGGGGGTGCACGAGTGCAGCAGTTCCCGACTCAGGGTTACAGGCTGTGGCATGGATACAGCGCAGGAGAAAAATGTGTGGGGAATGTCGGCGCCATCGGTGACATCGCGGTGACACAACGCGAAACAAATGCGTTACTAGCGCGCATTGTGGCCTTAGTGACCTGTAACCTGTACCAGTTGCATGCCCCGCCCGGTAGAGCGACAGAGGGGCGCTCTACCTGCTGCTAACTGGTGGACAACCCTTGCAGGGCGAGCGTTGTTATATCACGAACACCCACTGTCGAAACTACAGCGCGGTTGAGAAAACGATGACTCTTGATGTCAATCAACCAAGGAAAACGGAATAAAAATTACAGCTTCCTTTGCAATGGCAACGTTGACGATGGTGAGACTGCCTAGAACAGGGCCTTGATGTGCCGGCGGCTGTAGGTAATTAACCCACACGGTGAAGGTGCCCAGTGCTCAACATTAATAACAGCCGTATGTTAAAACATTGTATACTGCATAGGATAAAGTATAACTGCCTTCTGCTGCCCACAAAGGAGCTTTCGCGTCTGCTGGACACTGTGGTCACCCATCCAAGCATGTCCAGGCTCAACTCAGCTTAGCTTCGGGGACCTGACGAGTTTTGGCGCATTTGAGCGATTTGGCCAGTATACAGTATTTATTTTGAGCAAATTAAATACATTTAATGTGAGTTTCATTTTGAGAGATGAATAGAGATGACTTTGCTACGTTTGCATTATTCCAGTCCTCCAGTGATTCTGTACGTCACTTCAATGTGCACATCTAAGTAACATTTACTTTCTCACCCCAGGCGCCCATAACATAGTCGTATTACATTTATATGTTTCACCATTTTCCGAATATGAGACTTGATTCTCCCTGCAGCTCCCTTTTTGGAATAATGAGTCATCTTGTTGGAACTTTTATCAGCTCATTATGCAAGAGTAAGTCTTCCCAAACATTGAATTTGGCACTCAGTAATAATTATTGTAACCATCATTTTCTGACTTCCACCCCCATACTGCCATGTGTCGTTGACAACATTGTGTGTGTGTGAGTATAGTGGGGAGCGGTAGTGTAGCGGTTCGCGCTACGCTGCGCTACGAACCCGGCGACCCGGGTTCGATTTCCACTCACGGCCAACACCAGTGACGATTATCTGAACCGGTCCTGGGCCTCCCCTAGGTCGACTCAGCCTCAAATGAGGACCTGGTGCGATGTTTAAACATCGCCACTAGGGGAACAAAGGCGGCCGGGCGTGGTGCTGGCCACCCACCCCCTCGTGTGTTGTGCCATCTTTCATAGGTGCGTCTCGCTCTGTTGTTAAGGCTATACGGTGGATCTTTGTATCGCACAGCTGACATCGACGGCCAACTTCACTTCAGGGCAGTGTCACACGACGTCTCCAAAGATGTTGCAAGGAACGGACACAACTGCATAATGTAGGGCGGGATTGAGCGCCCTATACCACTCACGGCAACTGGGACGTGCTCTTGCGATTGCCGCTGCAGGCCGTGGCGTCAGTACCGAGTGGTAAGGCGTGGGATCTGACTAAACCAGGCGTTCAATGACCTTGTCAGTTATCTTATTGTTGAAAGCATAGCAGAAAGGTAAGATAATTTATGTGTGTGCGTGGTAATGTAACCTTTGCTTTTCTGTTAACAGCACCAGCGATGTTGGGAAATGCCGCTCTTACTTGGATCCAAGGGTGCACAGTCTGACCCGCTTGTCTGCCCGGGTTTGCACACTTTGGCCGTGCTGTAGATCGCGTCCATATCGGATAGCAGTCGATTGTACTGTGAGCCACAACGCGCAACGATAACGCGCACACGTAGGCACGATGTGCCGCAATAAGCCTTGTAATCTTATCACCACCGCCGCCACGAGTCGTCAACAAGATGCGCCTCCGTGCTACTCATACACAAGGGCGAACCGTGGTTTTAACGACCGACTCGCGCTCAATGTGAAGTCCAGCAATCTACACGCAATATTAATTATTCGATATGAGCTCACCTAGAAAATAACGTCGTCGGAAAAGGCTGTCGTTGAAATTGCAAGTTTTCGATCGTTGATAATTGCAGATGAACTTTGGCGAATGCTTTATGGATTTTTTTACAGCCTTATAGTTTCTGAGGTCTTACATTTTAAAAAGGAGTAAACAATACTATTGTTATACATACATAAATCAATGTTAATTGCTGCAACATAAAAAAAAATTATTGCCCCAATATTCAAATCACAGCAAAGATTGCATTCTTCGTAAATGTAACGTATGTTCTTGTTTGTGCATGAACATGACACAATGAAGACATCCAGATGTCTAATGTTTATAGTTCCACCTTACGAGTCAATTTTCCTAAGGGTTTCTTGAGTCCACTCTATGTACAACACTGGACTCTGTAACGCATCTCCTCCGTGCCTGTGGGAACATTACCTCTTCTCTTTCTGTGATGTCGAGGTTGGCGCTGCCCAGAATCCTGATTTGTTCAAGTAAACGTTTATTCGTTTCATTGAACCCATGCGAGATGTTACCGAAGAGATCCTTGGCCTTCTGCCCCCAAGCTTCCGTGAACTCCTGCTCCTTCAAACTTGCCGCCACCTAAAACGACACGCATGGCACACGCAGCAGAAGTCCTTCGTTCCATAATTAATTTACCAAAAAAGTTAATATTCTCTTATTTTTGTATAATAAAGTGCAGAATTTAGGGAAGTTACAGGGAACTTCACATTGCATGCATCACGCTGAGATTGGCACATTTACTGGCCTATTTACTTTCTGTAAACCTGCCTACTCTGCTCACATAAACACAACGTCTACAGCCTACACCCTGCCTAATATATTCCATGTGAAGCGCAGCTTGGCGAAATACGCCATTGTAAGGCGGCTGCCATGTCAGGAACGCGCAGAATCATCTTATCGTATTTCTCATACTGTTTACACAGTGCGCCGCCCCTTTTGCAGTCACGGCGTAATTGGATAGCGGAGACTCGCCCTGAGAGGGCCCGTCACAGTGGGGGACCCTGTGAGCGCTTACTCCAAAGGGACTGGGAAACGGTGCCTCGTTTTTTTTGCGGTGGGGTTTTGCTCGTAAAGCAAAATGAATGCACGCTCAAAACAACTGCCCTAAAAAACCTTTCGTGCTTAAAGCCTGCTATCTGGTCGAATCTACCGCTCAACTCACCCACCCATGCCGACCTCACGCTGAGCGTACGGGGGGCAGGGTCAAGCCCTGTCCGCACTGGTAGAGCCATCACAGCTATCCCCCCTGGAACCTGGGTACAACAGCTGGAGGAGCTGGGCACCATCCAGGCAACTCTGGCGAATGTTGTTCCCAAATATCGAAATATGGCCCAACTGCCTCCAACATTGGTCATTAAAACAATAAGTTCTGATTCTACCCCAGAGGAAACTGGGAATTAAAAGTTCTTAAGCCATTCCAAGATTGTATTAATTGATAATTTATTATAATCATTCAAATAAACACGTTTTCACATTAACTAACGATGTAATACCCATGTAAACGAATATTGGTTCCATCAAGAATGTGTTCTCACTTAAACTAAACTTTATGGTAACAGGAAAGGCCCACCGAGCTATATAACTTTTTTCAGAAGCGACCTGGTCACAAATGATGGCCTGATCAAATGTCTTATCATGTGGAAATATATAGCAGCCACATACTCTTAACGCATGTTTCTGAATGTGGTGGGAAAAACTATAGGACTCGGAAAAAAATCCACACGTCCATAGGGAGAACATGCAAACTCTAAATATACAGGCGTCAGGGTCAGGATCGAACCCACGACCTGCATACCAGGCGAGGTAGTTAACATCTCCCCCAGTGACTGATTAGGGTCAGGTAATGTGTTCGGGTTAGGTGCTACATTCGTAAGGACCAAACAGTTGGAATGAGAAAGTAAAACTACACTGAAAGAAAAACGAGCAACTTTTTCACAATTAAGATTTTAGTTGAAAGTGCATGGATATAAGCCTTTGTTTAAAGAAAGACGCGTTTGTTATGAACGTGTGCAGGTAATAGACATCATATGGGAAATGAATATATGTACTGTATGCCCCTGGTGGAAAAAATATCCGGGGAGGGAGGTCGTGTATATACCGAAATATGTTGGACACTGAGATATATTGAAATCTGGGTTTTTCCCCCGGCAAGGACAGTTAAATTATTGTAAATAAACCACAAGCAACGTGATCTTGTCAAAATTTCTCAGGGATCTTGAATAACAAGTTCAACAGTGCCTCTCAGTTTCTCAACACGCAATCTCCTGCTTGTGCATCAGGGTCACTGCACAGGGCGCAGTTCAGTCGTGTTATTGCCAAAAAGAGACTGCTGCACACGTTGGTGGAGGTTGCGGGTGTGGAAGCTTTCCCGACGCTCTTTCGGCGTCCAAATGCCGCTTTCTGCCAAGTATGCCCAGTCGGGGGCGACTATTGCTACGCAAATTCCAATGGAGTAATTTGCGAGTATTTTCTTTCAATTTAGGAAAATTCGGACCAAGGTATCCCGGCACTTTTTACGAATGTCGTCACACGATCTTTAACGTCGACCGTGAAGCAGACGGCGCGTATGTTTACGGTTTAATATGCAGTTAATTTACCAGGGCGGCCACTGGAAACGCAGCGCGAATCTCTGCGACGAGCGGCAAACGCGCTACCTGCCGGAAGGGGCCACGTCACTGCCCACAGTTTATGAACCCAGGGGACAACACGCCAAGCGGCCAGGAACAAACGGCATTGATTAAAATTGTAACAAAAAGAGTTGACACTTTTCTTGAATTCAGCAAAGGTGATAAAAAGGTGGGAATAGCGACGATGGAGGGGGGAGGATCCTAAAAGTCGAGCAGTGCACGGAAAGAAGCAGAATGCGTGGCGTCTCCTAATGTGGGCAACGGCTTCTCGGTGTGCACAGGCGCGGCTCGTGAAATAAACAAGTAAACCCGTAAAAACAAAGTTTTTCACTATAAATCCTTTATATGCGTGGCGGCGAACTTAATATAAAGGATTTAAAAATATATTCGCCTGTGGAGGACGCGGGGATCGATCCCGCGACCTTTGGCATGGGAAGCGAGGGCGCTACCAACTGCGCTACTCCGCCACGGCCTGTGGAGGGGTTACGTTCTGGGCTCTTACACTCTGACGTTCAGCCAAAGCCATGAATGCGTTCTATTTGAATATATGTAAAATAATTTTTTTTGCCTAAAAAGTGTAAAATTTTGGGAATTTTTTTTCACGAACAATAATTGTCTGGCACAACGAGTCTGTGTGGAAAATGTCAGCTCGATTGGATCACGGGAAGTGGGTTAAAAAACGACCGAAAGATTTGCACGGTCCTAAGCAAGCAAGCAAGCACGCGAACTTAATATAAAGGATTTAAAAACAACGCACTGTTGCTGTCGTTTTGAAATGTTAGTGCGGCATTGTTAACATGCACCAGAGCAGTTGAAAAGTTTCCGAAGCGCTCTTGAAAGAAAGCGATCGCACGTGTATCAGCAAACCCCCTACAAAGAGAAAGATCCCCCGTATAGTCTTTACCAGACTGTTGGGGCAAGTGCTGTTAGTGAGCACCTCTGAAGGCTGGAACGGCACACTGGGGTGGGTGGCCAGCACCACACCCGGCTGCCTTTGTCTCTCAAGTGGCGATGTTTTTTTACGCACCGCACCAGGTGTACCCCCTACACACTCAAGAGGTACAGGCACATACCCACGCTTGGACACACGCACACCTGCACATGCAAACACTTAAACTTACAAAAACATAGCAAAGCTCCCCATTGTAGCCAGATAGAATGTTGACGATAAATGCTGTTAGCGAGCACCTATTAAGGCCAGAACGGTGCACAGGGAGAGTTTGTGGGATGGCCAGCACTTCATAAATCCTCACACATTCGCGCACCACCACACACACTCCGCACCGTTACAACGCCCCCCCCCCCCACCTATCGGATACGCCCTTGCGCCCACCCTCACCTGCAGGTTTTGATTCTCTTCTGTGATGTTGGTATTGTAGTTCCAGCTGGCCAGCACGCTCTCGTACAGCACCCCCTCGGCCGTGTCGTTGTAATCGGCGAGAAATTGCTCTGCGCCCGTCTCATCCTGGGAATAGTCGCCGGGAAGGAGCCCGAATTCCAGTGCGGCGCGACTCGCGGTCGCCAGCCCCACCAGGAGCGGCAGGACCCGGGCGAGGGACATCATTGACACACAACCCCCCTCTCTCCCGAGTGACGAGGAAGCTCGGGATCACCGGCGTGGATACGCTTGCTTCGAGGGTGTGGAGGGGAGGGCAGCGTGTGAACCGAGCGGAGTGGCGCGTCTCGCCTTAAGGAGGCAAATAAATATATAACGGCGCGCGTATAGAGGGGGAGACGCGCTCGGTTTGACCTTTACTCGCAGCTCCAAAGGCGCGATCTCGTGGATTATCGCCTATCTTTATGGCGCTGTCGGATCTCCGGGCGATAAAAATGTGCCTATACTGCATTGCCGGTGCTCATTTTGCTGCGTTTTACGAGTCCAGATTGCGCGTTAAGTCGTTACAGATTCGCGCTGTTCGCGCCGTGCGAGTGTGCGCGCCGTGCGAGTGTGCGCGCCGTGCGAGTGTGCGCGCCGCATACGTGTGCGCGCCGTGCGAGTGTGCGCGCCGCATACGTGTGTGCACGTGCGCCGCACTATGACGCCACTGACGATGTACGCCGAGCCCTCGTCGTGATGAAATAGAGATGCTCAACTCAATATTTCTCAGTTTCGGGGCCCCACAGTGAAAAGTGCGATCTCAAACTAAATACAGTCAATCTTTCTGCACGCACCCCCACCGGCGCACCCCCTCTGCTCCGAAAAAGGGTCACAGAAAGGTCAGCCTACCGATGTCGATTAATTAGCTTTGGTTTGCGTAAATCTCGATAAATCTGTGCGGTTCGCGTCTCTCGATTTGTCGCGATGTGAGCGACGCACGGAACACGAGCCGAGCGCTGAGCGTCGTTGCACTCTGTGACGTCGGAGAAATGTCCACCTCAGGCGTGCCTCCCAAGTCATCGCCCCCACACACACACGACGCTAATTAGCACGGCTCTGTCTATTGTTCCGACTTCGATAGGGCCTGATTGACATCGTGCGAGTGTGGAAACACGCGCAAAGGCAAACAGCACGGAGCAAAGTGACGCCTAATCACCGCGAAAGCGTCCGATCTCATCGGATCTCACAAGTTGAGCAGGTTTGGTGAGCCGGATGTATGCTCGGACGGGTTGATCGCTCGGGCTTGCCGGGTGGAGCAGGCGTGGGGCTGCGAGGCGACTCGATGATGGCAGCGCTGAGTGTCGCTGCCCGGCCCCCGTGTGCGTCTGTGGGGTTTGATCCCCGTTCCCCATTTCCCTGCTCCCCACATGCAGCCAAACTCTCATTTTGAGGAATGGGCCAAACATCCCAATACAGCAGCACCCCCTTTAAAAAAACAATAATCTTGGGACTCAGTGAAGCTCCCCCTCCCCCCCCCCCCCCCATATACGTTATAAAATCGTTTTTACTTTTATATTTTTCGTTACAAAACGTACAATGCAAGCAAGGCGGTGGAACGACCATTTTTGCAAAGGTTATGCAATGAATGGCATTTGTGTTTAAAGCGGCAATGTCGGCTGCAATATTGTTTTGAATTAAACCGCATCCTGTCTTGCTGCTCATACACACAGAGGCACACAAAGTGACCCTGTGTGTCTGTGCGGCACCTGTGGCCGTGGCCTGCGACGCGACCTTGCGTGAGACGCGTGCCCCCCCCCCCCCGTGCTCCACTTCATGTAGCCACGGCATCAGGGAGTTGGATGGCAAAAAGCTGCAGCAACGAGAGTCGTGATGACGCCTGTCCTGGTCTTTCAGGCTGAACTGGGGGTGGGGGGGGGTTCGATGTTCACTGAGGGGTTAAAGCCCCCATACCGATCGGGGGTGGGACAACCCAGCCTGGCAACCGTCATCTGGTTTGTTTTAATTTGCTGTGCTTGTGGTTACAATGTGCGCATGAACGAGTCAATAAATACATGGATTGTATTCACTTGAAGCTGTGATTTATTTATATTGGTGGAACGCGACCCTGGCCTTTTGTACCAGAAACGGGGTTATCATACGATAATGCAAACATAGATATATAGCTAAGCGGGGGACACAATTGTAGCAAGAAAAGTAAAAAGTAAAAATAGTCAATATTGTATGCCCAAAATAAAAATTTTACTCACTCCTGGGGGGCAGTTTACCCTTATCGGACTTTACGAGTTCTGGTGGGGTCTGGTGACGCAGGGCGAGGCACATTGATCAGTGACCACTGCCTCATTGACGTAGCGGTGTCGTGCTGTCAGCTGTCCGTGGACTTGGGACTTTGGATGGAACTTATTTCCCGGGAATGAACGTCTGCTGAGATTTATGTTTTACTTTGTTTAAGTGTACGGGATCGTGTGGCTCGGATATCAAATTGCTGAGCTGGCACCGCTGAGATCTTTGGGTAGAAGTCAGTGTATTGAGTTGATAGTCTCAGCCCGGTCACCAATAACTGCATTAAAAAATCCAACACGTAACATTTGATCCTCCACCTAATTTGGTTGAATTACGGTTCCAAGAATTTTTAAACGATTGGTTTGACTGCCATTCAACGGACATTAATGTCAGTGACAGAACGAGTCAGAAAGTGCTTCTGCCTACTGTGTGGACCAGGTCACTTGAAAGGAACTCAGAAGGAGCTCTGTGATAAATGCTGACGCTAGCTGTTCTCCAACACCGCTTTGGTCGAGATCCAAATGGATTCTTCACTGATGACATGACACAAATAGCACAAATGGGATACAATTGTGGGAACAGACAAAACAATGAGGAAAACAAATCTAAATAAGCTATACCTAAATCTGCATGAGAGGGCACTGATGGCCATTGGCTAAAGTGGTCCAATCTACACAGAGACGTACACAATGTGTGTGGTGTGCAGTGTTATAGCCGTATGCTGAGTTGTATATAGAATCAGTTCTTCAGCTGCTGGAACTCCAAAGGCTGATTGTCCTACTCTCTTTAATATTGATAGCCACGACCCACAGAGACAGCACCGAATACAGATTGTACAATGGAAACACTGTCATAGATTAATTTAATTATCCATTGAATACACGAAGTTTTATAAGATGACAACGTGGTGGGCATCCGCTGTTCTTCAGAGCACACGTGCCATGGCCTACCTTCCGTGACACGCAGAGCATCCTCCTTCTACCACGTGGCTGCGAGCCACTGGTACATCTGGGTTATCTATGAGTATTCAACATTCACCTCTCAGATTACAGTAACGTCGGACGTGACTTGGAGGGTTATCTGGGAGGGTGATCGGGGGGGGGGACTGTTGACACTGTCCCGTGTACGTAAGAGCACTGCTCATGTGCCTCTTTAAGCGGCGTGCAATTGTGTTCTGGCAGAATGACGTGGTAATTGCAAGCAACGTTCCAGTGCTCGTCGCACGCGTTGGTCTAATTCTTCAGCAATAATTTGGACTATTCTAAATATGTTATTGTCTTAGCACTGTATGCCAGTTAGGGGGGGGGAGTAGCGAATAAATGAAGGGAATATATAATAAACACGCTTGGCTTCACCCATTTAAGGAATAATGTTTCTTGTCGCATCAGATAAATGGGTTCGCGGTGGGAATTCTTCCATCACAGCCAAAAGATGGGAGAATGCTTACGAACAGGAAAGATTAGAAGTCAGCCATGCAATATATGAGATTTTTCCCTTCTTATATAAGGGCCAGGCCGAGTAGGCGCGCCCGTGTTGCTGAATTTGTGCCGTGTATAGCTTTGTGCAGGGAGAGAGCGTGAAGGGAGGCAACATCGCCGGGCTGTCCGTGAGCTCTGCTCGGTCACGGTGTGCACGAGGTGTGACAGCACCCCTCTTGGATGTCAGCCACCCCTGGCCACACACTACATACGACCACATTTTATTTTGCAGTTTCATCAGATTAATCTCGGCAACAGTGCATGTCCCCGACAATTCAGGCATGGTGCATCCCATTGACTTAAAGGAAATGATTGCAGAGGAGCCGATGGGCTATGGTGTAGACAGTGAGTCGTGCAGTGGTACAACACTGATGTGATAGACATTCGAGCATGCCACGACGATTCGGATTTCATAAAAAGCCAACTTGAATGATTCTCAAAGTAGTTTTTTTTCTTTCATATATATACAGGATATATATTATTCCATTTTCTCCAACCATTTAAGCAATTACACATTTACATTGAAGAGATTGACACTAATATGGGTAGCAATATTTGAACATTCGTTTTGTCTCCCAAATGCCAGACAAAGTTCCATAGTCTCATGCACTTCTGCAGGTACTGTACTCATTTTAGGATGAGTCGACCTAGGTGAGACCCCGTGCAGGTTCAGTTGAAATTACGTGCATGGAATTGTAGCAGTCAGGGCACCACACACTATGACACCACTCCACACGCATACACGCCAGACTTCGACACTGACATCAAGACCCAAGTACCATATAGATGCATATACATAGACACCGGCATACAGACACTGACACAGCGACAAGAATTGACGTGGAGAGAACAGATACATACGGATAGTAACATGAAGACAATGCAGACACACACTGACACAGATGCCCCCCATATAGCCGTAACAGACTGCTGGGGCACGTGCTGTTCTCGAGCACCAATAACGGCCTGAACAGCACACGAGAGTGTGGATGGCCAACACAACGCCCGGCCGCCTTTGTCTCGCTCGTGTCGATGTTTATACCGGTACTCGTTTGAGGCCGATTTGACCCAGGGGAGGCCCAAGACCGGTTTAGATAATCATCACTGATGTTGGCTGTGAGCGGGGATTGAACTCGGGACGATTGGTTCGTAGCGCAGCACGCTAACCGCTACCCGCGCTACCCGCTAAGCTGCTGACATTCGCCACTAAGTGGCGGTGACGTCGCCACGGCGCCGGTGCCAGGCTATGTGCACGTTGAGGCCACGTGAAGTGTTGAACGCCCGCTGCAAGGAGGTCACGGGGCAGACCCAGGTGAAACGGGTCGACTGACTGAGATGACTGGCTGATGTACCATCTGTGCCCCCTATTGTTCCAACTTGCTGTGCTTTAGCAACCCGGCGCTCCGCTCGTTGTTGTGAGCGTCGCTTCTCCGCCCTCCGTTGTTGTTGGAGGGCAACTGCCTCCAACTGCCCAGTAGCGTCCTTCACGAGCCTCCTCCACAGAGGCCGATCTTGACACCGCTGGTACCGGTCATCGGCAAGTCCATTCAGCTCCACGTCCTCTTGTACTACAACACTCCATCTGTTCTCTTGCCCGTGCCACGCCCGTTTAGCCCCTCGATCCGACCGAACCAAAGATGCTTGGGCATGTGGTGGCTGGGCATGTGGGCTCCATGACCCAGCCAACGCAGCCTTACCTGCCAGGGGAGCTCGTTGATGGGAATGTGTCCAGATCTTTCAAGGATTTGTGAGCTCCTCACACAATCCAGCCTGGTTAAACCCAGAACGGATCGTAGGCATGCCAGCCTGAGTGTTTCTAACCGGCGCAGATGTTCCATTCGTGGGGTCCACGTATCACAAGAAAAGAGAAGGGAGGGCATGACCGTGGCCTAGAAGACCTGAAGCTTCGTGCGGAACGACAGACCGGGTAGCTTCCACACATCATTGCGCAGCCGATGAGACCTGTGCTGATCAGAAGCACACTACCACTCCCCACACACATGAATTCACACACACAGGCAGTGTAGACACGAGGCGCCTGGCCTCTCTCTCGCCGCCCCGTGGCCACGCCAGGCACTGCCTGTCTCCCGCACGTTCGCGCCACTTAATGATCACCGCCGCTGTAATTACCTCCCTTAATCACCCTCTCATCATCACTCTCTCATCATCACCCCCCTCGTCATTGCCCCGAGGGAGCCCCACCGGGGCCCCCAGCGCGGTGCTCATCGCTCCTGCGCCTGCCTAGCAAGGTTAGTGAAGCCTCCTCCTCCTCCTCCCTCTTCATCCTCCTGCTATGCTCATCCTCCCCGGGCTCCATGATTGTGGATAATTCAACGATGACGAGCGCTCGCATCTTGTCAGCTCCTGCTGTTGCCGCTGCTACTGCTGCTGCAGCAGCTGGTAGAGTGGTTCGTGTGTAGCAGCAGCAGCAGCAGCAACAGCAGCTGTAGGTGATGGGAGCGTGGCTGGTGCCGTTGTGATGGCATCTGTCTTCGGCATCTGTGCCTGGTTCTTTGTATGCATGTACCTTCATCAACCGGGCCCTTCGTCTGGCTGAATGGATCGTATATCTGGACGAAGTATTGCATTGACGGTTTATTGAATGACGGAGACCCAGGAGACAGGGCTGTGGGATGAACTCAAGGGTGGGATTCGCGCAGGACAGCGGTCACTTCCGACAGGTGTCGGTAGAGGGACGATGTTCACGGCCGGTGACGAGGTGGACCTGTTGTGATGCTGCTGTCGGTGCCGGGGACGTCCGTGACCCGCTCAAATTGTCTATCGATTTTAGTCGTGGAGCTCGCTTTAGCCACTGCTACTGGATGGGTTCAAAGCTCTACAATGGTTGTGTGATAGTCCAATGAGCGTGGAGGACCATCAGCATGCTACTCATCAATAATTAATCATCAGCGAGCAGCAATGGTCAATCCGCTGCTGAATTAAAGCCTCCCAAATCAACCACCATCTCTTACGATCCCAGAAATATTGCAACATATTTGACGTACTTTTATTTTTCACGTCTTCTGGATATTTAGGACATTTTATAAATTAATACAGTGCTGTGATGAAACCTGCGCCGATGGAGGTGATGTTGTCTGTTCGAAGAGCGCCCACCATTTCTCTGTTCTGTGGTAATATCTGATGAGAATCCAGCGGGCCACCGTTTCACTCACGCGTACCTCACTGAAATCGTGCACGTTTCACGCGAAATGTATCTAATTCTTTGGTCCAGAGCATTCAATGGACTGCGTACAGTTGTTCAATGCTTTTTTCATGTATAGGACCATTTGTTTGATTTCTAGACAATTTGTACGACGTGGAATTATGAATTTTGTTTAAGCAGCAACGAAGACAGTAGAGCTAGAAGGAGCTCACTGTTTTGTTTCCCTGTTTTGAAATTAGAAACGCATTATGAATGTAGCTGTGAGGGATGTGAGGCTTAATATTATATTAAATATTTGTGCAGTACCAATATGTGGGAGATCTTAACTATGATATGAAGAGAATCATTAAATATATTAATAATAAGCATGTTTTTACGACTGCATACGCTGTCCACACCAAATTACAACGTTGTGTTAATGCAATGTATGAAACCAATCTTATAGATCCCACTTCTCAATATTATTATTTTTTCAAATAAGAATCGCTCGTTATATGTGGCAATTTGAGCACACCAAGACAATGTGTATGATTCATAATCGAGTTTTTTGGGTTAAATCGCGTAAATATATAAATGTGTCGTGAAAATCCACCACCACCCGACACAGCCAACTAGTAAGGCTTGTCACATCAACAGAACGTGGCCAATTCGTCACTAGTACAGCACTAATCGGTGTGTTGGAGAGCCAAGCCACAACATTTGCAAACTGAGTACAACGTTTCGCCAGTAATTACAACTATCTTCATCAGGCGACAGCCAGATTTGTGGAGAAGTCTGACTGTTTCGTTCCTTATATAGAGGCGTAGATGTGGTGACCACGCTTCTGCGCTCTTGCGCAATGATGATGGGGAGGCGGGATGACTGAGGCAACGTACATTATGCATGTGCATTATGCGAGCCCTTTGAACTTGTCCTTCCTGTCTATTGTGTTTATTAAAATAGCCCTAAAAACGGTAATCCCTATTGAAGTACGTTGCCCTTTGTAGGCATGCATTTAAATAATGTATTATTTGATGATTCGCTTCCACGCAGCACTACGACGGTAGCTATCCGAACGGTTAAAGTTATTTTATTTCTTTCAATTTAGATAGATTCTCGAATTAGTCTTGGCCAGTAGTAGCTAGTTTTGCACAAAACTTCAACATTATCAAAATCCATTGAGTGTCCTTGTTGGCACGCGTGTTCTGCTACTGCTGACAGTTGCATTTTAGATAATTTAATATTTCTTTGATGTTATTTTAGTCTCGTGCTGATAATTCGTCCTGTTTGCCCAACATAACATTTACCACACGTGCAGTTAATCCTGTACACACCTTATGTTGATAGCTTCGGTAATACATCTTTTGTACCAGATATTATTGTTGTTGATCAGGGCCGATCGACTGTTGTGATGCCCCTTGAGGACTATGATAATAAAATACAATATTTACTCGATGAAGGTACCTACCTTAAAATTAAACGAGACCCAACCAGCACATTGGAACGTAAAACAACGGCAATCATTGCCAATTCATCAATTCCCAAGGAAGAGCAATGCCTGATCAAACCAAGGGCATCAAAACCACCAACACTTTATGGGTTTCGATTTAAAGCTTTCGTGACTGCAGGGATTCATCTTCTTGGTTCTTTCGGTAAAGTCACGTAGAAGGGAAGTAATAAAATAATAAAAATAAAACATAATAAATCACCTTACCCTACATTGCTGGGGTCACAAAAAAGATCTCCAAAATCCTGATTAAACACAAGATCCAGGTCCGATTCAACACAGTACATAAAATCCGTGATCTGGTACCGTCTGTAAAAGATGTGGTTCCAGACATACAGTACCCTGGCGTCTACAAACTAAGTTTCCTCTGTGGTAGCAGTTACATTGGGGAAACCAAACGACATGTCTCGGACCGCATCCGTGAACATAAAGCTGACCTGAAACACGGTAGGACAAACACCTCAGCCGTGGCAGATCACTGTTACAACTCAGTGGGCTCACATGATATTGACTTCTCCAAGACAGAGGTTCTCTGCAAGCCATCTGGCTATCATGAGAGATTCGTTCATGAGGCGATCCACATATACAAACACAGAGACAATTTTAACCGAGAAGATGGATTCTGGCTTAGCAATCATTGGAAGGACGTAATAAACCATTTCGACACACATTAGGGTGGGTAGAATAATACATAGTGTTATATTAAATGTATAAGGTATAGGTTGGTTTACAGCAATACAGTATATAATTTAATGTTGGCAGTATATAGTACGGTATATGCTCGTGTGATACAATAGAATAAAGTTTAGATGGAAGCATATTATATAATTTTTACGACGTAGAATTGTAATGTATTACTTGCTGTTAGTAACTCAGCTTAGTGTAGAGTATAGTAAGTATACTGATGGTGCTATGCAATTTATACTTTAGTTTTTTACGTAGTTTATATATTAGTTTTCTACGTGGTTGTTGAGTAACTGCAGCTACATATCATTAACATTCCTTTCCTTTGTTACTGATAATCCCTGCACCCCCCCTTGGTGCTGTTGATCCTGCATAAGGCATGGGCATAATATGACTTTGAAACCCCCCCGCCCACCTCCTACGCATTTTCCATGTATATGCTAAATTCCTCTTCATATGCACATTCTTTTGTTAAGGCGCTCTTTCTTCCACCTCCAACGCAGCTTATATATAAGCTCCTAGCTTGGCATTGTCTCATTCTTCACCTGAGGACGGCTGCTTGCGTTGTGGCCGAAACGTCGTGAGAATTGTTTTATTATGTTTTATTTTTATTATTTTATTACTTCCCTTCTACGTGACTTTACCGAAAGAACCAAGAAGAAGACTTTATGGGTTACCAAAAATTCACAAACCTGATGTCCCATTAAGACCCATAGTAAGTACAATAGGCTCTGCCACGTACAAATTAGCACAATACGTAATGAAACAAATACAGCCCTACATTGGTAGGACCTCTTCGTTCATCAAAACTCTGAACATCTCGTAAATATAATTAAAGATATTAAGCTTAATCCTAATGATATTCTCGTAAGTTTTGATGTGACCCTCTCTGTTCACGAGGGTTCCGGTCAACGATTCAATTACATTACTCAACACTCTGGTAATGAACAATGGTTTAGCCAAAGATATCCCAAGACGAGCTGAAGACTGTCTAAAGAACACCGACTTCTTGTGGCAATGTGACGTCTATAAACAAAAGGAAGGAGCAGCAATGGGCTCTCCTTTGTCTCCTGTGATAGCGAATTTGTACATGGAAGATTTTGAAATAAAAGCAATAGCTTCAAGCACACTAAAACCATCTGCTTGGTTTAGATATGTGGATGACACATTAGTGGTCTGGCCACACGGCAAAGATACACTGAACGCATTTCTAAATCATCTCAACTCGCAAAACCCATCCATCCAGTTCACCACGGAAGTGGAAGCTGACAAAACTTTACAATTTCTGGATATTCTGCTCGGACGTGGTAGAAATGGTAAAATAACACACAGTATTTACCGAAAGAAAACGGATATTGACGCCTATCTGAATTTAGAGTCACACCATCACCCGCACATAAATATACTCTAATCAAGACGCTCATTCATCGAGCTAAGAAAGTGTCAGATGGCGACAGTCTGAGAAGTGATATTCAACATGTTAAAAATGCGCTGCAAATGAACGGTTACAATGATGCACAAATCAACAGGGCATTGAATACCAAAACCAAATCAAATAACAAGAGCATTTTAACTGCCCAAGTAATTAAAACGATCAAAATACCGTAGATTGCAGGAGTAACTGATAAATTAGCCAGATGTTTGGAAAAACAAAACATCCGAGTCAGATTTGGCACGGTACATAAAATACATAATTTTATATCTGGTACAAAATATGTATTACCGAAGCTATCAACAGAAGGTGTGTACAGGATTAACTGCACGTGTGGTAAATATTATGTTGGGTAAACAGGACGAATGATCAGCACGAGACTAAAAGAACATCAGAGAAATATTACATTCTCCCAAATGCAACTGTCAGCAGTAGCAGAACACGCGTGCCAACAAGGACACTCAATTGATTTTGATAATGTTGACGTTTCGTGCAAAACTAGCTACTATTGACCAAGACTAATTAGATAATCTATCGAAATTTAAAGAAATCAAAATAACTTTAACCGTTCGGATAGCTACCGTCTTAGTGCTGCGTGGAAGCGAATCATCAAATAACACAAAATTTAAATGCATGCCTACAAATGGCAGCGTACTTCAATAGGGATTACCTTTGCTAGGGCTATTTTAATAAACAATAGACAGGAAGGACAAGTTCAAAGGGCTCGCATAATGCACATGCATAATGTACGTTGCCTCAGTCATCCTGCCCCCCCATCATGGCGCAAGAGCGCAGAAGGGTGGTCACCACATCTACGCCTCTATATAAGGAACGAAACAGTCAGACTTCTCCACAAATCTGGCTGTCGCCTGATGAAGATGGTTGTAATTACTAGCGAAACGTCGTACTCAGATTGCAAATGTTGTGGCTTGGCTCTCAAACACACCGATTAGTGCTGTACTAGTGTAATGCGGGCGTAAACGGCCCTCCGGAGGTGACGTCAGGAGGGGAGGAGTTAGGTCACGTGGGGGGGTGAGGGGTTAAGCTATAGAAGGAGGGGAACCGGAAGAGGATGGGGAGTGACGGGGAACCAGGAACAGAGAGAGGCCACGAAGGGCGAAGCAGAGGGTGGCGAGATCGCCACGAACACGGGGGAGCGAGGATCGGCACCGTTGGCCAGCGGTGACCGACCCGAAGCAGCGAGGAGGCTGCAGTCAGCAGCGGGGCTGCATAGAGAGTCAGCAGCGGGGCTGCATACAGAGTCAGCAGCGGGTCTGCATACAGTAGCAGCCAAGAGGGGGCCGCGGGCTCCGCCGCCGGTGCGGCCGCGTCGGGACGGGGTGCCCGTTGCGCGCCGCCCCGACGTCGACTGCTTCCGTTGCGGCCGTCGGGGCCACTATGCCAGGGACTGCTGGGCCCGGGTTCCGGGGCCGCCCCAGCAGGAGGCCTCGACAGCGGACGCCCCAAAGAAAGACCCTCCAGCACAGGCAAGTCGGTGCGCACCAGACACCCGGCAAGGCCTGACACCTCACTCATCGCCGTTGTTATGCGACTCGGATGTTGTTAAATGCGGGAGGCCAGTATCTGAGCCTTGTCGCTCGATAACGCAGTGGCGTAAGCTGGCTCGGCGGGTTGTCGCGGCCGCTACCGGTTCGTCCACTGTACCTGGGTCCATCCAAGGGGTGGACGTACGTATTTTGGTGGATTCCGGTGCGTCCGCGACCATTATTTCGGATGTGATATTCCATCTTTTGAACATCCCACCGGGGGCCGTGAGGCCGGCTTACGCTTCCTGCATCGCTGCGAACGGGGGTAGTATGGGCATCGTGGGACAGGTGGACGCTAACATTTCTATCGGGGGTGTCTCGG
Source organism: Lethenteron reissneri (assembly GCF_015708825.2). Taxonomy (NCBI): domain Eukaryota; kingdom Metazoa; phylum Chordata; class Hyperoartia; order Petromyzontiformes; family Petromyzontidae; genus Lethenteron; species Lethenteron reissneri. The sequence continues at coordinate 9,697,232 of NC_083798.1, read as the reverse complement.
CCTCGGGCGTTGTGTTGATTTCGAGGTCCCTGGCGGTTCCTTGCCTGTTGGGTACGGATTTTTTGGCTAAGATGCCCATTCTAATTAGAATCAATGAAAATTGCATAGAACTACCGGGGGGCCGGAAATTGCATTTTTACAGTCCGCCTGGGGGCGACCGGCTCCTGTCGCCCAGGTGCAGGCGCTATCGGAAGTTTCGGTTGATATTCCACCTGGCTCTCAGATGCTCATTCCCTTACGATACCGGAAGCCGGTTCCGTGTCGGCAGGGTGCTTTTGGGATTTTGCTGTCGCCGTCCGCCGCGGTTACGGGCGGCTTAGCGCTGGTAGGGGCGCAAACTATTGTCCGTCCAGATCAGCGCCCGTTTTTGCAGGTGTTAAATGCGAGTGCTGAAAGCGTGTGTGTGCCGGCTGGTACCGTTGTGGCACATGCCACTACGGCGTTTACGGCTCAGAGTGACCTGCCGGACGGGGGGCTGGTGGGTGGTGTTTCACACGATGGAGGGGTTGATGATCGTTGGATCGCCGAATTATGTGGGGAAAATTCGGCCCTTTCCGCCGAGCAGCGTTGTGCGATTCATAAATTATTATCGAGCTATTCCGATGTGTTTAGCTCGGACGATTTGGACTTGGGACGCACCTCGCTGCTCTCTCATCATATCGACACGGGGGACGCTGCCCCTATCCGTTTGAACTCGCGTCGGATGAGTCCGGCTGAGCGTGAGCATGTTCGAGGGGCAGTGGAAGACATGTTGAAAGCGGATGTTATATCTCCGTCTAATAGCCCGTGGGGTGCGCCTGTTGTGTTGGTTAAAAAGAAGGATGGTAAATTGCGATTTTGTGTGGATTTTCGGAAGTTGAATAAAGTGTCGGTGGCAGATGCGTATCCCCTGCCGCGTATGGACGATTCTCTCGACGCCTTGTCAGGGGCTAAGTTTTTTTCAACGCTAGATCTCTCTTCGGGCTTCTGGCAGCTCCCACTTGACGAGCCCTCGCGATAAAAGACAGCTTTCCGTACGCCGCAGGGGTTATTCCAATTTAACTGTCTTCCGATGGGGTTGAATGCTGCCCCTGCCACTTTTCAGAGGTTGATGGAGTTGGTATTGACGGGGTTGCAGTGGGAGACATGTCTCATTTATTTAGATGATATTATAGTCTTCAGCCGCACATTTGATGAGCATTTACTGCGGTTGGAGGCTGTATTCGCCAGAATGCGTTCTGCTAATTTGAAATTCAAGCCTAAGAAATGTCACCTACTGCAACGCTCCGTTCGATACTTGGGACATATTGTTAGTGCGGACGGGGTGGCCACGGATCCAGAGAAAACTGCGTGTGTCCGGGATTGGGCAACCCCGGCCACGGTGGGTGATGTGCGTCGGTTTTTGGGGTTCGCCTCATATTATCGGAGGTTTGTTCCGAATTTCGCTACTATCGCCAGGCCTTTGCATCTCCTTACTGGGAAGGGGCATAAATTTGTGTGGGGACCACCGGAGGAGGCGGCGTTTTGGAGCCTGCGCGATTTACTGGCTACTGCACCGACGTTGGATTATCCGGATTTTGGACATCCCTTCATTCTGGATACTGATGCGAGTGACACTGGTATTGGGGCGGTGTTGTCCCAGTCAAAAGGTGGTGTTGAGCATGTGGTGGCGTATGGGAGTCGAGTTTTGTCTCCCGCGGAAACCCGTTACTGCGTCACTCGCAGGGAACTTTTGGCCATTGTTTTTTTTCTCCGCCAATTTCGACCGTATCTGTACGGTCGGTCGTTTTTTGTCCGCACGGACCATGCGGCCTTGCAGTATGCTCTTAAGATGGACCAGCCATCCGGACAATTGGCGAGGTGGCTGGACACGCTGCAAGAATTTTCCTTCCAAATTCACCATCGGAAGGGTGTGCGTCACGCTAACGCGGACGCACTTTCCAGGTTGCCGCAACAATCCCCTTGTGCGTGTGCGTCGGGGACGCATAGGTGTGGACCGATTCAGCTTCCCCCTCAGCCTGTCGCGCTGGCGGTGGATGTTCTCGAAACTCCGCTTACACCGGGACCGGTTGATGGGGGACCGGCTGACGGGATTTTGCGTCTTCCGAGGTCTGTGTGGATTCGGGAGCAAATGTTGGACGATTCTTTGGTGTCGTTACGGAAACGAACGGAGAAGGCGGGTAAGGAACTCGGTGCGGGTGGTATTTCGGAAACTGCTCTCCGAGACGGGTTACTGATGTGGAGGGAAGGGATACAGGAACACTGGCGTCTCGTTGTACCTGCGTCATTGCGGTACGAGTTGATCAGATCTTTGCACTGTGACACACTTTTACATCTGGGGGTGCAGAAAACCCTATTGACGCTGCAACGAGACTATTATTGGCACGGCATGACGACAGATGTCGTCGGTCACGTTCGCGCGTGTCCCGATTGTGCCCGCCGTAAGCCGCCTAAACATCCATATGTTCCGCCGATACAATCGATTCAAGTATCTCGGGTTAATGAGCTGGTGGCGTTAGATATTTTGGGACCCTTTCCGCCATCCGCTAAGGGAAATAAGTATTTACTGGTGGGGGTGGAGTACCTCTCCCGCTGGCCGATGGCCTGGCCTTTGCCTGACCAGTCAGCGGCGTCTATCACTGACGCCTTTCTATTTGGGTATGTAATGGACAAGGGGGCGCCGGAGAGGCTCCTTACAGATCAAGGGCGTAACTTTTCGTCCAAATTGTTGGGGGAGGTGTGTGCGGCTCTTGGAACTAAAAAGAAACGGACATCCCCCTACCACCCACAAACGGATGGTATGGTGGAACGGTTGAATCGGACTCTGTCCGCCATGCTGTGCCATACGGTCGGGGAAAATCAATCTGATTGGGATTTGCATATCCCTGGGGTGCTTTCGGCGTATCGCATGACGCCGCACGCGGCTACTGGATACTCGCCGTTCTTTCTTATGTACGGCCGTGAAAATGTGCCGCCGATTAATGAGCAGTTGGGAACCGGTGCGAGGGGACCTGTTAAGCCTCTTCCTGAGTATATTCAGGACAACGTTCGCCGTGTCACTGAGGCGAGGGAAAGAGCCCGCATGGCTACAGCCAAAGCCCAGGCCAGGAATGAGCGGTGTGCCCGACGTTCGAAGGGGGAGTGCCCCTGGAAAAAGGGGGACCTGGCCTGGCTTCATTGCCCGCAGGTGCGGCCAGGTACCTCTCCTAAATTACATAAACCGTGGCAAGGTCCGGTCCGCCTCATTGAGGTTCCCAACCCACAGTCGGCGCGTGTTCAGGTTGGTTCGCGGCGCTGGTTCGTGCATACATCCCGGTTGAAGCCATACATTGCCCCGCGGCCGGATGCGTCATCTCCCGAAGTTGCCTTGCCGGGGTCTGTTGCTGCCGACTCGCCCTTGCCTGTGTCTGCTGACCTTGCGAGAGCGCCTGTCGTACCCTTCACAGACAAGCCGGCCGTGACGCCGCAGGGAGGAGGACGTTCCGCTCGTGGGATGCCGACCGGAGCCGCAGAACCTACGGGACCTGCAGCTCTTCCTATCCCTCCGCGGACGCGATTACGGGATGTCTCTGGACGCGACCGGGACAGTGGCGGGCCTCCAATGGCGACGGATGAACTCGCTCCCGTCGCCCTTAAAACCCTTCCACGTTCCCGCTCAGCGGGTGGGCTGCCGACCGTCCGGGACGGCCCGGCTACCCGTACTCGCTCGAAATCCCTCACGTTTCGTTAAAATTGTATTGTGTTGTGTTCTTGTTATATTGTTGTTGCATGCTTCGTGTCTTTTTACGTGTTGGCCCTTTACACCCGCATTTCTTGTCAGGTTGCAATTCAGCCGAGGTCGGCTGGATTTTCTTTATGGGGAAGGGTGATGTAATGCGGGCGTAAACGGCCCTCCGGAGGTGACGTCAGGAGGGGAGGAGTTAGGTCACGTGGGGGGGTGAGGGGTTAAGCTATAGAAGGAGGGGAACCGGAAGAGGATGGGGAGTGACGGGGAACCAGGAACAGAGAGAGGCCACGAAGGGCGAAGCAGAGGGTGGCGAGATCGCCACGAACACGGGGGAGCGAGGATCGGCACCGTTGGCCAGCGGTGACCGACCCGAAGCAGCGAGGAGGCTGCAGTCAGCAGCGGGGCTGCATAGAGAGTCAGCAGCGGGGCTGCATACAGAGTCAGCAGCGGGTCTGCATACAGTAGCAGCCAAGAGGGTCTGCATAAAAGGGTAGCAGCGAGTCTGCAGGGAGAGAACGGAGGTTACGGTAGAGGAAGCAGAGAGTCTGCGGGAAGAGAAAGGAAGCTATAAAAGAGAGTCAACAGCCGGGGGCTACAAATACAGTGTTATCACAGAGTGCCGTGTGGGAGAAGACAAGAACCCAATAAAGGACACGAAGACAGAAAGAAGTGTCTGAGTCCTTTTTATTACACTAGTGACGAATTGGCCACGTTCTGTTGATGTGACAAGCCTTACTAGTTGGCTGTGTCGGGTGGTGGCGGGTTTTAACGACACATTTACATATTTACGCGATCCAACCCAAAAAAACTCGAATATGAATCATTCACATTGTCTTGGTGTGCTCAAATTGCCACATATAACGAGCGATTCTTATTTGAAAAAATAATAATATTCTGAAATGGGATCTATAAGATTGGTTTCAAAACGTGTAAATGATATCGCACGTTTTCTTTTTTTTCATACATTGCATTAACACAACGTTGTAATTTGGTGTGGACAGCGTATGCAGTCGCAAAAACATGCTTATTATTAATATATTTAATGATCATATTCATATCATAGTTAAGATCTCCCACATATTGGTACTACACAAACATTTAATATAATATTAAGCCTCACATCCCTCACAGCTACATTCATAATGCGTTTCTAATTTCAGAACAGTGAAACAAAACAGCGAGCTCCTTCTAGATCTACTGTCTTCGTTGCTGCTTAAACAAAATTCATAATTCCACGTCGTACAAATTGTCTAGAAGTCAAACAGATAGTCCTATACATGAAAGAATCCGTGAACAACTGTACACAGTCCATTACATCCTCTGGACCAAAGAACTAGATACATTTCGCGTGAAACGTGCACGATTTCAGTGAGGTACGCGTGAGTGAAACGGTGGCCCGCTGGATTCTCATCATCGCCTGATGAAGCTAGTTGTAATTACTGGCGAAACGTCGTTCTCAGATTGTAAATGTTGTGGCTTGGCTCTCCAACACACCGGTATGCTGTACTAGTGACGATTTGGCATGTTCTGTTTACGTGACACCCCTTACTAGTTGGCTGTGTCGGGTGGTGGCGGGTTTAACGACACATTGATATATTTACGCGATCTAACCCAAAAACCTCTTATGGATGATATTGGTCGCGAAAGCCATACGACGTGTTAAAATGTGAACAATGCCGGTGACTTTTAACGGTCTGCAAGGATGGTGTATACTCATAAATACCAAACACAAATGTTACCTTTGTTTTGGGATGGTACCCTGCTGGAATATTCAGGACTGTTTGATTTTTTATTAAACGACAACTAAAAACAGTGTGCCATGAAGAAGGGTCATTGCTCAAAACGTCACCTATTATATATTTTTCTAAGGCCACAGTGGTATTAAAGAATTGTTGTTATAAAAAAATTGTGTTCAGTGTCTATAAACATCAGAAATCACAGCTCGGCTCCCAACTACTGGTTTGGGGCATTTCACACAATTATGGAGCTGACCTCCTGTGACAGTGCCTGGTGCAATCACCTATTTACTTGCTACGTTAAACATGTTTAGGAGTGACCATGGTACAACAAAAAGGATAAACCTTGTGGCCTTATATTTAGAATACATTTCTGGCCTGTTTAATGAATCACTAGCAGTGTTTTTAACATACACCTGAAGGCTATGATCCTGATTTTCCATGACGCTAAGAAACGACCTGTTTCAACAAGGAGGTTGGTGAGTGTTTATCGTTCAATGTAAACACTCCAATTTTTATTTAGTGTATTTAGCGTCTACAGTATATGCACCCACCACCCACTTCTCAGCAGTCACTCTTATTTATTAAAAGGTAATTGTAATGGGTGGCTCGAAGGGGGTGAGCAATGGCACATTGATTGATTCATGCACTGACTTCACTGTGAGCCCTGGCATCTAAATTTAATTGCCAGCCATGGCTAACATCAGTGGCAAGTGATATCTGCACTGGTCCTGGGACCCCGTCCCCCTTCACTAACCCCCACTGACCAGCGTCGTGAATGATGGTCAATCAACCCCCATGACCCACACAGCTGTGGGTGCACTTCATTCAGCAGTGTCTTGACAAAGGTGTAAATGTCAATATTGCGTTACAATTAAAACTAGTAGGGCTAAGACACTGCCTCTGAATGGCTCTTCCATGACGATAGCAGTGTGGAATACCCCCCTTTAATTGCTGCACACTGTGAATTCACAATGTCGTAATCGTTACTCGTAAAGGATTTGTTTCAACATATGATTCATGTCCCCTAGACCTCTTATCTCTTGTTGACATGCACTTAGATTTTGTTTTGGCTGTGTTGGCATGACAATACAAATGCTGTTTTATTTATGTTGCGTGGCTTATCTTCAGGCCATGTTGGATATATGTTGTTGGGTTCAATATTAAGACACTAACCAATTTTGCTATCTTTGTGTCTGGATTGAGATAGAGACATTTAACGTGCATGTTACTTAGATTTATTCTCGAAGGCAAAAATAGAACACAGTGGAACATACCCATATGTGTGTTTTTTAAACTTATAAGAGCGTGCATAACATCACTTGAAAGAAAACAACGTGATGCAAGCATTACTGACATCTCTATTGAAACATTTTCTCACGCCTCATCTCTTTTTTATGAGAACAAGAGATCAAGGATGCACTAAGACTTGGTTTTAAAATCTATTTATAATTTAAAAAAATCTATTTGAATGGAAACTGACAGTGCATTTTATTATTTAAATGCAATTTGTCATAAATGTCCCGATGCAATGCGTTGAGACGATCGCGACGCATTTGGAACACGTCTCGACACATTTATGCTTCACTGTCATCAGCCAACATCTATCCACCGTTGTCGCCATCTCTCACACTCTCGCGATGCTCCAAGCTAAATGCTACACACGAGCCGATTCCATTGCTCCATCTGCACAGTGGACATCCTCCTCGGCGCACTCTCTCCTTTGGCTGCCACTGTTTTGCTAGGCTCGACCACGTGTGGTGCCCCAGCCCACTTAACTTCAGGATCAACATGATGTCTCTCACGTGTGTATGTTCTTTGATCCAAGTGTTAATATTTGTGTCTCGTAGTGCGATTTGAAGCATGCACATTTTATTTTCTCAATGTTCGTTTTACACAACAACTTCCTCCTTTATGTGCATTGCTATGATGCATTTTATTATTGGGTTTCCAAAAGCACCCGAATCTGCTCTTGTTCACGTCTTTATTGAATAATTTTAATCCCAGTCCACCATCAGAGTATATAGATATACATACTCTGATGTGTGTTTCAAAATGTGTCATGCTAACATATTGTTTAACAAACTTTTTGTACGTGACTTTTGTTTTTGTCATTTATCTTCAGCCCAACTTTGCAATCTATTTCATTAAGTTCTTCAGTCGTGTCCTATAGTTCATTGACCAAATACATACTATCGATGAGATTCTGGAAAGACTAATGAATATCAAATACCATTATTCCTCGCCATTATATTATAAAATGCCGTTTGACTCGGTGAAAATTGATGCAGTGATCCGTCTCTCACAAACCAATGCCTAAATAAAACATTCGCACACTGAACTTGCAATACAGAGGCCACCAAGTTGATGCAGTCTCCCGGTGAATCAGTTGGAACAATGTGGCACTTTTTTTAAAATCTGCCCTTGTCTGTCCACTCAGCAGTTTCCACTGAGCTGTGTACATCGGTAATTACGGTCTGTGCCCTCTACTGGTACATTTAATAACATGCTAAGCCTTGTACTGCACAAATGTAGCCATTACAACAATCAAGGACAATCAGCAAGAATGCCAATGAATCTATGATTGGATTTTTACGTCGTCAAGTTTGAAGATGGAACATTGGCTTCAGGACTTTGCAAGGCACATAAAAAATTATACATTAGATGTAAAATTCAGATCTGGTTCAGTGATTTGTATGGAACTTATACGATTGTGATTATAAGGTACGCTTATCTATGAGATCCATACTTAAATTCTAAGTGGTAACAAGATGAAAATTAAACATTATGGGTACTGGAATATGTTTTATGTTCATTGATTGACTGGTGATCCTAGTCTAATCACCAAATAACCTTTACACATGTTCACATCGTCCTCGTGGCTAAGCTGTGTTGTGAGCAGCTCACAGTTGGAAGGTTGCCAGTTTAAATTCTGTTTGGGGGTGCCTCGACCTTCCGGGGTCGATAACACTATTACCACTTAGTGGTGAAGTTAACAGTGGTTGTTCTATGGAAATACTAACCCCTGCCATAGCAATGGGGAATTTCCACCATGAGCGCAGGGCTCTAAGCAAGGAATGAGCACCAATGCCTCAATGCTCATTTGGACAGAAAATAACTTTGACGTTGTATTATAGAATGTGAAGAATAAGCCACGGCTTTGTCCAGAAGAGGGTGCTGTCTATATGTGTGGTTGCTACCTCCTATTTAGCAGGCACTGCTAGTCAATCAATCTGAATATCCAGTTAATAGAGGCGACTGTTGGTTTTCAGCGATGTTGACATCGTAAATAATAATAATATTGTTCATCCTTAATCTCGTACGTATAACAGATAAAAACTCGCGAGCAAACCAAAAAAACTCCACAAACTCATCTCAGCTGAAACCATCTGCATGTGCCATGACCGTGCCAAACATATTTTGCTTTAATATTCATCTCACAACCTATGACCTAGACGTGGGCGTACGTTTTAAAACTGTTTGGCAGCGTGTGACCTGTGACAGACAGTGAGGCAAAATGACTTGAAAAAGTCGCCACCCTCATTTCCGCATGTCCCCATTGTGTTTGAGTGCCCGGGCCAGGAGGTGAACTACTCAACATATCTCACGTGACAAGCAGGGCCTGAAGCAACCAACCACTTGCACACGCTGCCTTACCTGGTCCGAGGCAGAGGAAACCATATGATGAGGGTGATCACTACATTTTACGTGCACAAAGGTTACTGTTTAGCGTGCAGTGGAAACGCAAGAAATATTTGTGGCTCAACAAAGCCGTAGTCTCTGCTGGCAAATGCTGCCATGCCAGGCATGCTAATGAAAGCTATCGGATTTCTAGCTGTGAGCACATTGGGGATAGCAGAGCAGCTCCCCAGCGGTGCTGTTTATTTACCTCTTGACAACTGCCAGCAGCGGGCTCTGCAAAGGTGTTTTGCAGGGAAAGTAATTTCCTTCGCTGTTTGTCATAGCATGTTTGTCATAGCGCCGTAGGGTGCCCTTCTCACTTTGCGAGAAAACAGGTGTGGTAAATTCGTATCGATTATTTTTCTCTCTGTCTTCTTCCAACACCCCTCCCCCCTTCTCTTGGGAGAAAGTGCATGCTCATGCAGCTATTTTAGGGGACGTGCTACAGTACATTGTGCAGCTTGCAAGACTACTTGGGATGTGAGAGAACAAAACGAGGGCCTACTCTGAATCATAAATGCATGCAAATAGTTTCTCTTGCTGGATCTTGGCATTTTAAAAGTAAGCCGCGGCTTAACCTGCTCGTGGGCGGGTGGCGGATGAAATGGTCTAGCGGGGACCTCCGTTGGCCCGTAATTTTCGTGGAGATTGAGTTGTTACCCGGGTGTCGTTGTTTAGGGATCATTGTGTTTGTACCCCCCAGTGCTCGTAAACACGAGCGAAGACATACATGTTGCAGTCCGTCCCGCCGCATTTCAATGAGCCGTGGCAGCTGGTGCATTCACACGATGAGTGTGGCTCGCCACCTTAATTAAGCACATTGTGCACTGAGGCCACAGTGTGTTTACAAATTGGCGCAGTCAGCATAATGAATAAAAAATTATAACCACGTGTGAATACGTTATTCAGTCAGCGCTGAACTGATTGTGACTCATCCAGTGCTCGCTGGAGGCACGATTCTGCACAGCCCTTCCAATGCTCACGTGTTTTTTTTTAGCTGGAGTAAAATTCGAGACTTTCGTCATACCCAGCTGCTCCCGAAAATGGTGTTATAAACTCCACAAGGGATTGAAGAAATTTCATTTTTAGACGTAACATTTCCATTTGCACCATTTGCTTGACGTGGCGTCAGCGTGTGACAGCGATGGTGTGTCCTGGAGGCTTGTGTGGCCTGTGGAACGTCTGTCTCGCTCACGTCTCCTTTTCAGTGTTTCTTCCCCTGCGGAGTGATATCCCTGTCATTCCGCAGGTGAGCGTACGCGTATCCACCGAGCGCGTGTATTTGCGCGAAACTGGTAAATTAATTTCCGTGTTCTCATTGTTTTTTTTCCGGTAAAGTCACGTATGTTGAAATAAAATAAAATGTAAATCAATAAAATAAAATAATAATAAATCACGAGGTTTCGAACGCAACACAAGCGTTCATCATCAGGTGGAAATGGGGTGAAACATATCGCGAGGGAACACACAGCGGGACACCACGTACATGGCACACGGAGAACGGCGAACTACACGTAAGCAAATGCAACAAGAAGATGGGAGACGAGAAACTCAGCAGACCTTCGAAACATAATGTGACGCAAACAAGTCGGCCAACAACACAGTTAGACACGAGAGATTTAGCAGTCTTTCGAAATACGTGGTCAACCACGTATTTCGCTATATGTTTCTTCACCCCATTTCCACCTGAGGACGAGCGCTTGTGTTGCGTTCGAAACGTCGTGATTTATTTAAATTTATTTTTATTTTATTTTATTTCTACATACGTGGCTTTTACCGAAAAAAACCAATGAGTATAATTTCTGCAGTCACAAAAGCTTCAATCCTAGATTAATTTCCGTGTTATTCACATTTTAAAGACCTTGCCACCGTCTCGTTTTAATTAACCTCTGCTAAAGTCGCTGAGGCTGTGATTTTGCGAAGGTGAAGTTGCTGCCGCTGAAGCAGCAATGATTATTTCGCAACTAGCTTTTTTTTGCCCGTGTATATTGCAGTTAATCAGAAATATTAAATAAAAATAATTTCAGTTCATGATTATTAATGAGGGGGGGGGTGCCCCATGTGGAGTGACGCCACCCGCTAATGGTTATTGGAAAGGGGTGCGGCATGTGGAACGACATCACCCCCTCATGGTTATTAATGAGCGGAGGGGTGCGGCATGTGGAGTGCGCGGCCTTCTTGTGCGTTAGTGTCAATTTCCACGCGGGCATGAATATTAATGAAGAGGGGGGGCTCTTTTGCAGTGACGTCACGCACGGATGTTGCACTGTGCTGCGTACATTTATTTTTTACCGTCATTTTCTGTAAAGAAACGTCATATTTGAAGCGACTGCTTAATAAATTATGTAATTCAGCTCGACCTTCCTCATGAATATTAATGAGGGGGTGGACCTCATGTGGAGTGACGTCGCACGGGGAGGGGGGGCTCATGTGGAGGGACGTCACGCGCGGGACGGACAGCCATTTCTGGGTGATTATAGTAGGTAATGCAGTACTTTAGTTCATGTTTTATATTGGCAGTGTGCGTGTTTATGTATATGCGTGGATAGGTGACACTATTTAAATCACACCTGCTTCCATTAAATGTCTTGTAGAAGGAAATTGCCGTTCAACCAGTAAATTTGGAAAAGTGAATCTTGGAATGGATTGAAGATCTTGTATTTATTCATAATAAAAAATACTGGACGACACACAAGCCTGAAAAGAGTGGGGAAATGGGGGGAAACTACCAGGGCCATAAGTTTTTTTTTACATTTACATGATGGGGAAGGGGTGCAGACAACCTGACTTGTTTTTTTATGGGCATGACTTAGTTTAGGCTTTTGTAGATTTTAACAAAACAATAAAACAGGTGCTGTTTGAGTGCAGCCTGTCCCAGAAAATGCAATAGACTTGTTTCACCGATGGTGCTGTGCATGCTGGACATCTGTGAAAAATAAAGGTTCTGATTCGGGATGATTCTGAAGTGACAGCAAAAGCGTGCGCGTGTCGCGTTTACTCAGGACGCTATTGTTACATCTTCCTCGTTTATTTGGAGCACGCGATGACGTTATGGAATTGTGGTATCGGCAGGCTTTGTCTGAGGATGAATAATTACGTTCTTACAAACAGCTTTTATTATGCGGTAGAAAAGAGAATCGTTTATCACGCAAGTCGTGCGATGCACATTTCTCGGTTTTAGTCTTGGTCTCGTTTTCTCTTGGAGAGTGACGAAGAGAGCCACCGAGCAGGCCTTGGTCTTCAAAAGGGGATAAGTCAATGAAGACTTGTACTAAATCACATGCACAACATTGTAGGCATATTCTCTAAAGCACTCTAGTCTTATGCAACCAGTGTGGTTGTGTAACTAATAAATGGTGCATATAGTCGCACTACAATATAATTAGTGGTTGCTAAACCTTGTGAATGTTGCTGGATCACGGGTCACGAATACCTGTCAACCCATACGGTTTATACCCCGTATTCCAGGGAAATTCAGTTTTCAGGTCCATCCGGCATACAGCCGTTTCAATACAGACAACATTTTTGGTCTATTATTGTTTCTCCCTTGTGATGGGACTTTGTAGGATGAACGTTGAGATTCATCAGGGGCACGGGTGTGACCAACACGGTCTAGGCACTGATAAGGGGTTGACATGTATGCAGGTGCCTTGGGTGGTACGTTGGGCTACGCCCTTCGTCTGCCTCTCAGAATAGGCAGGCACCTGATTCAATTGCCAGTCACGTGACCACTGGACGAGGTGAGCTGGCATAGAAATGTAGCTGAACTACTAAAATTTAATCCATAACCATCCTGAAAAATGAAATAACCAGTAACACATTTATGGTATTTAAAATATACTTGATATTAGTCAACTTGCAACAATAGTTAATTCTTGAATTTTAATGAGTATTTTAACATAAATCTAAATATGCAAAATTAATTCCCTAAGGATTTTGAAGAGAGGAGACGTGGAGTGACATCGCGGACATCACTGTGTAATGCCGGCCCTAGAGAGGCACAGCGTGCGATGTACTCACATCACGGACATCACGTATGTAGGGACATCGTGGATGTCACTGTGTAATGCCGGCCCTAGAGAAGCATGGCGTGCGATGTATTGACCCCACGGACACCCCATATATGTGGGTGTAGTACCGGCCCTGGAGGGGTTCGGTGAGTGCTGATAGAGAGCGCTGAATGGCACCACGCTCGGCGTGCGGTGCCGACCCCTACATGATGGAGTGTGAGAGTGTCAGCCATGGAATGGGGTTACTATAGGCCATGGCACTCTGGTTGACCAGAGAGGACACGTGACTGGTAAAGTCTACACAGGGGCCCCAAGTGGGGCTAAGGGTGATCACGTGTCGGGGGGAGATCCTGCTAGAGGATTCGAGAAGGTGGTTGTGGCCAAGGGCGGAGCCAGCCACGACCAGTGAGGATATAAGCCGGGTCCCCAGAGGGACCGGGGTTCAGCGTTGCTGTTGTCATCTTGAAGAATCTACGTTCGACGTCCGAGAAGACCTGGGCCCAAGCTAGGGTTCGTTGTAGCTACTCCAAGTGTAATTAGTGTAGGTAGCCTGGTGGTCCACCACCATAGGTTGTTATCTGGTGAAGGGGCAGTTACCCCTTTGTGTTGGTATCAATAAATGTGTTGCCTCCAAAGAGTGCATCGGTGAATTCCCTACAACTGGTGTCGGAAGTGGCCAAACACTATTTTACTTAGCTAGCCATTTAGGCTATGTCTACGCGCCGCAGACTACGTACCAGGACGTCGGACGATGAAGATCTCATTTCTCAAACAGCCCCGGGGATGGCGACCCCGGAGGATGGAGGTGAAGCGCTGTCGGCGGAGCAGAGCACCGACCGGGTACACGACAGCTTACTGCCGGGGGGGAGGGAGCTCCAGACAGCACACACCTGCCTCGCAGAGCTCCTCCAAGCCGTGGCGTCCATCCGTGTGCAGCTCCACCCTGCGGAGCCAGTAGTGGAAAAGGGAGCAACGGAGTCGCGCGGGGACGAAGTTCCTGCCGCCATTTCCTGCCAAGCGGGAACCTCTGTGGCACAGCCCGCGCTTGCGGCTGCCATCTTCTCAGAAGAGCGGAGCGTGGGGCCCGCCAAATCCGAAGCCACGTTGAAATCGCCGGTGGACGTTCCATCTCTCCGGCGATGACTTGCATTCGTGAAAGACGAATGCCGACTTGGCGGTGTGGATAGAGGCGGAGGCACTGAGAGCACTGATGACGACGCGCTGGAGGCGTTCCTCATCATCCCACCATCGGAGAGGGCCACGCTGACTCAAGCCTTTGACCAAATGGCGGCAATTTATGAGCCGCCGTCGAACGTGCGCCAAAAGTTAGCTACGCAAAAGAGAGGGGAAGCCGAGACGCCCCTCGCCTTCCATAGCGCACTTTTGGTGCTAGCGAAGGCTGCCTTTCTGAGGATGGACCACGACGGAATCGACTCGCTGGTCGAGAGATTGCTGGCTTTGGCTTAGGACCTCAACATCATCCTGCCGGCTGTAGAAGACAATCTTTCGTCCATCAAGGTTGCAAGATGCATCCAGGCTGAACAGCTCTTGCAAGGGCACAAGGGATTGGCGGCGTGTACCGCACCCCATGAGGGGCCGGATACACCTGAAGACGTGGAGCCCATCCCAGCCTGCGCATCGACCCAGAGCGGAGGCGGGCGAGGGACGGCATGGTGCGACAGGCGGAAGACAATCTCGTCCGGGAAGCAGCCCCGTTGTGTACTACAGCTGCGGCCTGCCGGGGCATGTCTTGTCGGGCTGCCGCGTGCCGCGACGACGCTTCCCCGGACCATCGCCGTCATCCGCCCGACCGTCCTTTGCTCCACTGCACCCGCAGGCGAGTAGCGACACATCACACACTCGGCCCTGAATCCACCTCCCCAATCTCGTTCGTTCGGGTTCCGTTTCGGTCGTGTGTCGGTGTGGGGGGGTTCGGACTTTGATCAGGCTGACCGGCCGCTCCGACCGGGTTAGTGGTCAGAGCTGGCACATAGAGTGGTTGCCGCGACCGCAGGTTCGTCCGCTGTTATTGGGATGATAGACGGGGTTGAGATCAGGATGCTTGTTGACACCGGTGCGTCAGCGACCATCATCTCGGAGTTGATTTATAATATCTTACCCCCTAACTGTCGTGCCTTATGTCCTGTCGAAGCTCCGTGCTTCGCTGCAAACGGTGGCTCATTGGGCATCATTAGGAGAATAACAGCAGAGCTGTGCATTGCGGATGTCAAATTGGCGGGACCGGTTCTTGCTATTCCTTGTTTGCTTGGGACCGACTTTTTGGGGAGCATGCCATTGAAAATTTTTATCGACCAAGGGTGCATTGAATTACCATCCGGCTGTCGAATGGTATTTTTGCCTTCGCCCACTCGCTTGTGCACTGCTTACGCTACCGTGCAGGCACTTGCACGTAGGACGGTTAAGATTCCCCCCGGCGCGCAAATGTTGGTCCCCCTCCGATTGCGGCAGCCGCTGGATCAGGGGGCGACGGCGGAATGAATCCTCTTGGGACCTTCTAATAAAGCCAGTCGTGGATTGACGTTAGTAGGGGCCGAGACGTTGGTATCCAACGATCCGGAACCCTTCATTCAGGTTATTAATGCAGGGTTAGACACGTTGGTCATCCAAGAAGGTACTGTGCTAGCTCACGCGTCGCCAGTGCTTCATGAAGAAAGCATCGTTGGCAGTGTGAGTGCCGTGTCAAATACGCAGCCACGCCAGAATCCTGATGAGGGGTGGATGGATACACTTTGTTCGGAAAATGTGGAATTGTCCGAGGTCCAGAGGAGGTAATTGAGGGCACTTTTGCGCGAATTATCGGATGTTTTTAGCAAAGACAAATTTGAAATCGGCCGCACTATGATTTTAAGTCATCACATCAATACGGGTGACGCCACTCCCATCCGGTAGAATCCCTACCGGCTGAGCTCTACGGAAAAAGAACAGGTTCGGCGGGCAGTTGACAAAATGTTAGCCGCGGATATTATTTCACCATCCACCAGCCCGTGGAGAGCCCCAATTGTACTCGTTAAAAAGCAGGATGGTAGCTTGCGCTTTTGTGTGGACTTGCATAAGCTTAATAAGATCTCTGTTGCTGATGTGTACCGTCTACCTCGAATGGAAGACTCACTGGATGCTCTAGCAGGAGCACAGTTCTTTTTTACTCTTGATCTCTTATCCGGGTTTTGGCAGTTGCCGCGAGACAAAGGCTCTAAGCCCAAAACAGCCTTTCGTACACTACAAGGCTTGTTCAAATTTTATCGGCTTCTGATGGGCCTTCATTCCGCGCCAGCTACGTTCCAACGATTAATGGAACTGGTTCTGGCTGGTCTCTAGTGGGACTTGTGCTTGATATATCTCTATGATATAGATTTAGCCGTACGTTTGACAAACACCTGGAATAGCTATGCACTGTTTTTCTCAAAATGCGTGCAGCCAACTGAAATTTAAACGACAGAAATGTCACCTCCAGAAATCGGTTCGGTATCTTGGCCACATAGTAAGTGAATCAGATATTGCGACTGACCCAGACAAAACCACGTGTGTTTAAACTTGGCCGACCCCCATATTGGTGCGGGAGGTGCGCAGTTTCATAGGATTCACATCCTATTACCGCCGTTTTGTCGCCAGGTTCGCCACCATCGCTAAACCTCTCCATGCCTTGATGGCAAAGGGTCATGAATTCCATAGGGGAGAGGAGGAGGAGGCCGCATTTGTTGCATTCCGGGATGGCTTGGTGAACGCCCCTCCCCTGGACTGTGGCCTGGCCGCTCCCCAACCAGTCGGCGGCGACGATCACTAAGACATTCCTCAATGGCTATGTAATGGACACGGGTGCTCCCGAATGTCTTCTGACCGATCAGGGCAACCATTTTTCTTCAAAATGGTTGCGCGAGGTGTGCGATTTGTTGGGAACAAAGAAAGTACGCACATCTCCGTACCACCCGCAGATGGATGGCATGGTTGAGCGGCTGCACAGGACTCTGACCTCCACGTTGAGCCATCAGGTCAGCGAGTCCCAACTCGACTGGGATTTGCATTATTCCTGGAGTCCTATCTGCATATAGGATGGCCCCTCGCGCATCCACCGGCTATTCACCGTTTTTTTATGTATGGGAGAGAACACGACCCCCCGATTGATGTTCAGTTACGAGCTGCGCCCAACAAAACTAAATATAAAATGTCTGACTTTGTGTGCTTTACCCTTCCAAAAGCTTTCCGAAGCGCGGGAAGCTTCCAGGGTAAATTCCAATTTGCACCAATTGGCAAATGAGCGGCTGAGGGGTTTCTGTGCTTCTGCACATGTGGGCACCTGGGGACAGAGCCTGGTTGCACTGTCCACAGGTACCGGTGGGTACGTCGCCCAAATTGTTCAAACCCTGGAGAGGGCCGGTTGATGTGATTCGGGTTGTTCGACCACAGTGTGTCCAGATCCGCTTGGGGTGGCGGAGTTGGTTTGTACATCCCTCGCGCCTGAAGCCTTTCATCGCTCCGCGCGAGTTCGTTCCATCTCCACATCGCAGGGGCCGAGTGTCAGATGTGTCCGGCGAGCTGAGGTGTGTGCCCGCTGTGGTTGGTCTTCAGCGGAGTCAATCCCGTCCTCAAGTGACGCGCGCCTGACGTCCTCCGTGGCCGTCGCCTGCGCCATCTCCACTGGATTTGGGAGAGGAGAACCCGTCCACGCAGCCTACTGCTCTTCGTGAGGAGCCGAGTTCGACGGGACATTTGCATATTCCCTCCAGGACCTCCAGGGAGAGCAAGTCCACCTCCCCTGGGGGCCCGGCCACAAGGACTCGATCAAAAACTCTTCGGTTTTCGTAATCCCCATGCACACACACACCGTCAGTTGGTTGTCGCACTCGGCAGGCGTATCGGTTATTGGCTGAACCTAGCCTTTATTGTGCTTGCGAATGTTGTTACACGGTGGGGGTGGGAGATGTTAGTGATGGAGGGGATACCCGAGCGTTTGCATTACTGCATTTTTTTCTCTCATGTTGTGTTCTGTACTTACACCCTTTTCCCCGTTGTTAATCTACATTTGTAGATAGTGTATTTATTGTATAGGTGGGTTTGGGTATTTCTTTGTTATTGTTGAGGCACACATTGCGTTTTAGTCACTTTTTACTAACTTTTTTATCACCTTATTCACTTGGTTCGTTTTAAGGGGGAGCTGACAGCCGGGACGGCTGAGTGCTACGAAGGGGGGGGGGGGCGTGTTGTAGTGAAGTCACTGTGTAATGCCGCCCCTAGATAGGCACGGCGTGCAATGTACTCGCATCACGGACATCACACGTATGTAGAGACATCGTGGATGTGCAGTGCTGATCCCTACAGGATGGGGTGTGAGAGTGTCAGCCATGGAATGGGGTTACTGTAGGCCATCGCACTCTGGTTGACCCCGGAGGACACGTGACTGGTAAAGTCTACACAGGGGCCCCAAGTGGGGGCTAAGGGTGGTCATGTGTCGGAGGGAGATCCTACTCGAGGATTTGAGAAGGTGGCCAAGGGCGGAGCCAACCACGACCAGTGAGGATATAAGTCGGGTCCCCAGAGGGAACCGGGTTTCAGCGTGGCTGTTGTCATCTTGAAGAATCTACGTTCAATGTCCGAGAAGCGTCACCAACACGTGGACCTGGACCCAAGCTGGGGTCATGTCCGTTGTAGCTACTCCCAGTGTAATTAGTGTAGTTAGCCTGGTAGTCCACCACCATAGGTTGTTATCTGGTGAAGGGGACAGTTACTCCAACTGAATCATCTGTGGGTAGTATTTAAAATGCGGCAAGTAATTAAGAGCATATGCTGGCACACACAATTTACTTACTCTTGAGAATGATGGCACTGGATATTTAACGTCCACAGTGAAGCAAACAGCGCACATTTTTAAATCCTTTATATTAAGTTCACTTGCTTGCTTGCTTTCGCGCTTACGACCGTGCAAATCTTTCGGTCGTTTTTTAACCCACTTCCCGTGATCCAATCGAGCTGACATTTTGCACACAGACTCGTTGTGCGTGACAATTTATTTTCGTGAAACTTTTTTTCCAAATTTTCCAACTTTTTAGGAAAAAAATAATTTCATATTTAATTTAAAATACCAATGTGATAAAAATGAAACTCTTACTCAAGAAAAACAGAAATGAATAATAGAATAAAACCGATGCCACGCATATAAAGGATTTATAGTGAAAAACTTTGTTTTTACGGGTTAATTTTTTATGGTTATTATTACACTCTTTTATTTAACTCGCTCTGTTATCGTTGTTGTCGTTGTATCCTCAAATCTTGTAACTCAATTTTAACCCACTTCCCAATGTGGTATCGACTGCAAACTTCGTATACTTACGTCTTATTGATGACAATACTATATTCTATCATAAAAATATATTTTTAAACAATCTTTTTATTACACGCTTTCTATTAACTCACTCTGTTGTTATTGTATCCTCAAAACTTGTAACTCAATTTTAACTCACTTCCCAATATGATATTGACTGCAAACTTGGTATACTTATGTCATACTGATGACAATACTATATTCTATCATAAAAAAAATTAAGCCATCTTTTTTATGTTATGTTTCGCCTTGGGTCTAATTGTCCACGCTCAACTCACGTTGGCTGTAAATCACCACGTCCCTTACGTTATGGAAAGCCTCGGGGCCACTTCCTGTAGTCGTGGAGTTCTGCCATTACTCGTACGGTACATTTCATTAAAGCGTGTTTTTAAATAGTACTTATTATGGTTATTACCGCAATAATAAGCAGGGCGGCTGCTGCAGTTCGAACCGTGAACCTCTGCAACAAGCGGCGAACTCGCTATCGCTGGGCCATGTCACCGACATGTGTTTTTGAATTGTCACGTTCTTACCTGCCCCTAACTGGACATCTGTGAAAAAGGGCTTCATTATACAGTACTCTTAGGTTTTTCGGTAAAGTCACGTAGGTAAAAAATAAATAATAAAAATGTAATATAAATAATAATAGAAATAAAATAATAAATCACGACGTTTCGGAGGCAACACAAGTCTTCATCATCAGGTGGGACCGTCACAGCTAGATTTACTATCTCAAGTGAGGCAACATTCCAAGAGTCAAGCTCTTAAATACAAGTTTAAGGGGGGAAGGGGGATGGGGTTATCTGAATGTGGAAGCCAATGAGAGTAACGTGTTAGGGAGGGGGGCGGAGCTAAAAGAGAACAGTTGGTGCATCTTGTTAATGTTTTACCCCAGGGGTCGGCAACCAAAATAACAAGAAGAGCCATTTTCCAATTCGGTACAAAATTCAGTATTTCAAGAGCCGCAATGCATCTGAGTACATACTGTACATACGTACATATCGTCAAGAAGCAGCCCGTAAAGAGCCGCATGCGGCTCCGGAGCCGTAGGTTGCCGACCCCTGTTTTACCCGATGTTGGTTGACAATCCAAATACAAAAAAGGAGAGGAGAGTTGTTGGTTGGCAATCCAAATACAACAAAGGAGAGGAGAGTGCTGTTAAACGCTGGGGATGTCAACACTCGGTAAAGTAGAATAGTACCTGTCAAATAAGATGGTCCAAATATGTGCAGTTAAATCTTTTTTGCATGGTTAATAACATATTTCATTATAGCTCATCGGATTCCTCCAGTATAAATATTCGGATTCTGATATAGTTAATCTATCTAGTTGTGCAGTTGGAAGTATATGAGTTGACATGAACATCATAACCACTTGGTGGTATGTGGGTTTTACTATGGACAGACTTGTCCCTGCAATAGCTATGTGCAATTTCCACCGCTGGTTCAGGGCTATAAGCAGGAGATGAACACCGATGCCTCGGTGCTCATTTGATAAGGAAGTCACTTTGACTTAAAATAGAAATCGTGTACCTACTCTAGATAACATCATCGTGAACACCATCCGTCGTTATCGGCATTAGCCATTGTCTCTGTTAGGGTCCTGTTTCAATTGATACCAATGGGCAATTGTAATGTAAAATAAACATCTTGCTTCACTGCGGAGGCCCACTGTCATGATTTAATTTGTATGTACTGTATAAATATATCTCACCCTATGAAGGCTTGGAATAAGCTTGCTCTCGCTTGAATGGGCTGCTTGAATGTACACTATTGCTGAGGGTGGAGGCTTAGTGCAATATAGAATGGAAATGCACTCCTGTCAGGTATTACGTTAAGCAGTGGAATAATCGAAACGGGGGTTATAGCTTTCGCATTAATGTGGAGCAAAAAAAAAAGTAATATCTGTCATTGTGAAACACTTCGCAATTTGCTGTGCAAATCGCTTGTAAATGAAGGCGCTCTCGACTCTCGCCCCATTAGATTGAGGTCAGCATATACACTGTACCACATGTGCATGTCACGTAAATAATAATAATAAAAACGCCGTGCTCAGAAAATAAATTGAGCCAGGCGGGCAAGAACCGACGTGAGGACCACTTTGGCGGTGGCTTTTCTCGCCGAAATTTGCCGTCTCGCTCGGCCACTTTCCTCGCCGTGCCCGGCCCGAACTCACTCGGGCCGGTGGCCGGGGGGGGCCAGGGGGGGTGCCCGAGGCGACGGCTCCGTCCGCACGCTCCCCGCGGCCGCAGACACCAACACGGAGACATTCGCTCGGGAGCGACGTTACAACGACGGCTCACGGGGGGGGGGGGGGGGGGGGAGCCGCTAATTTGCATGAGTCAGTGAGAGAGCAAGCGGTGTGGGCTCCTCGGGCTCGGCACCACGTGAGCGCCGCTGTGTGTAGGTGTTGGTGAGTCAGACGCAGCAGCAGCAGCCGCGCGTACATCGCGCACTGCCGCCGATCGTCGTCGTCGTCTTCCCGCGAGAGACTCTTTCCGGCGGCGCTCTCCGGCGCCGAGCCCGCGGCGGCGGCGGGGGCAGGTGGATGAATGTAGTCACCGAGGTGCCATCGGGTCTCGTCGTCTTCTGCTCGTCCGCCGGTGGCCGCGCCGCCCGTCCCCTTATCTCTCGGGCGCGTTCGCGTCGAGCGAGCGAGCCAAGGGGTGGGTGGTGGTGGTGATGGTGGTGGTGGTGATGATGAGGCCTCTCTGAATCTCGCCGTCGCTCGTGATGGTGGTGATGTTGACGGCTTTTTGTTGTTCGCCTCCGCGGGCGAGGTGGGCATTCTTGAAAAGAAGGCCGCTCATTGACGGCTGGAGGCGAGGTCTGCGGGAGGAGGGAAGGTATGGAAGTCTTGAATTCGCGTTGTTTATTCTGTATGAAGCAACAGCAGCAGCAGCGACATTCAGATGTATTGATATTTAAAAAAAAACGTAAGATTGGGTTTTGAATCGGGGTACGGCCATTGGCAGTAATGCGTGCTCCAGTTGCTCATGTGTGGAGGCTGCATATTAATTGAGGGTTTTTTTCTGCGCTCGCTGATGTTCCAACTATCAGAATTCTACACTCATACAGCAGTTGACATGGTAACCATTAGAACAAGCACGAATGTACTGTACGTGGTGTTCCGACTTAAAGGAGGGAACCATTCAGAGGTTCCGCGAAAAGGAGGTGAATATAAAAGGGTAGCTTTATTTTTTTTACAGAAGCTCATCGTTGGCAATTTACACTCTTAATCTTAACAGGCAGGTCATTAATTAGCCGAATAGCTAATATGTGTTGCTCATCTCCATGTCATCAGCAATGTCTGTAGGCCAGCCGGGCTCATGAATAGTAAATGATTTCGCCCACCGCTGCACAGCGCCAGGGTGTGACAATGGTAGCCGTGACTAAGCCCTGATTCATGACAGGTAGTGTGGGAATTTAAACCAAGCCAGCACATTTCAGTTTATGCTTCTATAATTTTTAACTATTGCATGTGCCGACCTAAGTGTGTGTGTGCGAAGTGAAATAACGTGCTTAATTATAAATTATTCATCGAGGGAGAAGTTGTTGAACATATCAACGAAATGTCTCTTGGGGCAGCCGTTCTCCTGCGATAACGCACATTTTAACGGAATAACAACGAGGTGCGAAGATGAGACATTTCCTCTGTGCGATAGCTCGGGACAGCGGCGCACTGACCATAAATAATGAGTGCAGCCGTGAACTCAACCCCGCGATTGGTAATCTCGGCCAAGCACACGCCGCCCGCTCTGTGTTTAAAAAAACACCCAACAGAGCGCCACGCTCCCGCAGGTGTCCTCTCTGGCGCTGCTCTCATTATCATATTTACAGTCTCGGGCACAAACAGTTCTTAAAGAGCGCCGTCTAGTGCTTCCGGCCATGCAGCAAAGAGGGGCATTTAGACGCGTTCATTGTGAAAACAGATCGAGCAAGAGAGCTGGTCGTGACCATCGAAGGGACTCGTACACACACACGCGCGCGTCTTCTCAGTTATCGTTGCGCTTTGAGAATTGGCACATCAGGTGGCTTTCGTGGGTGCGCTTGAGATGTTTCTTAAGCAATCTGTCTGGATGTGTGCCCTTTCGCATTCGGTAATGGGCCAGACGCAGGTTGTTCAGAGAGAAAGGGGCATTCGGAGAATCTGAGCGGCTGAATGAGCGGTGTGGAAGAGCCAGGGAGAAGCTTTAAATTAAACGACATTCTCGCAAAAGGTTTCCAGAATCAATTAAACTCATTTGTTCTGTGCGGATAGGGCAAAGTCGAATTAAATCGCTGTCTCTTTTGTTGTTTTTGCTTTGGCTTAATTTAATTCCCATCCTGCGCTGCTGCCTTGCGTTCTGACATTCAGTCTCTTGTCTCTCAGCGTTCTATCTGCCCATCGGCTACACAGTGTTGTGGATAATGCATCGTTCATTCACATGTTTTCACTGATCCCCTTTGTGAATCCACTTCTGGATGAAGGCCTACACACGCTGTTTCGGTCATGATGGGGTCTTTCGAGCGTACTCGCGTCATGTCGAGAGAAGCCTTTTGCGATAGTGTTGTGGGTATTTCCTAAATGTTGAGAGAGCGGCAGCTTGTGGAGACCTTTGGGTCTCGGCAAGCATGATAACAGAATGTACCCTTTGTCGGCTTATAAATAATTTCATTGCGGCCCTCTCGTGTTGTTAAATGTCAATGGATTAAACGCCACGTTATTCTTGAGAACATCGACATGACGTCTGGGAACCAGTGTGTGGGCTTCGGGCATCATTAGCATGGTCTGTTAATTTGGGTGCGCAAGGTATCGTGGGGTTCGTGAAAGCAAGCAAATAAACAAAATCGGAATGCTTCCACCACCCCAAATTGCTGCTGCTCTGTACTGTTGGAGTTGCGTACATCGCTGCTCACTGTAATGGGGGTTCGTGAGATTTTGAAAGCCAGCTATAAGGTTGAGAACTACTGATCTTAAGCACATTGTGACATTTACACGTTTCTCAGAAGTCCAACATTCAATCTCATTCCAATTAAATGCAAATTCAATTTAATCAATGAGTCACGCGTTTTGACGGACAGTTATGCTAATCGAGTAAGCCTCATCAAAGCTGCCTCAATCCTGAACCCACCTACCCCTTTAGCGCATGCGAGCTAAGTGCCTGCTCCTCCGTGGCGTCATAGCCCTGCCTCCTCACCGATCCTGTCATTATTAGCCTCTGGCTGAGCAATGTACAAACTTCACACAGCTCGCTTGAGCCAAGACTGCCCAGAAGGCGCATTAGGCATGCAGCATGCATCATGTATTTAACAAACAAAACTATTTTCGCTGAAAGGATGGTAAAACGAATGCATTTCTGATTGCATAGCAATCGTGTCGAATAATTTCTGCAAGCCCATCTACATCTGGACGGTGAATATGAATACAGGTCTGTGGTACGGTCTGTGGTGTATTGCGTGACAGTGGTATTGTGGGAGATGGTCCCGTCTCCATGTCATATTTTCGCACGGGAATACGGGTACATGCTACTCGGGAGTGTTGCTCTTGAGCTTGTACCATTTGGCCACATTGCGTATGCTTGAGCTGGGAATGATCTTACTGACCATGGGATACGGCACTCTGCATGTGCTCAGAGAAGTGTTATTTAATGGGGAGTGGTGGCATGTGGGAAGCACATTGCTCTCTGAAACTGCCGATCCGACTTAGATTTCCGGCCACGGCTTACATCGCTCGCAAGTGATATCTTAGAGCCACTTGTTGGTTTCCTCTAGGTCGCCTCAGCTTTAATAATATTTAGTAACTGTTGTGTTTTCTAAACACCGGTACAGGGAGGATTAATGGTGGCCGGGTGGGTTGCTGGCCACCCCCACCCCGTTTGTGCTGCGTTCCGCGCTTCATGGGCAGCTTGCCATCAGCACTTTCCACAGCAGTCTATAAGGCTACACGGAGAAACTGTCTTTTTTATTATGTAATGTGATTTATAGCGAACATCACCACAAAACAACATAGGGGGCAGTAGCACACTTTATAAAGATATATCACGTTATTATAATAGTGAATTAAAATAACACATTAATGGCATTCTTGGAATATAATCTGCCCAGGTGGCATTGTGGTTAGAACACGTGGCTTGCAACCAGAATTTAGCAATTTTTAATTCGTTCTGGGGGTCGCCTCAGCCATTCATATTTCTATATGATACATAATGCCCTTCATCCAGGAGAGCCTCACTGACCCTTAGTTTAGTCTTGCACTGGGATGTTCATCCATGTCCATTACTGAATATTTCGCGTGCGAGAGAAAACCTGCGTACCTGGTGAAAACTCAAGCGTATGATTATTATTCTTTGCTTATTTGTCCCGGAAAGCCACACAGAGTTTGGAGTGCGGCATTGGGTTTTTATCTTAAGATGTTTCAGCCAATAAATGATGACTGTTTATGCAAGTGGGAGGAAACCAGAGCACCCGGAGACAACCCATGCGTGTGAGGAAGGGGGAAACACTCTATCCCCGTACAAATGTAAACATGGCTGTTTGTCCACTCACTGTCCTGCGTTTTCCTGGCGAGCCATGGTATGGCACCTGAACGCCCACAGGAAATGAGGTTCACAACATTCGTGTGATTGGCCAACCCTTGTCTCCACAGTGCTGGATGGATTACAGGCATGTGTCACCACCGCCCGGAGGAACAATGAAAGTTCCGTACAGATGGATTACCCTGACCTTTGCTGCCCATCACGGCAGCATATAGCAACCTGTTATGATGCATTGTGGCCACCTTTATAAGACTGTCTAGCTTTTGAGATATGAGATTGGGTGCCTTCCGGCTGAATTCGTCATAACCTATATCACTGATATAGGGCATTGTGACTAAAGCTGTAAAATGAATCCACCATGTGTGCCCCTTTCAGGACGGCATGAGCACGTGGCCACAGTGAGCAAACCTGCTGAGGCCTCCTGTCCGACCGGGGGATTAGGCCCCCACTGTGGAAGGGCGGCCACCGGGCACCCTGGCCTCCTCGCTGCCCGCCTCGCCCCGCACGTGCTCACTCCAGCAGCAGGGCGGTCCTGACTGCACCCCGGCCAGGGCACGGCCCTGCAGGTACCACCTTAGAACGATCCCGTTACCCTCCCCCGCAGTGGCGGCTGTTTGGGCAGAGCATTATATTTCTAAACGAGGATGAAAAAATATTAATTAGCAAGGATTCGGTAACGCTTTCCAAGATGTGTTTGTCGTACGACGATAATGTTATATATTTTTACGGACAATGAGCTGACATTGCACAGCGACTGGCTCAAATATTTGTAATGTTGCTATCGGGAGGGAGGTGGGGCATGATGTGTGACGTCATCGCCTTGACCTACAATGTGAAAGGTTTTAACGCTGGTTTTTCTTGCCAAGTTTTGAGTAACCCTTTATCAATTTGTCCCGAATAGCAACGCAACTTTATGCAAACATTTCCTTCACAATGGATTGTTCCAGATGATAGTTATTGTGCCCCCTGTTACAGAGAGACACGGGTGGTGAGACAGCTTAATGGATTAACACCCGCAACCTTAGAAAGCCTTAAAAATTGGATTACATTTATTGTGACTAGTACCCAAATGTGGTGAATGTGTTTTAACTGCCTGCTGTCTCGTTTGGAACCTTTTTGTAATAAGTAATACCTCCCTTGGGATTTAATTCATTAAATCTCACTTCACATTATCTTACCTATTCATGACATACATTGTACTCAGAGTAAAGATGCCTTACCTAGTGAGATTTTGAATTTCTGGGGATGAAGAGTCCCAGTAATATTATAGCGGGCCACTGCTAGTAAACTGCGCTATGATTGGTGGAGGAGATAGAGGAGGTGACATTGGTGTTCCCTGTCGGTTAAGCGATTAGCTGGAGAAGGAGAGCACTGGGAAGGCTGGAGTGACCACTCTTTCAATTTCAGCACACCCCCAGGGCAGATCTCCTTGGTTACGTTTCTGACCTTATTTTTTAACCTCACTACTGCACTGTTCACAGTATTTTTTTGACAGTTCTAGGAAATGAATTTGGAGGAAGTGTATTTGTTTGATTTTGACTACATCCTTGGAATATCAATCTCGCATTTGAGGACCATATAAGCTAATGCTACAACAAATGGTATGATAAATGTGGTCGTTTACTGGAATCACTGCATTGCGTATGTTTGTACATCTCTTTACATCTTTGTCTGTACCAAATGAAGCTAGTTTTATTTGCCAACTAATAGCCAAGTACGTACATCAGTTTAAATTTATTCACAGGGTTGAGCAGCAATTATCCACATTGGATTAGGCTATCTCTGGAAAATATCATGTAGACACATTTTGAATTAAAGATCATTTTGATTTACAACAGCTGATGTAATGATTATTCCACCAATTATCTTTTCTCTCGCCTCTACATCATCATCATCTTTAAAGCCTGATGCCTCCAAATCCTCGCTCGTCTTAGGTGTCCTAGTGATGTGAGTGCCTTCGGGCCATCCTAAGCCATCCTGAGCTTGTGTCTCGGAGAGAGATTCTGACACGTAGGCAGTCATGAATAGCAATCCTCGTTGAACATCATGTGCTCGCCGTTGCGTGGCGTCGTGAGGTATGTGATCTATATGCCCCTGTGTCTCTGTGTGCACCCATCGTGTAAATTTTCGTGGCAGTTGTGTGTTATCTTGCTGGTCATACAGCTGCTTTATTCCAAATATGTTTCTTATTGTGCAGATATAAACATGATTCTCTGACTGACACCATGTAAGCTCAGGATTGTAAGTCGACAATACTTGTCAATGTATTGGGAACGTAAAACCATGGTTTTGTTTGTAAAATTCAGGATGATAAAACAAAGAGTGAATTATTTTGTTTAAATTTTATTTCTTAAATCAAAATGGCCTCATTACCCTGATTGATTCAACAAAACGCCGTTATGAAATACTGTACATACAGGCAAAACTCAGCGAGTGGCTTGAGCCGCACTATGGATTATAGAGGCATGTCTAGGCAGACTACGCCATTGTATGTTAGAATACATTTCTGAAGTGCTGGCCAACCCATGTCTCTTCAAAGCAGCCTTCTCCGATTTAGCCCCAAGGCGACAGCGGTGAGCGTCTCGAGATGGAAAAAAAGGCAGAGAACACCAATGAAAAAACACTGGCGTAGGAGCTTTCAGTACAAAGAGATAATAGGTATGTTAATCAGCAGGGATGATGGTGAAAATGCTTTGTCTTGAGGCTTCGGTAGAGGGAGATGATTGTGGGTTATGTGGTAGCTAATCAGTAATCACGTGTTTATATTTCTGACAGCAAACTTATCACTTGTGGCATTTCTAGATGATGGGTTTGTATATTAGGTCAGGCGCTTAATTCAGCTGCTCAATGGAACAACTGTGACATGAATCACTGTTAGCTGTGGCGCTGATGAGCATCCTTGCACTATCTGATTGCTATGCAAACTGCACTCTGTCATTTGGCGATGCTGCCGGGGTGGGTGGCATCGACACTGATCTCAGTATTGAAAATCCATTCACACCGAAATTGTTATTTAATCACATTAAGAATGACGCAAGCGGCGTCTCTGCGTCATACTTGTTAATGGGAACCTGCTGGCAGACGGCTGGCACAAACATCACGTGCAAGTCTTTTAAGCCCAGGACAAATGCCGCATCCCTAACACAAACACGCTTTCCACGAGCAAGAGCTTACGCTCCAAATCTCGTCATTTTGCGTTACAATAGCACCTCTCATGCGCGTCACTGCACTTGTGATGCGCGTGCGATTACATCACATTATATTCTCGTCATCCCCAGGTGTTTGGGGGGTTCGAGGGCAGGCGGCAGGCAGGTGTGATGATTCGTTGGGAGGAGGAGCAGTAGTGGTCGGTAGTCTTAGTCATCATTCGCGCCCGGGGGAAGGGGGTGGCGGGGGGGTGTGCCGGGTGGGGGTGGGGTGACTGCGTGAAGCACACACACACAGTTACTGTGGTTGCAGCGTTCCGGGGCCTTGGCCCCCCCTGCCCTGCATCCCCTGGCCAGCTGTCTTTTGATCAAACCTCCCCTGTATTTCTAATCCTGCCGTTCATCACTCTGGCACTCTTTCACAACAGTACGCTCCCCGTCGACTGCTCCAGTGAGTAGGGCCTCCTGGCACCATGCACGCTCTGGCTGTGTTGACACTGGCGTTTGTTTCTTTCGCCGTTTTGAATGCAGTAGCTGTTATCGAGCGCAATCTCGGATGTAGAATAACGCTGCCACCTTGGGTCGGCCGAATGAAACGAGGGTCAAATGTCCCATTGTTATCTGTGCCACTGCTCGGGGCTCTCTGTGTGCCTTTTTCATAAATCGGTTCCTGGCTGCTTCGTATACACTTAAATGTTCTTAATTACTGTGTAAAGATGGTCGGCAGTAAATGCAAAAGGCAGCCGCGACACCGACTGAAATGTACTCCGCTTAATTTTCTGTCAATGGTTAATGCACGGAGATATACTTATGGGAATTTGCGTTTCTATATTTGCTTCTTCTAGGTTATTGTATGTATGTGTAGCACCGTACATAGCCAACTGTGCTCATCAGAGGGTGTTGGCGTAGTGGATAAATTCACTGCGCTCATAAGCTTGATGACCTGAGCTCGATTCCTGGCCACGGCTAACGTCAGTTTTAAGTGACATCTTAACCGGTCCTGTGACCCCTCCTTCACAACGCAGCATGTATCGTCAAGCAATATGATGATAGTGTGAAGAGACTTTCATCCGTAATTGAATTTATTGCATAATCATTCTAACATTATATTCTTGGTTCTTTCGGTAAAGTTACGAAGAAGGGAAACAATAAAATAATTCTCACGACGATTCGGCTGCAACACAAGCAATCATTATCAGGTGTGAAATCCACACCGTCGTGAGAATTTTATTGTTTTATATTGTTATTATTTTATTGTTTCCCTTCTACGTGACTTTACCGAAAGAACCAAGAATATGAATCCCTGCAGTCACGAAATCTTTAAATAAAAATTGATGCTAACATTGCTTTTGATGCTTTAACTTTTAAGTTATGGCGTACAGTTTTGTTTGTTTTTAATGTACTCTCGTTTTGTAATTCTATTTTTACATTACACAAGTGAGTATTCACTGGCTTCCAATATCTATAGCTCTGTTACTGTATATTATCTAGGTAATTGATCAATAAAATTGGTGAAATCACAAATCAAAGAAGAAAAAGTATCTCTTTGATGGACAATGTAGAACCAGTGTCACAGCTTACTCTCCCCTCTTCCAATGCTTACTGTTTAAATTAACCATTAAGAGAGATGTTAATTCTGTCAATGTTACTGATTTATTGGTTTCTTGATGTAGCATCTGGTTAAGCAGATTTTAATTGTAAACTCTTTTGCCCAGATCCGTTTTGCTTGGCAATTTGCCCTACTGTTGGCGATCGGGGGGCATGGGTATATTTTCTCCAAAAAAATATCATTTTCCACCATATTGAAGGGTTGAATTATGTGACCCTATCAATAACGCATAATGCAGCCTTTAGTAATTTATACAACAGTTCTAGGGCATGGAAACTATTTCTATAAACACATACCGATGACCTTGTTTCGTATGGTACATGTCCCAACAACACGAGGCATTCTTGTTGGCATCCTCAAGCCGTCAGCAGCCCTCAAACACACGGCAGAGCATTTGCCTTTGCCCAATGGCACGCAGCCGAATATTGTCTCTTGCCCGGGCATTGCTGTGGCAACAGTGCAGCGTACGGGACGCGCAGTCTCGCGAGGGTGGAATGTCACAGAACTCGCCGTGATTGTTGTACCCTGCGAATGGTGAATGGCCGAGATCCCAAACCCGCAAAACGGATTTGGGATCTCGGCCGGGCACTGTTCAAAGGCTCGCCGCTTTGCTTCTCAGAGCCGTTGCAGCCAGCGACTGCGGTTCTTTCAGATCTAGTTCGCTTTTGCAGAGACGTCATGTTCCCCGTACCCTCACTACCCCTGCAAATCTCTGCCAATTATTTTCAGACGGCAGAAAGCAGCCCACGCTGACACTGGCAACAAAATGAGGACTTGGATAATTCTGTGACAGCGTGCTATGTTAAAAATAGTTTCCTGGGAACGGAGCGTTACCAGCAGTTCGAATCGAAGCGAGGCGTGAATCCATGCGCAGAAAAATTCCCGACCTCGGTTGTGCCATATTTATGTCGCATTTACTGCACACGCTTCGGGCACCATATTTCAAGGAAATATGGTGCCAACTTGAATGCCTAACCTTTCCCTTCCCGGCTGCCTCTGAAGGCACAGAAATTGGTGCTGTCCCAGTTTCAAGTCTATACTTTATTACAATTGTAAGGGCCATAAGCTGTTGTATTGTTTCATGAAGGGCGAGCCTGAGATGTGAGTATTTGGCAAGC
Source organism: Lethenteron reissneri (assembly GCF_015708825.2). NCBI lineage: Eukaryota > Metazoa > Chordata > Hyperoartia > Petromyzontiformes > Petromyzontidae > Lethenteron > Lethenteron reissneri. The sequence goes on along the minus strand of NC_083798.1, from coordinate 9,665,375 downwards.
CCTGACATGAATCTTCTGCAGCCTGGATGACCTCTGCCACGGGGTCCCACGGTCTTAATTGGCTGCAGTGAATGGAATGCGATTTTGCTTGACAATCAGCCTAAGTGCACGTATATATGGTTAATCTAAATGTTAGTTTAGTGACGGACCACATTATTTTTGTTGACGCGTATTATTTAAACGTTTTTGTTCATTCGTGTGCTGGAAATATCTTGCGTGATGGTTTTTATAGACTTAATAACTGCAGCTGGAATAAAAAAAACGCAGAGCATGCGCAGTCGGCACTGTCGACTGTGCCTATGATTCATACGGAGCATTGTATTACAAAAAATAGGTTGTGTGCCATGGCCCTGCATTTATCGGTGAGCATGCTAGTGAGCCAGGCTAAGGAGCTGCCTTGTCTATGCTTCTTGTCTGTGTGGTTGGCCCAGCCACCTGTATTATAACTGAATACTGTGATTGCAGTTGTTTGATCGTCTTGTTGTCTTTTTTTCTGGCTCTCCGATAAGAAAATCTTCGTCTGTGTTTGATCCTAAGGCAGGTCCTGAGAGCGGCTTGTTAATCGGTTGGTCGTGCTCTAATCTTCGTCTTGTTCTCTCCTGTTCAGTGTCTTGTCTGCCATCTGCACTGCATCTCAGCTTATCTCTTGATTTGTCTGCCTCCACGGTGCTTACGCACGCACACGTACCTTTTTTCCCCTCTCGTGTTCAGGACCCAACAGGCGGACGAGGAATGAGGTCATCCCGCCAGGACCCAGACCAGCGCCTGCCCCAGCCAGGAGTATGGACCATCTGCCCACGCGCGGTAACGTGTACACTCCCTGCCGCCCGTCACCCACGTGCCGGCCACTCTCACATCAAAGCATCGAGCGCCAAAGGCATTCAGCCTGACCGTAGGCAATGACCACGACAGGGGGTTGGCACGGGTTTTGATAAGCAACAGTAGTGTGCTGGGGTTCCAGGCGCTCTCTCGTTTTTCAGTTGTCTCTACATCTCCCCACCTGTCACATCATGTGGCCAGGACACTGATCATCTCTGTCGCCGGCTTAGCTATAAAATGTTTTGAATCACTGAGATGTATTTTTAAAAATTTCTGCCTGTCATTGCTGGCACTCAGAAGTTTCTTTATAATTATAGTAAGCTAATTAAGAGCCTTTCTGTTATTATATTTATTTGAGACCAAACTGAACAACCCTTCAGATGATCGTAGAAGAGCTATGTTGAAAACTAATAACTGTTCTCCACTGCACAGCCAGCCACCATGTAATGCTTGAATTCCTTCCCTGCTTTTGGGCGTGCAAGTGAAGGGTTAAAGGTGATGTCATCGCTCTTGGCAGCAGACAGCTCACACCACTGTGCGTCGTGTGTCCTCCCAGGGCCTTGTTTCGTGCCGGTCGGCGTGTCGCTACACCACCGAAAGCCGCACTCTGATTAAAACCCGCTAATATAAAGCTCCCTCGCTTCACGCTTTTGCCCGTTCACAAGCGGTCATGCTGCACACCAAGCAGTACCTCTGATGTTTGACTTCATGGGTAAAGTAGCATCTCCTGAGGTGTGAATGAAGTGCATCGAAGACAATGTCTCGCAGTGTGGAGGGCAGGAAGTAAATTACAGGGAGTAGATTTGTGATGTTGCAGCACATTCTGTAGCTGCAACATCACAAACAGCACCGTGCATTCATGATGCATTTCGAATAATGTTTTTTTTAAGGAATAATCTTTTTATTTTAGTGTAACACCTATGTGAGTGAATAACAGAATATTTGTTTTATTTATTTCACGGCCTGACGAGATAACGAATCCCGGTGGATTTTAACCTCATTGAACGCCAGCGAATTTTTCTTATACCATGACAATATCAGTTACATTGATAAAAATTGTATTTCAAAGCAATGTTGCATCGATCTCAATACAATACAAAATAATATCTGCTCCGTATTGTATTTATTTTTTCAATAAATAATTTTTAAAGGAAGCGGTGTCATCCAAATAAAAAGCCTCGCTTGATATTGCATCAGTCAATCAATATGTTCATTTTCATCTGGGTGCCTGTGCTGAAGTGTATTTTGTTGGTACCTTTGCATCTTGTCTTTTACTCGAGGTCTATAAAATGATTATTTTTTGCCAGTGTAGTGATGATCCTGCTAAAGGAAAAGAAAGTGTTTCGCCATAACACAACCCTTCCCCGATCTAGGCAAAGCTCCAGCAGTAAAGCCAGGGTCATTCGGTAGCGCCTGTTAATATACAGTCTAATTCTGGTTTTGTGCCCCTTTGATCAAGGCACCAGGAACACGATGTCCGGGTAGATAAGAAATTGTGGTGTGAAAACACAGCGCTGCATGTCAAATGCATGCACTGTACAATCAGCGACTAAACTGTGCCTAATTATAACTGAAATTCGGTATGGTGGATGCAATTTTACACATGGCCTCTCTTGAGTTGCAAGGATTTTAAACATTGCAACCCATGTGCCTCGTGGCTGTCACCTGCCCTCTCAAGCTTGGCTTTCCGTGATTTAGCTATCCTATCTGTCAATTAGAGCTCCAATGGAACGTCTCCCTATAAATACCATGTTTACCCATGTTTTATTGCAGTTATGAAGCGATCTTTCACCTCTTCAGAAAAGATTAAATTGTTGGTGGTTGCACAGGCAAGGGTCACAGAGTGGATGAGACAGAAAACCATCACTTTGGTTCTATGAAAGACACTGAATCTTGAGCAGAGATTCAGTGGCCATTTTAACGATTCAGCCAAGTATGCAAAGCAGAAAATTCGGGGTATGAGCATGTCTTTGGGATGCTCCTCATTCACTGTGACCATATCGGTTGATGTAACATGCATATTGCTTTTTACAAATCCCAGAAGATTATTCCATAATTTCATCTACTTGTTGGCCCCAAACTATTTTGGCTACATGTTATTTATTTTGATTCTATTGCAAAGAGACAGTGATCCTCCAAGCTAGCCTTGAACAGTGGCAACCTACAGCTGTGCCGTTGCCGTGAATGGCCGACCTAGTTTCCTCTCGGATGGCTTTTGTTACATCCACTGTCGTTGTTTATCCTACCATGGCTCTATGTGGTCATCTGTTAACATCACTCATCATCAAGGTGCTCCCTGACATCCCCAAAATTGCCGACACTTTGCTGTCAACTGTCCTCTTGCACAACTTTCCCAAGTGATGAATGCCTGGCGGCCATGTGCTTGTGAGCAGCCACGGGTCGAATGTCTGACCTCCCCCTCTTCCTTCGTCGCAGCACGCGGACGGGGCTGCCGCCTTGCACCTAGTCAGAGCGCATCCCATAATGTGTCTTGAATAAAAAGTGTTTTCTATATTTTTTGCTTGCCAGGAAAAGCCATTGTTACGAGCCATTGGTGCGCCACAATGCATGCCTGTGGAATTCGGTGGCCTGCTTTAAACAAACAGTTCCGATATAACATGTACCTTACTCGCTGGTATGGCCAAAACCATATTTGGTCAACTCACTTACAGAGAACAGCATTTGGATTTCTGTCTCAACTCTGGACAGCTGTAGTTTACGATCGAGCATCGTGGTTTTGCTATTTAATCCCAAAGCATGAGATTCTTTATGTATATTATAGGTGTATAATAATGACAATGTGGCTATGATTCAAACACCATTATCATCAACCACAGACTATCCAATTTTGGATATAGGCCTCACCAAGCCGTTGTCATCGCTTACTGTCGCACGATCTCCATCTAGCTCCTGCACACAAGCTGATGTCATCGTTCTATCTCATCGGTGGATGTCCTGTTGCGTCTGTTCTCTCCTTTGGCCGCCACTCCATCGTGAGTCTCGATTGCTGGCTATAATCCCTTCTAACGACGTGTCCTGCTCCAAGCCCACTTACTTGGCTTGAGGGTCAATGTGATGTCTCCACCTGATATATCTTCTCTGCTGCACATGTTCCTCTTTCCGTCTCGGTGTAATTCCAAGAATTCGTATCATAAATTCAATGCATTATACGTGGCGAGAGCTACGCCATCTATTTCTAGATTAATTCCTCGTCAATTACCGATTATTTTTTTCCCCCGTTTCATTCCCCTGCTGGTGGAGCATGCTGGTAGCTGTCATCCCCTCCAGGATAGGCTTGTAAATGAGACATGTGTTAGACACAGTGTAGCCTCTTTGGGAAAACCTATTAGAAATTAAATAAATATTTCTACATCTATACGAGTGTCGATTAAAGTGTGCAGGTGTGCACACATGTGTGAACGTGGTGCTGAGGAGCTCCATACAAAGCTCCAGGTCTTGTCAGCCACAGGCTTGTCCTCCCTTCTCTATCCTTGGAATACGTGGAGCCCTCTAAAGGAACATCTGCACCAGTGTGAAACATTCAGGCTAGCCTGCCTATAGTCTATCCTGGGTTTAACCAGACTGGATTGCGTGAGGAGTTCACAGAGCCTGGAAAGAGCTGGACACAGTCCCATCCGTGAGCTGCTGCGGCAAGCGAGGCTGTGTTGGCTGGGTCATGGAGCCCGCATTCCCGGCCACAGGCATGCCCAAGATGCTTCTGATCGGCCTGATAAAGGGGGCTAAACGGGCATGGCACGCACTAGAAAAGAGATGGACTGATATGGTACAGAAGGATATGTAGATGATTAGACTTGGCTTATTGACGATGACTGGCACCAGCATTGCAAAATCGGCCTCTGTGGAGGAGGTTTGTAAAGGGTGCTATGGGGGAGTTGGAGGCAGTCGCGCTCCAGCAACAACGGAGAGCAGAGGAGCGATACTCTCACAACAACGAGCAGAGCACCGGGTGGCTAAAGCGTAGAGAGTTTTCATTGTGGGGAGCACAGTTGTTGCATCTGCCAGTCATCTCAGTCAACCAGTGGCACTTTGGTCTGTTCCATGACCTCTTGCCAGTGGGCCTTTCACATTTAACATGGTCTCAATGTGCCCCTAGAATGGCACAAGCGCTGTGGTAGCATCACCACTACTTAGTGGTGAACAACAGTTCTTATGTTAGGGGAGCGATAGGGCAACTGTTTGCGTGCTGCGCTTTGAACTGGGCTACCCGATTTCGATTCCCGCTCACAGCTAAGACCAGTGACGATTATATGAACTGGTCGTGGGCCTGCCCTAGGTCGACTCAGCCTCAAATGAGTAGCTGGTGTGGTGGCGTAAACATCACTGGGGAGACAAAGGCGGTCGGGCATGGTGCTGGCCACCCACCCCCTAGTGTGCCGTGATGGCCCGCATAGGTGCTCATCAATATCATTGGCCCCAAGAGTCTGTTCAGTCTACAGGTAGATCTTTGTCTTTGTTAACCCATCGCGTTAGTAAATGTTCCTGTTTGCCTGAGTTTTGGTGAAATTGTTCCAGCATCTCCATAAACACCAATGGGGCAAATCGCCATGTTGGTGCGTTTCAGCCTTTTCATACAGATGTAAAGCTATACCGCCTGCTGTCATAAAAGCAGTACTCTCGAACACAGTATACACCATTTTATTATCCCTTTATGTTTAATATTTCATAAAGTTTATAGGGAATGGGGCATATATGAAAGTATGTCCAGGATGGAGATGGAGTGACGAAAGGAGCTTGTGTTTAGGTTTCATTTTGTGGATTATTACATCGCAGAATTGTGAAAGATGGTGACGACTTGGGGAGGTCTTAATCCAGCAGTGGATTGTTTATGGCAGAATATAATGATCATGATAAAGTTTAAGGGGGTGGTGGGGGGGTGTAGCGGGCAGGCGTGGAATGATGGCATGGTGGTTAACACACAACACTTAATTTGGTGACCCGAGTTTGATTCCCGGACATGGCTAACATTTTGGCAAGTGATATGTGAACTGGTCCTGCGTTGCCCCTTCACCAGTTATGCATTGACTCACTCGGTGAAGTGTGGTTAAATAACCCCGATGATCAACATGGCATGGGAAGGAGGTCTTCATCTAGCGGCATAATGACGAAGAGCTGTGAACCGCTCTCATTGCGTGTAAGGGGGTGGCCGTAAAAGCGTCAGTGGACAACGGGATGTGACGAGCACGCCGAGCGCCGCTACTGTTTGCGTGGCGGTGAAGAGTCCACCCACGTGCTCCATGTGGCACGTCAGCAGGTGGTAAGGCTACCCTCACGCCCTAGGGGCCGCGACTAAACAAGTCGCGTAGCTGCCAACTGAGGCCTCGGTATCGATAACGCGTACAATGTCCAGCACCACCGATCGACATTTATAAGATGGATGTGGCATCGCTCGCAGTGAGCCTCTTAACCAGCCCTGCACTCTGTGCGTGCACGTTTTTTATACATGTGTGCGAGTGCAGGGGTGGTGCACACACTGCTCGAATTAAATTCCTGACCACGGCTAACGCCAGTGGTGAGTGGTATCGGGAGCTTTTTCTTTGAACTCTGCTAGGTCTATTGGGGCTTTAAAAAAGTACCTGGTGCCGTTTTGTAAAACATCGGCGCTGGGAAGACTTAAGGTGGCCAGGCGTGGTACTGGCCGCACTTACCTCCTAGTGCTCCGCGCCAGCCTCATATAATAAGTGCTCGCTAACAGCACTTGTTGTGTGGTTGCATGCGTAGCACTGTGTGTGGCTACACAGGGGACCATTGTGTTTGTGTGCAGCGAAGGCCTTGGGTTCTGATTCCCGCGGTGATGAGACTACCCACGCCCTGAAAGCCCAGCTGGGACTGCTCCTGGGGGAGAGGAGCGCGCCCTCCACCCCCGCCACTCCGCGCTCCCACGGACAGAGGGGGCACATGGTAGGGCCCGTAATTGCGCTCAATTACAACGAGCGGCAATTATTACAATTGCAATCGTGGCGGTGGTAACTAGCACTATTTCGGGAAGAATCAGTAGGAATGCGGATAATGTTGTTAATTTCTGACAATGATAGAAGTACAACTGGGTTCCAATCGCCGCGTGCGCCACGCGTATACGTGCAACGCTCCGGCGCAGATGATACGCGACCAACGTTATGCGCACACCTGAATGCACAAACAATATGTATTTTGTTGATGGCACGGCATCATTAAATGTTTCCCTGTGGTTGTGTTACCGTAAAAGCCGGGAATGTTCGTAATTCCAGGAAGGCTGGTTCAGTGGGCGCGCACTTCACGTGCCGACGATTGCCGCTGCCGCCAGAGTCTCTCCGAGGGTGCAGGTTAAGTTGAAGGATTTGTGGTAATTTTGCAAAGCTTTTTAATGAGCTCTCGGGTTTGAGTTAATATTCTGTAACATTAAATGCAATTTATAAAACGGTGTGCGTTTCATGAAAGGGAATTTTTTGTAAGAGTGATGTGAGGCTGCAACTGCAGGGATTCATTAATTTGTGTGGATTAAGCGGTATACTGCTTTCGGAAAACCGCAGCCATAAATTTCCTGTATTCTTGAAAGTCGGACCACGATGCTCGATAGAGCTGTGCTCGCAGCTGCTGGAGTGGATATCGCAGGCAGATTAGTACCTGTGCTGTGGAATGTGAGATGCCAGGACACACTGGCAATGAGAGTTGGCCACAGGAATAATCTGTGTTGTGTGCAACTGCCTCTAGTGCTACTACTGCTGCTGAGGTTTTATGTTTCAGGATATACAGAGCGAATCCTGAAAATTCTGTGGTTACTGCATGTTGTTTGGCATGTACAGCATTTCGCTCCATGTCAATGTGCTCGGAATGGATGAATATTCAGTTCTTGAGAAAAACGTGGGAAGCAGTGCTGAACTACAAGCAGCACAACCCGAAAATACATTGCAAAAATTTTTGATTTAAAGCTTTTCGTGACTGCAGGGATTCATATTCTTGGTTCTTTCTGTAAAGTCACGTAGAAGGGAAATAATAAAATAATATAAATGTAAAACAATAAAAATTCTCACGACGTTTCGACTGCAACACAAGCAATCATCATCAGGTGTGAAATCTTGTGGATTTTATATTGATATTATTTTATTATTTCCCTTCTACGTGACTTTACAGAAATAACCAAGAATACGTTGCAGAGCTTTACAACGCAACCAGCACAACTGCACAAAAAAAATAAAACCTACGCAGTGTTGTTTGCTTCTGCCTGGTCAAAATGCTGGTGGTGGTGGCAATGGTGATGCTATTGTGATGGTGGTGGTGACGGCGCAGGGGAAGAGCCCTCCCTCCGCTGTGACGAGTGGATCGGCCTCTCCACACGCAGCCAGCCCGTGCCACTCGCCTGCTCGAGAGGGAGCTCTTCCACCTGGGGAGCTGAGCCCAGCCCACCTGCTACCCACGCCCAGCTCCACGCTGGAGAGCCAGGACAGCGGCATCATTGGCAAGGGCCAGCTCGCGAAAGCCACTCGCACACCCACGTTTTTTTGCTTCCTGATAACAATTACGTGCGTCACTCTCACGTGGGCCCACAATTAGTGCGGCTGACAAGTGGTATGGCGCCGTCGTTTTTGTGCTTCACCTTAATGGCGTCGTGATGGTTGCGTTCGTGATTATCCGGAGCTCCGCCAAATGCGCAGACAAATTACGTACACATTGCCATCTTAAAGAACTGCAGACGACACAGAGTACCGAAAAATCCAGTGGTTTTGATCACCACCCCATGAGTGGAGGATTTCAACGAAAGCCATTTTTTAGTTCACCCAGATGCATCAAATGCGTGTTCTACAGAAAAAGCTCCCAAGAGGAAACAAATTCGCGCACGTGCAGTCGCGCACGCCACATCCCACAGGAGATATTTTACAATCACTCGGGGATGGTACCAGGAGCTTAGGTGGCATGTAAAGTCAGGTCGAGGATACATGACACACATGTGATTTTCACGTGTCTATATTCTCAGGCATGCGCTGGGGTGAAGCTGACTCATGCCCCTGGGTCCACACTCCGTTGTGTGTGTGTGTGCGCGCCTACACTTGGGGGAAAATAACTGTCGGTAAAGGGCAGACTAACATTTACAAATTCAGCTCTCTCGTACTGTATGGAATCGACAGTTTAATATTTTATAGCTTTTAGACGACTTGAAAAAAATAATGACACCTGCCCTAATAAGGGCCTACTTCCGCAGTGTATGATAACTGTGCAACCAGTGCATTAATATTCTGCAGTGTCACGAAAAAAATAATTGTTCCTCTGCTTGAAATGTGCCTACCAAAGGCGCTGTAATTAAAATATGTCTTGTAAAAGTCGACACAAACATATTAGAGTTTTTAAATTGTGTAACGGTGTTATGAAACGCTGTCATATTGTTTGGAACTTATTGTTATACTGATACAAAACAATAGGCCTATTGAAAAGTACAAGAGAAAAATATGTGAGAAATGCATCCTCGAATCGACAGTGCGTAAAGAAACACACATGCTCACGCGCCCTTCAAATATGCGTCATTGTCAACGAGGGAAATTCCAAATGTAATGCGATTTCTTGCTGTAAATCTTTAACCAGAGTCCATAACCGTGTGTACCAACGTCAGCCGTACTTGGGCCTTGGTGAACACCACCTACTGTGTTTCTGGATGCAGCCACAATCACGAGGTCGGGCGGCAGCCTCGAACAGATGGAGGAAGGAAGCCCCCCGGATGACATGGCCGAGTTTGGCCAGCCCGAATTATCAGGTGCTGCTGCTTATGCCGAAAAGGGGGACATTGCAGCCCAGCAAGAGGCCACCCAAGGTTGCCGGTCGAATAGTTACTCGCGCTTGCGTGCCTCGCCTCCTTCGCGCTCACCCGACAGCCTGAGCGTAATGAAAGATTCGCCGCAGAGCAACGTGCTTCCAAAGGACCGATCCCAGAAACGCAGCTTTTCCCACGACTTCAGCGACGACGAAGAAGACGACGGTGACATGGATGGCACCGAAGTGTGCTCCCTGCTGGGCCTAACGGGGCCCTATGGGGTGGGGACCGAGGGGGAGCCTCCCCCCTACAGGGCGGCCACACGGAGGCTGAGCCAGAGCGCCGATCAGGGCCTGGATGTGCCCCCGCCCCCCACCGCCCGCCGCTCGCCGTCCCTGCTCGCCCCGCGACCCAACTCCATCGCAGGTCTGTAACGTCCGCTTGCGTGCACGCGCGCGTGCAGGTACGGCTCGCGCGCGCGCGCGCCTGTGTGTTTGCGACACTTGAACATGTGGTCATTATTGTCGTTCCGCTCCTTTGCCGTGGAGCCGTGTTTGCCCATTAATGGAGGTTGTTTGAAACATGCTCCATTTGCCATGCCTACATGATGCATTGCATCAAAATAATGAGGCCGTAGATAATGCCTGCAAGCTGGGAGCGGAATGATTCCATTGGTTCACAGAGTCGCATTTTTTCTGAGTTTTAAGCTTCTTATTTTGCAATTCAAAAGCCCTGCTTTATTCCTTATTGGGGTTTTTACATTTTTATCGGTTCTTTTCTGAGCTTTATTTTCATATATACTTTCAAAACACTTGAGTCTTTCTGTAAACTTGTCAACGATAGATTGTCTATAGAATTTTAGTTTTATTGTTTAGTTTTTTTAATATGAATGGAATTTTTTAATTTATATCGCGAAACCCCTTTTAGCACCCAGCTGTTGTGTATGTGTGCACTGTGGGACCTAGTTTTATTGCACTGTTGGCTCCATGTGGCTAACATGTTGGAAGTCTGAGGATAATACTTTTAGGATGACGGTGCTGTCTGTGGTTTGCATGCGTAGACAACATCGTGGTAAGTATACCTACAGATGTTAGACTTGCTTAATAAAAATATTGGATGAATTTCTGTCTTTTTGTTGGGGATCTGCTATCTCCACGGTTGCTCGATGTCTTGCACGGATGTAATTCCTACTTTTAGCCCAGACAATTTCCACCACTTGAATGGATATGTTCCCAGTCAAAATTCTGCGCAGGTTTATAAGAGTTGCCTGCGATTAAAACAACGTAAAAAATGTGGTTCGACCAGAAAACGCACATGGAACGTTCAACAAACGGCTCACCGAGGAAAGTTTCATTACTAATATTATGTCTGTTGCATGGGGATACCTGCATGCCTGTGTACATACCTCTGTGTGTGTGTGTGTATGCACGTAAGGACGGATCGTTCAGTAATATAGACCACTGCTTGCCTTCTCGTGATATTTTTGTACATTAGGCAGACAGCAAGGCTGAATACAAATCTCTGCAATCTCACGAGTTCACGCTGTTGACACCTAGCAGAGGCAGTGTCTTCGCAGCAGGCTGTCTGTAGTAACGGGACAGAAGGTACAAGATCCCTGACACGCATCGGTGCCATGGGTCTACCCCGCCACCGCTTAATGATGTCTTGTTCGTTCGCTCCTCTCCTGTGCCACCGAGGCCATGCCCGGGCTCCACCCACTCTTGACCTGACGTTAACCTTCCCGAAGGCTTTAGGCATGCACTATACTCTCATTGTGTGCACACAGTGTGATTTACGTATCGGTCTGTGTACGTCAGTTTTATGTTTTTGCACACTGTATACTCGTAAGGTTGTGTGTTTGTATATACGGCGTGTGCACACGCATGCTTGTGAACGTGAGACCCGTCCCGGCTTTGCTGAAAGCATCACAGTGAGCTATCACCATGGTCTGCAGTAACATATTTAACAGAGTTGTGCGATGGCGAGCACGATGGTGCCAGCAGCATGGGGTTCTTAATCAGCTGGTGTGCACAGCTCTGTCTAGGATGCAATCAAGAGTGGCGGGAGAGCGCCACACAGAGCAGGCAGCGCCATGCTTTGCGTTGCCAGTGGTGAGACCCAGTTAGCTTGCGCTGACGGCGCCGTCTCACGAGTGCTCCGCTTCTCATGTACTTTTCGGGACATCAGGAGTGGGAACATTTCGCTACTAATTTAATCAGGACTCGGACATTAACATGGAATTACGTGGTTAAGTAATGGCTTTTGCACCCCACCTAGTAAAAAGAATAAAAAAAACACATCGTTTAACTCGCAGAGCAAGCCCACACCGCAGCGCCCACCCTCAGCCCCCCGCCACTTCCTGCCTCGGACGGCGTGACACGCTGATCCGTGGCACGCGGCGTCTGGTCAGACCCGGCCGTGACAGGATGAGGCAGAGGACGCAGCGCTGCTGTCAGAGCGTGCCGCGCTTGAGTTTCGCGCCGCTTTGTTGTTGCCGGCTGTCCATGGCGTCCTGTGAGTCACGCGGGCCAGGGCTGGCTCGGCGCACCACAGCCTGTAGGGCATTCGTGCCTTAATTGTCCTGCACATGGCTGTTTTAGGCAGAGTTAAAGCGAATCGGGTGGTGATGTCATCGCCGGGACAGTACGCGTTCACTCATCCCGGGCACGTGAAGTAACTTGGGTAAGCTAGACCTAGCGCACCACATCGCCGTCCGGCGTAGTGGCATTTCCACCGGTCGCGTCCTGGTTTAAAATTGTGTTGTTTGCGATTACTGGCCATGTGGCGGTGCTGGGAACCACGTGCCTGCCCATGGAGGGCTCAGCTGTGTTGGTAAAACGATTGCTTCGTGTCTCCGTCGTCTCGGTGTGGAGCGCAGACACAGTCTTGTCTCAGGGGCCTCTATTGCAGAGCCAGGTGGAAGCGACGCACAGCAGCTGCTTGCAGGATTAAATTTCAATTGGGCTTATTGCCTTGCCGCGTGTGGATTAAATCTATATACAGTAGAAGGGGAAAAACTGCGGTCATCGAAACGTCAACAAAGACTCACAAAGAACGTAAAATACCTTTTCCGTCTGCGTTATTTTACGTGTGTGCATTGTTTGTGTAATTTGTGTACAGCACACATCACTGTCTTGCACAATGTGACATCTGTGGGAAAAGACAGCGCTGCTTTTACAAAACACTTCTGGCTTCATCGTAAAATATATCAACGATGCCTTTGAGGGAGGGCTGCTGAAAATGTGTGTGATTAGGCTGTGAAACATGATACTAGGAGTGTACCAGCAAGTTTGTCATATTATTTATTTTAATGAAAGCTTAGAGCTAACAGCAAAAGTTACACATTTGAGTAAGGTAAGGGTTCTGCTTCCATGGCTCTGTGGCGGCTATGGTTGCGGTTTGTATGCTTGTGGGCTTGCGTGCGTTAAAAACATGTATCTGCTTGTGAATCTACAGTGAACCAATCCATAAATTTGCTTATGTGTGCTAATACTGACTGTAGCATGCATGTTCACTTATACATGTGTGAATGCACGCATGGGTTCATCAGCAGTCATCTGCAGATTCAGGAGCTTTCGGTGGCGCAGATGAACTGGACAAAAGCTTCTGAGCTTGTGTGTGCATGCGTGTGTGCACATGTGTGTATGTGTACTGGTGGGGAGCGATAGTATAGCGGACAGCGCGCTGCGCTATGAATCTGGCAACCCGGATTCGATTCCCGCTCACGGCCAACACCAGTGACGATTATTTGAACCGGTCCTGGGCCTCCCCTAGGTCGACTCAGCCTCAAATGAGTACCTGGTGCGGTGTGTAAACATCACCACTGGGGAGACAAAGGCGGTCGGGCATGGTGCTGGCCACCCACCCCCTCGTGTACCATTCTGGCCTTCATAGGTGCTCGCTAACATCACTTGCCCCTACAGTCTGTTAAGGCTACACGGGGGATCTTTGTCTTTGTATGTGTACTGCGCCTGCCTTCAATGGTGCTACTTGCTTATAGCACTCGCTCAAACAGTCTGTTAAGGCTACACTGGGGGATCTTTGTATTTGTGCCCATAGGTGTTCTCTGCGTCACGTGTGTACGTGCGAACGTGCGAACGTGCATGTGTTCGCGAGTACGTATGTGTGTGTGTTTGCTCATGCATGTAGCGTTGCTCTGTCGCGTGTGCGCTGCAGCGAGCAGCCTCGCTCGTCTCGAGGATTTGGGCCCACTGGACGAGCCGCGCGGGGAGCCGCTGCACGCCTCCATGAGGACTCCACGCCAGCCCCTGGTGGCCCCACACTCCCAGCCTCTACACAACATGGGTAAGAGAGGGGCTTTGGTCTCACACGCCACTGTGCTTGTACTGGGACTGGGTACGTCGGTCACCTGACCTGTTCATATATATTTCAGCCATGGCCATGTTTTGCTGCTTTGTTGGTTTTGTTACGTAATCAAGCGGCCAGCAACCAACAGCAACATTTAATAGAAATAGTGAACACGTTTCTTGACTTGTGCAAGGTTATGATTGTGCTTGAGAAAAAGCGATTCCAAAGTAGAGCAGAGAGAGGGAAGAAACGGAAGGAGAAGTGTGTAATGGCTTGCAGTGTGGTGGTTGAACACAGTGTGGATGAGACGGAGCGGTCAGTTCCTCCCTGGCAAGGATGTCATTGGCCTTTGGGGCATTGAAAATTATTTTAGTTTTAGTGTCAAGTTCTTTATTTTTCGCAGTTTCCCAATTTCGAAGGATGAATCTGCCCGAAGGCAGCCCTCCTCCGCTCGCGCCTCGCCGTGGGCGCATGCAGGGCCGCACTTCGCCTCGCTTGTAGTTTAGAGAATTGACCCGACACACAGCTGCGGATGCGTGGAGCGGGAGGAACGCGGCGGTGGCCGCCGAGCGTTTGGTGCCTCGCTTTGGAGTGAGCGCGCAGACACCGGAAGAGCGAGCACGCCGTCATTGCCGCCGTTCGCCCGGGATGACCACCGCGCGGGGGGTCGCGGAGCAAGGGGCCCTTTCCGCGTGCGCCATCGCACGCGTAGGGGGGTGTGAGCGGTATTGTGCAGAGCGCGCAGTGCACCTGGTCGCCCTGGAGCGAGATCGGTGATAGTCGAGTGGAAAAGGGTGCAAGGAGAGGGGCGTCTTGCCTCGAGCGTGAGGTGGGCATAAGGGATTAACAAATGAATTAATGACAGCTAACATTTAGTCCGGTGAGGTGTCATTACCAATATTTTTTTTCCCACTTGAATAATTCATTATGGGTTTACAGAGCCAAGCCATTTGAAGAAGTCTTATAGTTTGATCTTTATTATACAGCTTACTTACACTCTGGGTAGTATTTTTTTTATGTAGCCGCTGCTTTATGAACGTTTCTTGAATTGTGCATGTTATTGCTGTGCTTTTAAGTTTGGAGTAATTTGTACACATGGGCCGTCATTTCTGAATATCACAGGCAGGTAGGGATCCCTGGACTACTCTCTCTCTCCAGGGGACAGGAGACTAGTCACTCCGCGAGTTTGATTAAAACTCAGCGCTCTGGCACTTTCATGGTGCGGCACTCGGGTGCTAAGTGTGGCTAACAGTGGCAGGCGAGGGCTGGACAGATGTGAGGTTGTGACCCCACGTGAAAGCAGAGCTTCCCTGCTGACATGAATGGTGGTGGCAATCACGGTCATAATCCCATTCATCAAATTGCTCGTGTGATGGGCTCCTACGCAGGGTCGGGCCTGGAATGGTTGGGCCCATCAAGTCGCTGTGAGACCTGCCAGCACCCCCCCCCCCCCCCCCGCTGTCCCCGGGAATCCATTACGTCGGCTGGGCTCGTGCCGCACCTGTGTTTCCTTCCCAATCCCTTATTGATGGAAGCATATTGAGGTGATTTAATATGAATGCAGTTTAGGGCACGTCAGTCTTACGTGCCGCCGCGCGTGGAGTTAGACGCTCTTGCTAATACATGCACGACGTTGCCACCTGTCTGTTTTCCTGTCATGCCACGTCCACATTCGGTCGTCCACAGCGGGTCGCGGTGCTGCTCGGTGACGATGGCTCGCCCCCCCACGCTTTCGTCTTGCTCATGCAAATGGCACTACCAGGACGCCATGTCCATTTTCGAACAGTCGGCCGGGAAGCGGGCATCCAAATGTGATCACTGGCCGCATGCATTGGTGGAGGTAGCTCTCATATGGGAAGAAAAGACGCGCACCTTTGTGGCCGAGCGAAGGGTGGGAACCGTGCCCCTCCTGTTTACACAGCAGTCCCCGTTAGCTAGGTTATCGGAGCACTCCGCTATTAATAGCTGCGGACTTCCTGCCTGCTGAGCACGCCTGTGTGATTGTCCTTTCCAGTGCGGTCCGTCATTTCCCACAGCGAGGGCTCTGCCTTGCAATGCACCAGCCTCTGCCAAACATGCAGCCTGCATGGTCATGGACATTGTCAAGTGTTTCCATATTTCCTACAAAAATTCTACCCGCAACATGAATGGTTTGTGAAAGAAAAAAAAATTGCATGTTTTATTTCAGTGATTTCCTAGTGGATGTTTGGGATCGGACAGCTGCATGTTTAACTTATTACTTTTTACGGCGTGGTTTCCATGGGTTTCAGATTGTTATTCAACAGTCAATGGGGCCATTAAAATTTAAAATTGGACCTGGCTGCTTGGAAAAACTTGACGTGATATTTAAGTGGCTTTTAAAATTTTAAACAGGTTTCAAACAGGTTTGTTTATTGTGTGTTTGTTTGACGTTGCTCCGTTTCATTTTGGAAATAGGCCCTGAAGCATAAATGCATGTTTGCTGTGGCACCAGGCACCAACCGGTATTTGTTTAACTTGTGTGACGAGGAGAACTTGCAATTTGTATTCATGATGATGCCTGCCAGGGGCCACGGGATAATTTCTAATATCCTCGCTGGGCATTTCAAGCCCAGGTTCTGTAACCATCCTTGCCACGATCCCGACACACGGAAACAGATCTGCAGTTTCCATCGCGCTTCTCGGGAAGACGTCCGTCACGCGTGGAGCGCTCTGAGCGTGATGGCTGCCACCCAAACGGTGTGCACGCTTCGTCGTGTTTCGTGTCCCCGCAGCGGCGCGACTTCCCTCCTGCAAGCCGGTCGACGCTGCCCTCAAGCCGCTGACCTTCGAGCTGCCGAGCGTGGCGGGCGAGGTTTCTTTCGTTGGGCGAGAGTGGCTCTTCCGTGAGCTGGAGCTCCGGCTGGGAGGTCGGGCATCGGGCGGCGGCAGCGGCGGAAGCAGCATCGGTGGCAGTGGAGGAGTTTTCATCGTCGGGGGCGTTGGATCTGGGAAAACGGCGATTGTGGCTCGTTTGGTGCGACTTAGCTGCCACGGGGAGACGGCTGCATCTCGGAGTAAGTGGCAGACACGAGCGTGCGCCCGACTTGTCCAGCGTGTCTGTGAACAGGCCCTTACTTTTTAGCAGGGCAACACAGTCCAAGTGTGTGTTCTTTCACGTGTATAATTGCGTAGCTATTTGAGCATATTTTCATTATTACAGTGGGTTTTTTTAAATTCACGGTTACTTCATTGTGATTCGAATTACCAACCAAACGTTTGACATGTAATTCGCTTTAGACTTCACAGAACGTGCCGTTCACTTTTGTATTAAAATGTACATGACAATATAATGGACCCTCTTCCGTGTAATATATTTGTAGATGTTGATGAGGGGAGGGAACGGATTGGGCCCGCCTGCCGGGGAGGCAACAGCAGCTACAACCCCGCACAGCATCTGAGGAGCGACGATCCCGCCAGGAGGCTAGCAGCCAAGGTGCGTGCGCTCGAGTGTGTGCGTGTGTGCGTGCGTGGGTTTATTGATTTTGCACTTTGTGTGGGTGCCTGTATTGTGTACTAAGTTTCCATTCTAGAGGGGGCCACGTTATGCTTGGGAAAGACTTATTGTTTTAAGTGCCAGCACTGTAACGATGCCACAAAACTGTTCTCGTATTAAAAAAGGAAAGTCAGTTTTGAGGGAAGAATAAACTAGAAGTGAAAGCTTAGTTTGAAGTGACTCTCAATTACTCTCACGCCGAGGTGTGAAATGGGGCCGGCCGCTGACCCGTCGCGGTGCACCGTGTTGTTTCAGGTGGTGGCCTATCACTACTGCCAGTCGGACCGCGCGAGCACGTGCCTGGTGCCCGAGTTCGTGCACAGCGTGGCGGCGCTGCTGTGCCGGGCGCCGCAGCTGGCAGCATACCGCGAGCTGGTGGCGCGCTCGCCCGAGCTGCAGACGGCGCTCTCCATGCGCTCCTGCGTGCAGGAGCCCGGGGCGGCGCTGCGCCTCGGAGTCCTCCAACCGCTGTCCACCCTACGCAAGGGTGAGTGCCGCTCAGCTGCCTGAGTGCACGAGCAGTGGTGAAGGGGTGGGGGGTCAAAAGTCAAGATAAAGGGGGTAAAGGCGCAACCCTGCAATTGCTTGCTGGTGTCACTGTTGGTGGAAGGGCCTCGAGAGGAGCCTCTAGAGAGCCAGCTCCAGAGAGTGTTTGGTCATCAGTTCCACGCTGGTCAGACGTGTGCGGAAGAGGTGGCAGTGTCCACACTTTACCCCACCACATGCGGCCTGCCGATTGACTCGCTGCGGTGTACCCACTTATGCTGTTGAGTGGACAGGGGTGTGGAGATTTTTCATAAAAATTGCCCCATTGCTTCAAGTGATGCACCTGGAGAAGGAACCGGGGACCTCTGTATCTCGGGTGCAGTGTGTTGACTAAATCGCCCCACACCAAGGCTGTGTTGGGAATAGTACTCATCATCTCCACCCAGTCCCAGGTGATGCTTTTTCTCCTCTTGATGGAGACATCGTAAAGATGCATCCAATAAAGGGCAATTCCTTGAACATGTTACGCCCATTACGGCAGAAGCGATTGCATTTGTTATTATTTGTATTCTTTGCATCTTTATGTACACGGCGATCATTGTACATTTCACAGGATCATGATATCCATACCTGTTGACAACTTGTTTGGTGAATCGCCATATACCGAATATCGTTATATATACAGTGGCAATAATGAACAATCTCATCGCTCATCTCTCAACGGAAGGGTCATTTGCGCTCAACGCACAGGAAGGGGGTTAACCTCGAGGGGTTTGTAGCTATTCTGGGCCCGGTGCCACTGGCGTGAGGAAGCCTTTGTGTCGCCGTCCGGCGAGGTGAGTCCTCCCGCTTCGTGCCCAGCCTGTCCTGCCTGCGCTCTACAGCGCCCACAGACATTGACTAAACAATTTCACGCCGAGTTAACCTGGGGGGCAGGATTGGAACAGAAGCCAATTCAAATTGTTATTTGCGGCCGGCTTTAGTGCAGTCTGAGAAGAGAGATTGGGGGTTGGTATGGAGCAGTCTATGGCATGACGCAGAGGGAGTGTGGGGGGGAAAGGAAATGGTCGTGCACACATGTTGCACGGTTATCGGCTCCGATGTGGCCAGGGATCGTTTAATTTCACCATAGATGCTCATTGAAGGTCTTGGTTAAAAGCGAGAGATGTGTGCACAATTGTGAGGAGGAAATGGCAGAGCCAACGCAGGCATGAACAAAACGTTCGCGTGTATTTTTTTATCATGAGCATTTTGCTCATATATTGTAATGTGGAATTTAAAGGCAAAGGAATATCAATTCTGGGTATAGAGTGTCGAGCAACAGAGAGAGGAGGGAGGAGGCGGGCCAAGCCCCAAACACGTATGTTTCATTGTCCCCTGTGTGTGAAGTGAATTCACTTTAAATCCCTCTCATAACACAAGCACATACACAGTGCCAGCAAAAATGACTCTATAAGCCAGAGGGCATTCCTGACACAAATGGCCTATGTATGTAAAAATCGTGATTCTTTATAGTACATAAAACTCCCATAATGTTTGTATTGTACTTTTTGACCTTTAAATGTCAAATGCTGAAGGTTGTTATTTGGCCATTAATAAGGGCAATGGCAGCTATAATAGGCTCGCTGATGCTGATGTGAATTACTCTTTGGGAATTGATTTGCAGCCATTGCCACCTACATGGCTCACCTTGATTTCTGTAATTGCTTTACCAATGCCAAAATGATTTTAACAGTGAGTAAAAAACATCTAATCGCCATAGCTGTTAGGCGTCCAATTGTATTGACTGGCCTTCGCAGCACTCAGCTCTTGGTTGGAGACATTGACAGTGTTTCAAAAGGTTCAATTCTTTACGAAGAGAGACGGACATGCACTCGCACCCACGTTCACAAAAACAAAGACCCCCCATATAGCTTTCAATAGACTGTTGGGACAAGTGCTGTTAGTGAGCACCTATCAAGGATTGAATGGCACACGAGGGGGTGGGTGGCCAGCCCCCACGCTGTCCACCTTTGTCTCCTCAGTAGTGATGTTGACACATCGCACCAGATACTCATTTGAGGCTGAGTCGATCTAGGGAAGTAGGCCCAGCACCGGTTCAGATAATTGTCACTGGTTTGGCCGTGAGCGGTAATCGACCTCGGATCGCCGGTTTCGTAGCGCAGCGCGCCAACCGTTACACCACTGCACCCCACATGGCTTTGACTACACACACTCACACCTACACACACTCACATATGAGCCTGCCAGGGTTGCCACTGGACTGGCGAGTAGACTGATTGTGTCTGTATTGGAGCTCGCGTGCATTTCAGTACAAGACGCTTATGTAAGATACAACAAAGGAACCACATGGCTCCTTATTTCCCAGACACTGGACTGCACTTAACCATCTTATAGCAACACATGGGATATGTGAAAACGAGTGGGAATTACATCACATTGTATTGTATAGTATGGGTCACTATGTGACTGTGGGTCTCTGGACCTTAATGTTCATTTTTATATGGCGCAGTGAATGCTAATTGGATCTCACAGTTGCTGAGGTACCACAGACAAGCTAGAAGGCAGCCCAGGTGGTGATCTGCCACAAACAATCGCCCAAGCTCTGAAGTCCTCGATAGTCTAAGATCTTTTCATCCAATTAATGAGAACTGTTACACATGTTTATACATGTGGGAAGAAACTTAGAGTACCCAGAGAAACCCCACGCGTGCGAGGGGGCAATGCTCTTATCCCATAAAGAAGCAACAGATGAGATTAGTCCGCACTTCACTGTATCACATTCTCCTGGCAAGCCAGGTTATGGCACCACCATGCCCACTGGAAGGGAGTTTTGCAACATTTGTGCGATCCACCAACCCTTGCCTCCACGGTGCTGGATTACAGGCATGCGCCACCACCGCCCAATGGAGTCCATGGGTCTCTGTGCTGGTCTATGCGAGTCTAATTCTGACTGCTGTGCAGTGCAATCCATGGCTCACATCGCCCAACCAATGCAGGGAGTAACATGTGGAATCCATCTGGTGACCCCGGGCGCCATCAAATGGCTTTCCCAGCTCAACATATACATTTCTAAACTCGCTCGTTGCTTTCCAAAATCCTTAACGAAATAATCTCGTGCATCCATGTGTGCGTGGTCACCGTGCTTGGCACCAGAGGGGAAGCTGGCAGACAGAGACATGCTGCTGCTGGTGGACGGGCTGCACGAGGCCGAATTCCACAAGCCCGACCACGGCGACACCATCGCCTCCTTCCTGGCCGTGCACCTGCCTGCGTTCCCCCCACGCCTCAAGCTGGTGCTCACCGTCCGCACGGCCAGCCAGGTCCGCCCCCTGGCACGCGGCGCCCCACCAATGCCCACCGCCCCACCAATACCCACCGCCCCTCCAATACCCACCGCCCCACCAATACCCACCGCCCCTCCAATACCCACCGCCCCACCAATACCCACCGCCCCACCAATACCCACCGCCCCTCCAATACCCACCGCCCCACCAATACCCACCGCCCCACCAATACCCACCGCCCCTCCAATACCCACCGCCCCACCAATACCCACCGCCCCACCAATACCCACCGCCCCACCAATACCCACCGCCCCACCAATACCCACCGCCCCTCCAATACCCACCGCCCCACCAATACCCACCGCCCCTCCAATACCCACCGCCCCACCAATACCCACCGCCCCTCCAATACCCACCGCCCCTCCAATACCCACCGCCCCTCCAATACCCACCGCCCCACCAATACCCACCGCCCCTCCAATACCCACCGCCCCTCCAATACCCACCGCCCCTCCAATACCCACCGCCCCTCCAATACCCACCGCCCCTCCAATACCCACCGCCCCTCCAATACCCACCGCCCCTCCAATACCCACCGCCCCACCAATACCCACCGCCCCACCAATGTCCAACGCTCTACCCAAATACACCGCTTGCTATAGACACGCGAATGTGGCCTCTCGGGAAATTGGAATATTCCATTTTATCCTCACTTCCGGATTAAATATTTATAACACGTTAATTTGTGCGTATATTTATTATGTATGAGCTAATGTAGAATTTAACGAATACGTGTGCCACTTAAAAAATACATGTTTTTGTGAAACCTAGTTATAAACGATTATTGCCCCTTTTTTATTACTTTGAAAGGTACACGTTAGCTGCCACAGGGATGTTTAGTGCAGACAACTGCTTGCGAATACAAACGTCTTGCTCCATCAGCACGACTTAATTGTTCAATGTTTTTACCAAACCTCACACACGGCTCCGTTCGTCTCGTGTTTGTTTACCTTCGTCGTCCACTTCTCCACAGGATGTGACGGCGCAGCTGCCGTTCCCGGAGATCCTTCTGGACCCAGGCCTGGGCGGACCCGCTAGGGCCCCCGAGGTGGCAGGGCCCGAGGACGACCTGTGCAGCTACGCGGTGCGCCGCGTGAGCGGAGGCTGCCAGACGCAGGCCGGGGTGTGGCAGGCGTGGAGGCCCCCAGGCCCGGACGGCGCCGAGATGACCCAGATGGCCGACATGGCCCCACGCCTTGCGGCGATGGCGCATGGCTGCTTCCTCTACCTCCGTCTGGCCCTCGACCTGGTCAAGCAGGGAAATCTGTCGCTCACGGGGCCTGGGTCAAAGGTCAGAGTGACCACTGACCCCTATGTGTACAATTCACTGGCAGTGTTCTCAGCCAGTTTATTGCAATTGTTTTAATCATTACTTCTTTGCTGATAATTTTTGCAACACGACAACGATAGCCACGGTGGCGAGATGTTAACTACCTCACCTGGTAGACAAGAGGTTGGAGGTTAGATCCCAACCCTGACTCCTGCTGTATATTTGGAGTTTGCTTGTGGATTTTTCTCCGGGCCTGGTTTTTCCCTCCACACTTATGGATACGCGTTTAGAGTATATGGCTGCTACAAATTTCCACGTGATAAGACACTTCATGGAGCTATCACTTGTGTGCCAGGTCGCTTAAAAAAATGAGATACATAGCTCATTGGGCCTTACCTGATAAAATAAAATAAAACGACAGTTGATATGTTAGGAGTGCGATGGTTTTGTACTATCACCATTTTCTACCAAATTATTTAGAGAGCCCAGTTTTAGGATGCAGTGCAGCTCGGTATCTGGCACCTGTGATCATTTCCTGGCCAGTGATATCTTCCAGCCTGCACTGACTAGCATGGTGAAGTATGGTCAAACAACCAACACGGGATGGGGAGGCCTACATACAGCAGTGGATTGTCAAAGGACTCTAAACAAAGAATGATAAAGTACCTTTGCAAATGGCTTTTCGTCTTGGTGAGGATACACGCTCTGCCAGCACGCCTCAACATTCGTCCCTGTGCCCGTTTTCAGGAGCTGCCGTGCTCCCTGTCGGAGCTCTTTGAGCTGCAGTGCAACGCGCTCTTCCCAAAGCGGGCGGACTTCATGCGCGTTCTCCCTCTCCTCAACGTGGCACTGGCATCCCTGCAGCCCCTTAGTGAGGCGCAGCTACTCCAGGCACTGCGCGCCGGCCACGTGGGCCCACCGCCCCCCGGCAGCCCCGCCGCCGACTTCCCGGCCGTCTTGGAGAAGGTGTCGCCGCTGCTGGCGCGTCTCCCTGACGGCACCCGCATGTTCCGACACCCGGCACTGCGCGAGTGGCTCGCCTGGAGGCAGGATGGCAAGAGCAAGAGGTTCCTCTGTGAGCCCAGGTATGCGGCTCTCTGGCGGCATGCTCGTCTGCGTGCATGTGCGTGTGAGCGAGCGTGTGAGCGCCACGCTGCTGTTTGTATGGTCCGTGGTGAGTAAACGTATTCGCATGACCAAGCACAGTTGAGCGTAGTTACGACAAGAAGATTGGAACACACGTGCTTCTTTCCTAGTGTTCAAATCCAATCAATCCTTCAGCAAGTTGGCTATGGTCTCTGTTCACCTAGTAGTAAAAACGATTTACAGCTGCACATTGCCTAAAGTCTATTTGAAGAGATATATATATACTGGTTTACTGCTTGTGTGGTAATGTGTGGATGCCCTAACATTTCAACAAATCTGACCAAAAGACAATTGGCTCTCTGAATAAAGAGACCCTGCCTGGAATAACGTGAGCAATTTGTGCGAGGCATGTCGCTACCTTCACCTCCGTGATTAATGGTCTGTACCAGGCATGTTCCACTACATCAGCACCGACATGCACAGGGGTTGAGTGTTAATTGTCGAGAGCAGTCGATCACTTGGGGTGAGCGGAGGCTCGCCTCCCCCCCCCCCCCCCCCACCATGGGCGTCTGGATCTGCCACTACATAGGACCCATCACTCTCTGAGTGGATGTAGAAAAGACAGTAAGCATGCGCCTTCGGTTATTAGCACATTATGCTGTGTTTCATGCAGCGATTGCAATAAATAAAGCGTACATTTTACTGCTTCCTGGAATTGCGACTTTTTTTTACAATGCACAATAACTTCTACGAATGATGGGGTGACACAGAGTCCTTCGCCATATCGGGATGTATTTAATTGAAATGACTAACACTTTTGTTTTTGTTTGTGTGTGTGTGCGCTCGTGTTTGCATGTGCTCGTGTATATTTGGTCAGGAGTGGGCACGCACTGCTCGCCATGGCTCTCTCACGTCAGGGCGGCACGCTAAGTCCAGAGCAAACCTTGGAGCTGGGACACCACATCCTCAAAGCACACATCTACAAGGCGAGTCTTCCACCCACCCTCCCCGAACACACACACACCAGTACCGATCCCTTTCCACGGTGCTATCTATAATTCATATCCTGAACCTTTCTCTTAAGCCCAAACATTTTGTTTCCCCGAACAAACTACACTGATGAGTGATGTTGCCATTGTGTTCTTGCCGTCGTACGTGGCTGAGCAGCTCTGGTGGCTGGTGTCATATCACAGCGCTGAACCTTTTGCAGCTGTGTAGAATTCGCAGCCGATTGTTTGGATGATCAATGTTACACGTGTGTTATTTATACTGTATTTTATTTGGCTAAGAAACATGTTTTTCAGATCTTGGTTGATTTTAATGGCTGCATTATTTATTTTCCTACCCCAAGATATTCTAAACCATACTTTCTTTGCACCCTCAAGTTGCCCTTGCAAAAAGAGGCATTTGCCTCAGTCGATGTTGCCTGGTTACAAAGTAAAGTTGATGTGTGTGCGCGCGTGCATGCAGGGTCTTAGTAAGCGACCAGGCATCTCGTCCAGTGTGCTACAAGCCTTGTGGGTGGCGCACAGCACCGATGGCCTTTCGGCAACCCTTACCTCCCTTCGCAACCTCTACACACCCAACATCAAGGTGCGCCCCCACCCACAATCATTACAATTACCGTTGACTCCATCGGTGAGCTGAACTTCTTCTCTTTTACCTATAAAAGGCATTGTTTGTCTGTCTGTATGTGGGTGGCCGAAACTTGCAAAGGATTTGGCTCGCAAATCGTGGGGTTAAGATTTTTAAAAAGGATCCAGGTACCACGCCATAAGCCCCATGTTGAGCCAGCGCTATTCCGATTTCGCATCCGTCACATTTAAAGTAGTTTAATAAGCGATTTAGTGCTGTTTTTGGTTATTTATTAGCTAGCGCATTCTCGACCCAACCAACTCACACGTGTTCGGTGGGGCGGAGGGCCCCTGCCAAGTCACGCGCGTTCGGTGGGGGTGAGGGGGGAATTCTCTTTTGCGTGGACACTGCAAGGTAACACACACAGATTTACAGCTCCCTTCAAACATTTATTACCATGTCTGTTTACTCATTATAAATTGCCTTTTATAGGTTAGATTTAATGACAGGGATTAACCAATGTTTTATGACAGTTATCCTAAGTAACACGATTTTTCTCCCCGACTACTAACTGCTACTATTAAATTGTTATATACAAAATGCCTATTATTCCCCACTATCTTTGCTTTAGCGACCACATCTTTACATGACTACATGACACTTATGCACACGTTTTCTCTTTGAAAATAGGTACTTTTCTAAATACTGTATCACTGTCCTGCTCACAAAAATCAGGTTCGAGGGAATGAATAGCCTTTTTTCTACTCTTGAGTCATGAGCAGCCACGTAATATCACTTACTGCGCAGGGGCAAACCAATAAATATACTCATTGCTATTACGTCTTCATTCTATCATATTTACACTTGCCCCCTCAGTACGGGGGTTGAGCAGTGACGTTATGTCAATTACGCTTGATTGGGTCGATGAGGGCGGAGGAGCGACGCTCACAACAATGAGCGGAGCGCAGGGTGGATAAAGCACAGCAAGTTGGCACAGTAGGGGGCACAGGTGGTGCATCAGCCAGTCATCTCGGTCATCTCAGTCAGTCGACCCGTGGCACCTGGGTCTGCCCCGTGACCTCCTGCCAGTGAGCGTTCGACACTTCACGTGGCCTCAAGGTGCACATGGCCTGGCACAAGCATCGTGGTGACGTCACCGCCACTTAGTGGCGAATGGCGGTTATTGTTATAGTTCCATGTGCGTGTGATTCTGTGTGTGTGTGCATCTATGTGAGTGTGTAAGTCAATGCGTGTGTGTGAGTCGATAAGTCAATGTGTCTGTGTATGTCTATGTGTGTGTGTGTGTGAGTCAATATGTGTGTGTTAATCGATATGTCTGCGTGTGTAAGTCCATATGTGTGTGTGTGTAGGTCGATGTGTGTGTGAGTCTATGTATGTGTGTGTGAGTTGATATGTGTGTGTAAGTTGTGGGGAGCGGTAGTGTAGCGGTCAGCGCGCTGCGCTATGAACCTGGCGACCCGGGTTCGATTCCCGATCACGGCCAACACCAGTGACGATTATCTGAACTGATCCCAGGCCTTCCCTAGGTCGACTCAGCCTCAAATGAGTACCTGGTGTGATGTGTAAACATCGTCACTAGGGAGACAAAGGCGGCCCGGCGTGGTGTTGGCCACCCACCCCCTCGTGTGCCGTGCCGGCCTTCATAGGTGCTCGCTAACAGCACTTGCCCCTACGGTCTGTTAAGGCTAA
Organism: Lethenteron reissneri; assembly: GCF_015708825.2. Classification (NCBI taxonomy): domain Eukaryota; kingdom Metazoa; phylum Chordata; class Hyperoartia; order Petromyzontiformes; family Petromyzontidae; genus Lethenteron; species Lethenteron reissneri. The sequence continues at coordinate 9,638,523 of NC_083798.1, read as the reverse complement.
ATGGGGGATCCTTGTGTGTAAGTCGATTTGTGTGTGTCTTAGTCGATTTGTGTGTGTCTTAGTCGATATGTGTGTGTGTAAGTCCATATGTGTGTGTGTAAGTCCATATGTGTGTGTGTGAGTCGATGTGTGTGTGTGTGAGTCGATGTGTGTGTAACTCCGTGTGTGCGTGCGTAACTCCGTGTGTGCGTGTGTAAATCCATGTGTGTGTGTGTGTAATAAATGTCTGTGTGTTTGAGTCCATATGTGCGTGTGTGTGGAAGTCGATGTGTTTGTGTGTGTGGGTCAATATCTGTGTGTGTGTAAGTCGATGTGTGTGTGTCTTTTTCGCCCGGGCAACGCCAGGTACTTCCCGCTAGTTTTACCATAAACAGAAGCCCCAAGCTCGAGTGAAGTCACTTATCCAGTCTCTTGGCCTTATCTCATTGCCCTAGCCATGGCACTGAGCAATACCAGCTAGGGTTGTGTTTATTCAGTGAGCTGAGTGTCTGATAATTAGTTGTGTAACTGAGTATTGATTACATTGAGTTTATGGCGTTTTCATGTTGCGCCTGAAACAGAGTTACAAAAATCTCTTCTTGAATCGAATCGCGGCACCAAATCATGGAACTTCATCAAACCGTGATGGAGGCAAATACCTACTTTAATCATCCAGGAATGTCTGTCCTTAATGCTCGTGACGTCACTCCACATTGACCAGCCCCCCTAATTAATATTCATGAGCAGGTGACGTCCTCCAGATGGACACCTCCCCCACCCCTCCTCATTAATGATCATGAGTGGGTGACATCACTCAATATGGAGTGCTCCCCCCACCCTCACTAATAATCATGCACAAGTGACGTCACTCCACATCGAACAGCCCCCCTCATTAATAATCATGATAAGGTGACGTCCTCCAAATGGACACCCCCCCCCCCCCTTCATAATAATTAGTGGCTGACGTCACTCCACATGGGGGGCCGAGGCGCCTCCTTCCCCCTCCTCGGCGTCAAATTACAACCCTCACCACAAAGGCAGAACCCTCGCGTCACGTGATCTCCGTGACGCTATTGAGACATCAAAGTAAAAAGGACGTCATTATGAACAAGGGATTATAACCTTAAATGAAATAAGTCTGTGTCACCGCGCCCTTACAAATTGCACACGCATTAATGCAATGAATATCACGTCACGGTCTGCTTTTCGCTTACAAGTTTCAGATTTACTGCAATACACCCGTCCTTGGACGGACAAAAGGCTAGTTGCTATATGTCTAACATGAGCTTACCACTTACATTAACTCACGGCACGATGGTGACTATGACGCAGTAGAAGTCACACGTTGATTATTAAGAACAGACATTTGCTTGGGCAGTGCCAGGTGAGGGAGGGAATGCAGCCGAGAGAGCGCCGACAGTGGAAATGGAGCAATGATGTCATGATCAGGCTGCAACCCGGATTGCTACATCGCAGGACCGTGTGAAGTTGCAACTGCTTCGCCAACCCTTCCAGAAGTGGATCGACCGCGGCCGACGATGACGATGGTATTCACACACACACACACGTGTGCGCGTGCGTGCGTCTGGTTCCTCGTCAGGTGTCGCGGCTGCTGATCTTGGCGGGCGCGGACGTGGAGAGCGGCACGGAGGCGCTGTCGGGCGCACCGCTGCTGTGCGTGCACGCTCACCTGGGCCACGGCGACGCTGTCTCCCTGCTGCTGGATGCTGGCGCGTGCCCCGACGGCACGGGCGCCAGCGGCGTGGCGGCGCTCAGCCATGCCGCCGCCGCGGGCCACACAGACGTTGTCGCCAGGCTCTGCCACGGGGATGCCCAGGTTGCCCCCCTCTGCTCACTCGCGGCGCATTTCCGTGTCGGGGGTGGCATCAATTCTTCGATTAGTGTCGCCGCTTAAAGTCACGAGACCGCTTAGGGACCAAATCACAGGGAATGAGCTCAATCTCGTCAGCTCTCAGAAGCTGAACGGAGTTGAGCCGAGTTAGTGCCTGGATGGGCGAACGCATGCGTACAACGGGTGTTATAGGCTGTCTTCACCAACCTTGCGAGGATCGGTGTGAACTGTGGTCAAATAATCCCCACGACTCGCACGGCAATAGGAAGCCTTCATCCAGCAGTCGATTGACTAAAGAGCTGTAAAGCTACACGCATTATACAGTCATGTTTTAAGGCATCGTGTTGCAAAAAAAATCCACAAATTTCTGTTTTAAAGTATTCCTATGTCTGTACGGGAACATGAATTCGCACCAACATCTATACACATATTACCTGGCAAAGCTCTCATCCTTTGACACGTGTTGGCGCCGCAGGTGCCGCGCATTGACCGGGAGGGCCGCTGTGCCCTGGTGCACGCCGCACTGCAAGGCCACTTGGCCACCGTGGAATTTGTGGCCACCATGGACTGGAGCCAGCCAGATGAGCCAGATCAGCCGGGTCAGCAGGGTCAGCCAGGTCAGATCAGCAAGAGGCAGGCGGCCCAGCAGGCGCTCACCGCCGCTGCCAGCATGGGCCACGTGGAGGTGAGCAAGTGTTCCCGCTATTGGGGCTAACCGATCGTCCTTGCCCACGCACGCCCCCACTCCCCACCCACCCCCTCTCCAAACGCACGCTTCTGCAGGATGTACAAATGGAACCCATCTGGCATCCCCTGGTGCTGACGAATGGCTTTCTGAGCTCAAAATACAATTATAAACTCACCCGTTGCTTTTCGAATGCCAGCAACACGCACGCGGCAGTTTTTAGCTCCGCCTGATGGCTGGGCAAGCGTAGCAGATGGCTCTAAAATTACTTTATGTGTGGAATATTTAGGTGCCATGGTGCAATGATTAGTGAACCAGAGGTCACCGGTTTGATTCCTTCTTCCCGTGCGGTATTGAGACGATTTGTCTAAAATCGCCCTACCGCCGCCCACCCAGCCGTGTGACCCATACACTGCAGTCGATCGGCAGGTCATGTGCAGGTGGGGTATAGTGTGGGTACGCTCACCTCTTCATACACGTCTGCTCGACCAAATACCTTCTGGAGTGGAGGCCCTTCGGGTAGCAGTGGCGTGAGCAAAACATTTTAGGGCTGCACGTTTACATTTTATGTGCGCATTAAAAAGACTGCACATGAGTGTTTAACACTGCCGTATAGCAGCACCCTATTCGTAAGGGTGATATTTTGGACAAAGGCCCTTCAGAGCATTGCCTGAAACATCAGCCGAATGTACATGTTTCAATTGTTAGGCAGTATTAACAATAAATCAGATTCATGTTTAATTCATGTTTAAGCACCACTGTCGGTGTATTCCCTTTTTGCTTTGTTACAGAATATGTATATGCGTATTCACACCCATCTCCAACACTGGATTCATGATTTCTGTTGCCTAGGGAACGTGTAAACTGCCTTCTTGTGGACGTCTTGTGGACGTGTGCACTTATGCACAAAGGAAAAGATCCCCCATATAGCCTTAACAGATTGCTGGAGCAAGTGCTGTTAGCAAGCACCTATGTAGGTCGGCACGACACACTAGGGAGTGGGTTGTTCCCAGCACCACGCCCAGCCGCCTTTGTTTGCACATCGCACCAGGCGCTCATTTGAGGCTGAATCGACTTACCAGTACCTATTCAGATAATCGTCACTCGTGTTGGCCGTGAGGGAGAAAGAACTCGATGTAACCAGGTTCGTAGCACAGCGCACTAACCGTTGCACGACTGCTCCCCACACTTACGTACACACACACACACTTGCGCCTCTTTCTCCCTCGCCTGTTGGGACAAGTGCAGAAGAGTGGAAACCGCACGCATGTTTCATTGCAATGGGTTTTCCCATGACACAAGTGCACAGTTGTCGGAAATGCTGCGCCCACTGTATATCCACAGGCAGAAAAAAAAAAACACGTGGAACAGCAAGCAAACGTGAGGCAGGATACTTTTCAAATAATTCACTTACAGAGCATAAACAGAGTGCTTTTCCCTTTCAGAGAGCAGCAGGTGAATAAACGTTCCTTGTGCCCTCCACCAGGTCGTGGAATACCTACTAAGTCTTCCATCACTGTCAAGTGAGCACGAAGAGGAGGAGGAAGAGGGTGGGGAAGGGAGCCGTGTACAGATCGATGCCTTTGACACCCTGTGGGGAGAAACAGGTGGGATTTTTATTGATCCCAGTCATGGCTCCTCCCAAACCACCACTGTGCCATGGCACTGACTGTGCTGTTAAGTTCATTCTCGATGTTTTCAAACCCTTGCACTAAGAAGTGTGGTATTTTTTTTCCCTTTTGCCATCCCCTGTACATAAGCATTTATGTTTTGCGTTTTACTGCAGGTAATTAAGCCAAATCCAGTTCCAAAGTCCTGCGAATCGCCGAGTGCACACACGTACATGGAAGGTCATTTTCCCCGGTTGCTGAAGTTTGTGCAACATCTGAGCCTGGCAAGTTGCCAAACCCACAGACAATCGAAGGGGGACTGTCCAATTAACGCTTAAGCTACACAGTGAGGGTTGGGGGACTCGTTAGACGAATAGCTTCTGTGATTAGGCCGGTTGCATCTACTGCTTGTGCCCCATGATTTATGAAAAAGACTCAATCTGCACCTACCGCTGGTTTCGGTGTTGGCAGTGGAGCGAGCCATTTCTGTATTGTGAACAAATGGAAATGGTTGCGCTGCCTGACAAAGTCACCTTGAATTTGGAGGGCTTATAATAATCAATATTTTGTGGTGGTGGTGGTGGTACGTGCAAATGCTTGTGAGGAGGCGGAACGTGGGGGCCGACTTGACGGGGACAAATTGCAGGCACTCAGTGGATGGGTGGACTGTAATGGGATTTCATAACTCAGGGCGGTGGCAGGAAGATGGTTGGTGTGCGGGTTCCCTGAGGGGCAGCCTGCAGCATCAGGCAGCGCTGCCTCTCTTCTTTATAGCTTGGGTCTGCGTGACCTCACTTGACGCCCCATGGCACAGCCACCGCGTGTAACATTGGAATGTAAATGTCGCGTTTTATTGAAGTCGCCACTTCACTTTTGTCCAGATGCATATTTTTATCTCTCTCGAAATGCTTGTGCTGAGAAATGCCTACAAAAAATGATTAGCGCTTACAATTTTCCATTTCACCCTTTTGCTGCTTGCCTGCTGTATTTTGAACCCTGCCTGCAAGCTCCGAATAAATCTTTAAAGTCGTGTAGATCATTTTGATCCCGTGTCTGCCCTCATTCTGACAAGCCTTACATATTCTTGCCGTGCATGCTAAAGTTTGACTAAGGTTATCCGTAAACAACTTTGTGACGCCTGTGGGGAAGTGATGGAGGGCTGCAGTGCATTGCAATGGCGTGTGATGTCGCCCCCCCCTCCCCCGGGTTACGACCACAGCGCTGACGGCGGCAGCGGGCCGCGGGCGGCTCTTGGTGTGCGAGCTGCTGCTGGAGCGAGGGGCGTTGCTCTCCCAGGCCGGTCGGCGAGGGGTCACGCCGCTCATCAGCGCCGCCCGGCAGGGCCACTGGCAGGTGATGAGTGCCTGTCTCCCCTCTCGCTACCTCCCGCTCCTGGCGTGGGTGGCAGAATGTGCTCAAAGGACACCGAGAAAACTAGTGACTTCATGGCAAGCGCGTGATTCCTGATGGCAATCCTAGGCTTACGGTGTCCAGCTTTGTGTGAACAACGTTCATAATTTGCCTTCAAGCTCACATAAATAATGCTCATTAGGGATAGGTCAGGGTTGGACCTAGCTCACGTGGAGTTTGTAACGATGAATCGATTCTTCAATAAAACTAAATTATTATGTTTATGATGCAAGGCATAGAATCATGCATGTGAGAAATTGGTTTCGTCTTTACGGTACATGTGACCATGCAATAGGGTAACTTGACCCCGTGCAAACTAAATTTACCACAATTTAAAAGGAAAAATAATATATTTGATTTGTGTCGTTATGCTGAACGTTACAGTTCATCAAATTATGAGAGGGGTGAAATAATTTAATACTTAACCAATCATATGTGAAAACGATTAACCCCTTGATGTACTCGAATATGAACAGCACATGTTTTTGTTTGTATTCTGACCACAAGTATTGTGGTTAATGCAGACATGATTCCTTGTAAAAGGTTTCAGTTTGGTGTTTTAACATCTTAACACCTGTTTTGTTGCCAAAAAAAGGGGAAAACATTCTCATGAACAGCACATGTTAAGGTAATAGCTGTTTTATCCAAGATAGCGTTCAATCTGTTATCGCAAACTTGTTACTAAATGTCCTCGGTACCCCTTGTTTCCTTCCAAGACTATCCAAAAAGGACTTTGCCCTCACTCCTTGTACCCTGGTTCCAAACTGAGACTTTGGTCCCACTGTGTGTATAGGTCGCCTGATTCTGGAGGACTAACGCACGACACAGAACCTGTCCGCCTGCCCCATGTGCCGTGCACGCAGGTGGTGCTGCTCCTCCTGCGGCGCGGGGCAGAACCAGACGCGCCGGAGAGGCGAGGCCGGACAGCGCTCATGGCGGCCGCTTGCGAGGGCCACACCAACACCGTGGACGTGCTCCTATCCAGGGGTCCGGTGCACAACGTCGCGTCGCCCCGTTCGCACGACACACCGCACGACACACCGCACGACACACCGCACGACACACTGCACGACACACCGCACGACACACCACGCATGGGCATTCGCCTAGCTCTGATGCCGAACAAACGTTACGCGGCCGCTTTTCCAAGCAGTGGAGACTGCTTTGTATTTGTCGTTGAGTGACCGAATAAGGATTTCTGCCGACGTGGCACTTGTTTAAATACCTCGACAACTCGCCACCTCATCTCAACCTTTGGCAGTTGTCCCCTTGTGAATTAATGAATAAGTAGGGGGTGATTCTGCTCTGGTTTTCCCAATGAAGCAACTTTAAAGTGCTTTGTATGATGTATGATACCAGCACACGTGATTTACTCTGTTTGCAAAATTACATCACAGCATCTTTATTGTCCACTTTCATAGAAGCGTGTAGTATTAACGGTGAACACACCCGTATTATTAACCAGGGTGGACTGCTGGGCTCAAACCGTGAAGCTCTGCGTCAAGCGGAAACCGCGCTCGCATTCGTCCACGTCACTGCCCACGTTTCCATGACAGCTCTGTGCCCTGTGCAACAAATGCCGATTGTGTTTGACGTTTTATTTTGTGGCAGGTGCAAATGTGTCTGTGGCAGACCACGAGGGGCTCAGTGCCCTGAGCTGGGCCTGCCTGAAGGGCCGCCTGGCCGTGGTGCAGACGCTGCTGGCGCACGGCGCTCCGGTGAACCACGCCGACCGGAGTGGCCGCACACCGCTGGGCCTGGCTGCCTTCCACGGCGACGCCGAAGTGGTCAGCAGGATGCCATTTTGTTTACCAGTTTTAACGTGAATATACTCGGAAGCATTCTTACCTTCATAATTGAGGAAACAGAACTTAAATCATCGTCCAAACTACATCGCCCAAACTACATCGCCGAGGTTGGTTGATCTGGGTTAAAAGTTTCCTGAGAACGGCCGTTCCACTCTCTCGGTGATTGACTGCGAGGATGATTCTGGGCCATCTTTTTGGACTGCATTGTAAATGCAAAATGTATTCCACCAGGTGCAGTTCCTGCTGGAGCATGGAGCCAATATGGAGCATGTGGACGAGAGTGGCATGCGACCGCTGGACCGTGCAATCGGCTGCCGGAATACGGCCGTGGTGCTTGCTCTGCTCAAGAAGGGTGCAAACCTAGGTAGGTGCCTGTGCACACAGGCTTATCATTCATAGCAAATAGTAAACGCATCATACTGACGTTTGGGCCAGCCATAGGTCTCGTTGATGTGCCTTGTGGTCTAAGGTTCACTCAGTGCCGGATTAAGCTAGTGTAGGGCCTGTAGGATATGTTATAAAGGGGCCCTAAATAAAAAAAACACATTAAAACACACATTTTTTACTTGCATAGTAAAGTTATTGTATTTTTTCATTTGCTATACAGCCAGATAATACGACAAATCGCTAACCTTAAACACCCAGTCATTCATAAAAGTTGAAGGCAGTATAGTACCATAGTAATAGAGCAAGTGCAGAATCACTGAACTGCGGGGCCCTTGAAAGTGCGGGGCCTGTAGCATATGTAGCTACTTTTGCTACTAGGATAATCCGGCACTTGTTTCACTCAAATGTACTTTCCAGTGCCCTCGTGATGCCATACAGGCTCGGTTACACATCGGGCAGTGTGGACTGTAAACGTCATGGCAACCAAAGGTTTGTCCACAAACATTACGGTGGGGGGAGTCGTGAAATGGTGATAGTTCACTGCACTATGAACCCTGAGACCTGCGTTCTATTTCTGGGCAGTTGTGATCGATAGGTGAAACGGTCCTGGGCGGCCCTCACTTAACCGACCTGCACTGACGAGCGTGCTGAAGACCAATTAAACAAACTCCATGGCCGACGCGGCCTGGGGAGGCCCTCATCCAGCAGTGGATTGACAAAAAGGCTGTACTCAGCCTAGATGATCTCCAGGCCCTATAACATTCAATTTCCACAGTGCTGTCCATTTCCTATGGAGCCCATAAATCATTTGAAGTGATCTCAAACGTAGCTCTCTATTCTCCACTTCTGCGGGCCATTCTCTGACACAACGGGTTGCACTGCTCTGCGAAATATCCAAATATATTAATCTCAAGATGTGACAATTTATTGATTCTCTTTGGCAATGCTTTTGAGAAGAGGGAAGTGACACTGGCATTCAACGTCTCGTTTCCGGCACGTAGGCCCCGCCTCCTGGGCCATGGCGACGTCGAAGCCGGACATCACGGTGCTGCTGCTCAACCGCGTGATCGAGGAGGGGAACGAACTTTACAAGGTGGGGCACAGTCAGGGGTCTACTTGCCGACTGGCATGGCAGCGGGCGCTGCGCCACACACTCCAGGCTGCGACACTCCGAAATCCGTTACAGGTTTTTCATGGCAAACTCGCGCCGGGTTTGTTACATCAACAACTGTTATAATAGAGCCGTTGTTAAATGACGGCTGTGTGCCACACCTATCCTGAACTAATAGACGGCTCCACAATAAAAAGAGAGGATGGTGTTGCTGGCTGGTCCTGTAAGGGACTGTTTATAACACAAAGATTTTTTTCAGCGATGACGGATGTTGTGGACAGAATGTTGTCAGATGGAGATAAAGCAATCACTGTTGCAAGTAAAGCAGTTTTGTGAAAACATAAGAAAAAAACACAGCTTTAAAATCAATGAATTAATTGAAACAAAAATAACGTCGGGATATGAACAGCGGTGCCTACAAATAAGAGAAATCAGCTGGTGGGTGAAAAGGCATTATCTTCAATACTCATACTCGTTGGTTCTTTTGGTAAAGTCACGTAGGTATACAAAATAATAGATCACGACACAAGCGACCGTCATCAGGTGTGAAACAAACACAGCAGGAGGACTGCTGCATTATCTTCTGTTTCATTAGTGCAGCTACTCATACCTCTGCCAAAACTAACAAACTGTGAATAACTTTAATCCTTGTCTTTGTTACTTAATGTTATTCTAGACATGACTTGCATTGTTCATGTTGTTTGTGAATGGTGGCACAGTATAGCAATGGGTACTGCAGGCACACTGCTCAGAATGGGATAACCACACGGATACAGGAGGGCAACCGGTTGTGTTATGTGTTATAAATGAAGACTAAAACGGTTCCTGAGTCCACTTCACAGGGTGGTCTTCACTTCTGGGCTTTAGCAGTCTTGGTATCAATCCCAGGCCTCTGAGCTTTCCCGGGTTCTCTCCTTGAGCATTTCTCACTTTACACTCAGGCTCCCTGGGAGGCTACGGTTAATAGACAAGTGCTCGCTGCAATGGCTCGCATCTAACCGGTGTGGAGGAAGTCCTTGTCGAGTCCTGCCGCCCGAGTTAGAAACTAGCCCTGTACGGCACCGTAGTTCGTGTCTCTGGTAGCGTAGTATAATATTTGTTTGGTTGCTAGTCATCCCTCAACTTTATACTAACCCACAAGACACAACCGCATCGTGAACCCACCTTTCCTCCACGCTGTGGTTGCAACGCCGAGCACTCTGTCATGCCATGTTGGTGCCAGGGTGCATTGTCGATGTTTTTCTTGGGATGTCCCTGCAAACGAGGCCATGGATGTGAGCTGTTATGAAATCAAAATATCATCCCCACATTACGCTCTCGTCTTGTTTCATTCGTTTCAAAGTATGAGGAAGTGAAAGTCAGAGCTCTCGCAGCCTTCACCAGCTGCCTCGGTCGTCAAGATGTCGTTTTCAAATGTTTTATTGCTGTCCTGTGTACCGGTGTCCGACGTGCTCTCATGATATTTTAGCTCGTGTAAAATATAATGACACAAGTTCAGGTTGACGAGCACCGCAAGATATGCTAAAACTTGCCCCTAGGATGTAAGGGGCTAATTTGTGGACCTTTCTCTTTTGTGCGTGCGAGCAGTCGGGGCGGATGAAGGAGGCAGCTCAGCGCTACCATTTGGCGCTGAAGAGGTTCCCCCGAGAGAGCTTTGGGGAGGAGCTGGGCACCTTTCAGGACCTGCGCGTCACCCTCTACCTCAACCTGTCTCGCTGTCGCCGCAAGCTCAATGTGAGGCCCCATCTCGTCACACCCTGCCCCACACGCGCTCACCCTCTCAGCCACCCTGCGCAGAACCACCATTCCCGCCGTCCTTTCTCCTCTACTGTCACGTCTCCTAACGAACCTCATTTTGCCTGACTACAAGCTGCCATCTGCTGTGATATAAATTCTTATAATGCAATTTTTTTTTCCCTGCTGACCTGGCAGAGACCTGCCTGCTGAGCCAGACAAGCAACCACTGAGCCACGCGGCAAGACTGCTCACGTAATTTGTCCCATAATGAAAGAACAATCTCTCAGAATTGCTGCAGCTTAGCAGGCTTAAGTGCAGGTGTCTCCAGAGAGGTGCAAATTGTTTTCAGGCGTGGTTTCCGCACCTGAGCGCTGTGCAGCTGGCGAGTTTGGGGTGGCGGCATGTGGTTAACACCGACGACGCTGTGCACCCCGTGTGATGCTGCCAGGATTATGGGCTGGCGGAGGAGTTTGCTACGAAGGCCCTGGAGCTGAAGCCAAGGTCGCACGAAGCGCTGTACGCCCGGGCACGTGCCAAGCGCAGCAGCAGGTGACGTGCCATTTATTGTGGGCATACGGTCATGGTACATGCAGAAAGCATTCCTAATTTCCGCGCAGATATTTTTAATGCCGAGACAAATTTGCAACTGCGTTTTTATAAACACCATAAATTAGTTTACAGATTCATAACAAAAATGTCACGAGCTACGTTCACGATCGTTTATTTAGCGTGGGTACGAATGAGCCTGCTTTTTTACACATGAGTATGTGACCAATATTAATAACCAGGTGAGAGTCCAATAGTACAAAAGTCTAATTTGCAAAAGGTACATAGTGATCACATTTCGCAGACAAATATAAACATAACAAAGGGTGTTCCGCAACGTTCTGTGCTGGGTCCAATTTTGTTCTTATATTTAAACAATCTTGGACTAAACTTAAATCGCTCAGAATTACATCTCTTTGCTGATGACACTATAATGCTAGTATCGGGTAAATCTCCAAACGAAGTCAAACAGGATCTCTAACATGATTTGGACTTGATTCATTATCAATTGTCATTACTAAAATTACCTCCAAATCCCCCATAAAACTGAGATCTTGCTTTTTTCTTGAAACAAAAATCCAGTTGAATTCCCTTCACATATTACAGATATCAGACACAACATCATTCAACAAACGGAGTGCTTCAAATACTTGGGTTTACCGATTGATTCAAAACTTGCATTCCAACCCTATATTGATCACATCTCAAAAAAAATCTAATAAAAAATTAATATTTTTATATACAGAAATCAACATTGTTTCCCCCATTTGTTTTCAGCTGAAAATTATTAAAGCTAACATCCCACCACTTTTTGACTACTCTGACTGCTTACAGATCAGCTACTAACGGCACACTAAACCCGCTTTATCATTCTGCTCTTCAATTTGCACTGATTGTACCATACAGGACCCACCATTCAGACCTCTACTTAAAATCCAGTCTCACATCACTTGATGCATGAATACATCTCCATTGGACCCTGTTCATCCATAAAATCCTGATTGGCAAATCTGTACTATACTTAGCTAATTCATTCACCCCATTGTCAAACCCAATAAATCTAAAACGTTCATCTAATTGCCTTTTTAACTATCTCGAGAATAAGAATTGGAATACGCCTTTGACGTTGCAGTACCAATCTTTGGAACAACCTTGTTTCCTCCCTTAACATAGTAAATCTGCCTTCAGAAAATATCCTGAAGCAGAATATTAGCGCTGGATATAACCACATTTTCAAATGTGATTTGTAACTTCGATCCTTGCCCAAGCCTGGGGTTGTCATTCAGACTCTGTCTTCTCGACAGACCTGTTCTTCACCTGAGGACGGCTGCTTGCGTTGTGGCCGAAACGTCATGAGAATTATTTTATTATGTTTTATTTTTATTATTTTATTACTTCCCTTCTACGTGACCTTTACCGAAAGAACCAAGAAGAAAAAAATCATGTATCAAGAGTTAAATTGTAATGTGCAATTTTGTTGAGGGAATGTGTGTTGTCTTGGTGTGGTCTGGGACTGTTTTTGCTGCCTTGCTTAAGCTTGCATGTAGTGTTGAAAAATCAGCAAGAATGTATGCACTTTAAGTAACTTTATTTAAATTGAGTGACTTGTTTACTCTTTCTCTATTTTGCACTCCTATCGTGTTTTTGTATTGTCTGTTGTTGTAACTTGCTGACCTGCCCCTACTCGAGATCTGAGAAAAAGATCTTCAGAGCTCATCGGATTCCTCCAGTCTGAATCAACATTCTGATCCGCTAAGAATGTCAAATCAAAGTGATTTCCTGCTCAAATGAGCACTGAGGCGGTGCTCATTTCCTGTTTTCCACCCTGAGCTAGTGGTGTAAATTCTCCTTTCCTATGGCAGGGGTGAGTCCATCCATAGGAGAACCACAGTTAAGTTCTCAATAAAGTGGTCTATATTTTATCAACCCCAGAGGGATGATGGACTGAGTCAACCCCCAACCTATATTTAAACTCACAACCGTCCAATTGCGAGCCGCTCGTTCTACCGCTGAGCCACCTGACTGGGTTGCTAAGGATATACAACATGAAAATGTTTCTTCGGTGCAGGGAATAAATAACACATTTTTTAAAAATTCCACAACGTGGAAATCATGTTTCTTTGCCACATATAAGTCACATGTATAAGAACGATCATAGCGATGTCTCACAGCCGGTATTACAATGCTGCCCTGCTTAAATCCTTATCCGGTAACTGAAGAAACCACCATATTTATTTCTAAAGGAAACATGTGCCGTGTACAAACACTGTTAGGCTGCCAGTGAAAAATGTACCGAAGCCTTGTGCGGTATGTCAGGCAAAGTAAGGGTCACAGCAGTCCAGCAGAGCATGCAGATCCTTCTTGCCCCATATGTGCACATGTTTTTACAGACGTGATGAATATGCTTGTTACCCCCCACCATCCCTGGTAGCGCTTCTATTAGATTGTGTGTATCTGTGTGGTTTTGTAAGAATGTGCTGGGTGTGTCTGTGAGAACATGTGGGGAGCATGAGTGTTGTGGTTAGCGTGCTGTGCTATCAACCCGGTGACCCGAGTTGGATTCCCGCTCATGGCCAACACCAGTGACGATTTATCTTAACTGGTCCTGGACCTCTCCCCTAGGTCGACTGAGCCTCAAATGAGTACCTGGTGCAGTGTGCAATAAACATTGCCACCAGGGAGACAAAGGCAGCTGGGCGTGGTGCTGACCACCCACACCCCAGTTGTGTGTCGTACGAGCCTTCATAGGTACTCACGCACAGCACTTGCCACAACAGTCTGTGAAGGCTATGTGGGGGTCTTTGTGTGTGCCTGTAGGGAGCATTATTGTTGTAGTTAGCATGCGGCGCTATCAACGCGGTGACCCAAGTTCGATTCCCACTTGTGGCCAACACCATTGACGATTATCTGAACCAGTCCTGGGCCTCACCTAGGTGAACTCAAGTTTAAATGAGTATCTGCTGCAGTGTGTAAACATCACCACTTAGGAACCAAAGGCGGCTGAGCGCGGTGTTGGCCACACCACCGCTCTCATACACCGTGCTGGCCTTCATAGGTGCTCACTGACAGAACTTACTCCAACAGCCTGTGTAGGCTCCATGGGGATCCTTGTATTTGTCTGTGTGTGTCTGTATCTATATGCGTGTGTCTGTGTCTGCATTTGCGAGCTCAGGCAGTTCCTCGCGGCGCTCGAGGACCTGCAGCACGCGGCGAGACTTTACCCCGAGAACCGTGAGGTGGCGCGCCTCCTGGCGCGCGTCATGGACGAATGCCGGCAGCAGCAGCAGCACATCGCTCACCAGGAGGAGCCGGCGGAGGAGGAAGAGGAGCCGGAGGAGCAAGAAGCAGAAGACGATCAAGTGGCTGCCATGCCAAACGAAGAGGTCTGCTACCCGGGACCCCCCAGCGCAGAGCAGCGCTATGGCGAGCGACAGGGAAGGGGGGACGGCAGTTACCCGGAGCCCATGTTGCAAAGGGCCGTGTCCATCGCATACGGAGAGTTTGACTGTGAAAACGCTTCTCCCCCGACCACGCGCATTCTGCAGCGCTGCCGGTCGTTTGTGCTGCCGGACGAAGACACGCAATGGCACGGAGGTCTGCAGCAGGACATGAGGGCCAAGTGCCAAATAGGGACTGACGTTTGCGGACAGGCGGAGATCAGGCGCGGGCTGCAGACCCTCATGATGCCCCGTTCACGACACGACTCCGGCCGCGGGGACCAAATGCTGATGTCGTCGCCAGCCCCCATGCAGTGGCTTGGGAACAGAGACAATGGGTATTCTGACATGGACATGCAATACGAAGCGCCGGTCCCCGCCCTGCACAGGGCCGCGAGCTACCAGAGCTGCAACGTGCCCATCTGCCAGCAGAAGGTGGACCTCGCCGGCAACAGGCCCTTGCAGTCCGTAAGGTCCTGTGGAGAGTGCATCGCTGACCAATACATGGAGATGAATGTGCCACCTTCTGCTATGTTTGGCTGCGGCGATGTTCAACAGTGCATGAGCGGTGGGGCTTATGATGTACCTGACCATCAACAGAGCAGCAGTAAATCTAGATTGTGCGGTGACCTCGGAAGCAACGCATACAGCTGCCCCGTTGGCATGGGCCCTTCCGAGTTGCGACGCCTCAACACCACCCTGTGCCCTTCGTCCCTTTTGTCTGTGAATGCCGGCTTGCGCGCCTCCACCCCCTGCCTTGCCGAAGGAGGCGGCCGCTCCTACAGCTGCAACCAGCGAGATGAGTTTCGCACCTGTACCATGCTGGGCCCCCGATCGTCCAGGACAGAGGAGCGCCTCTCCATGGAATCCCCTCCGTACGGCCAGTGTGACAGCAAGGGCTATTCCAGGCCCTTCATGGGCATAGCGGACAAGAGGGTGAGGACGCAGCCGTCCCTCCAGCAGCCGTCCCTCCAGCAGCCGGTCCCCTTGTCCCAGTGCCCGCCGATGCCAACTCGTCAGCAGAGTAGGGGCTGGCTCACTTCGTCCGTGGACCTCATCGTGTCAAACCCAGCGCCCTGCACCAGTAACGATTATTACAACAACGACGACCACGGCCTGTCGTCCTCGGCAGGATTGTGGCAATCGGAGAGCGTCGCTCAGTGCGGTCGCCCGAACGGAGGGGCCTTCAGCTGGCAGGCGAGCGAGCCGGACCCGTACGCTCCGCACCCCCAGAGCAGGCAGCGGCGGCGTCGTCATGCCGGGCAGGCGGTTCGCGCGGGAGAGCTCGACGTGTTACGAAGACGCTTGCGGGATTTACGGCTACCAGGAGAGCGTGGGTGCAGTTGTGGAGCGGGTGGTGAGGCAACCGAGGCCGCCCTGCCGCTCCCCTCTCTTGCCAAAGCGTCCTTTTGTCGAATCCAATGTTTGAAGGCGTCGCGGGACATTTTTTTCCCTCCCATTATTTTTTTGAACTTGGTATTGAAGCAGAGTTTGACTTTAAAAGTTTACATTTACTTCCATGCCCATCAGTATCGACTTGCGTTTACCTTAATAACCTGTTTTAAAGAATAAATCGTGTATTGTTATTTAAGACAATGGAGAATGCAACTTAAGTCAGCCATATTTGTAATATTGTAATATTTGTTGTTTCGGAGTGCGGGGATGGGTGGCGGCGGTGAGACGGAGTCGGGACTTTATTTCTGCAGTTGAACCACTGTCAACTTAAAAGGAGTTTCATTACAATTAATGTTCATTCCTAAAAATATCAATTTATGCTTTTGTGATGCCAATGTAAAAGCATTGCTTTGTGAATTATAGAATTAGTTTTACGGACGATATCCCTCGATTGTAAAATAATGGGTGAGCTTGTTGGAGCCACATGCCGTAAGTGCTGGTGATGGGCTTTTTCCCTCTTGTCGCTGTTGTCTGCTTGTGAAAGCTGCACACTGTACTTTCAGTCTCTTGCAATGATTGTAAAAAATGTGGAAATATTAAACTCCATTTTGGTTGCAGCCATGAGATGTGTAAGGGCATCTGCCAGCCATCTGAGGAGATGCTTGCGGTGTGGAGCTGGGTGTGGAGTTAGTTTGGAGCTGGTGTGCAGCTACTGTGGAGCTGGTGTGGAGTTAGTATTGAGCTATTGTGGAGGTGGTGTGGAGCTACTGTGGAGCTGGTGTGGAGCTACTGTGGAGCTGGTGCGGAACTGGTGTGGAGCTACTGTGGAGCTGGTGTGGAGCTACTGTGGAGGTGGTGTGGAGTTAGTTTGGAGCTGGTGAGGAGCTGGGGTGGAGCTCCTGTGGAGAGCTGGTGTATGTATGTTGAACATCGTTCGCACCGTACGTAGCCAACCGTGCTAATCGGAGGTGCTGCGGAAGAACAGCAGAGTGGCCCATCGGCTCATGCTCTTCAATGTTATTTTATTTTTTATTTTTACGTTCCAAAAATAAACAAAGCAACTCTTTATTATTTTGTCACCCACTGTACCACAAGAGCACATTCATTATTGTGCGGTTTGTCGTGATTGCAGTTGGTAAATGTTGCTACAAGTTGAGCCCGCCACAAAAATCTGACAGACGTATCAACATCCATTAAACTGGCTTACATATTGCACAAATCACACCCACGTTAGGAAATATCAAAGGCCCGTAGCGGTGACGGCAACAGCAGCAGCCTGCTTTACAAGCCCGGCCACCCCAGGCTGTGCGCTCGTATCAGGCAGGTAGGTGTCCGCAAGTTGCTTTGGACTTTGAGCAGAGTTGGGGGGGGGGGATATGTGACTCTTCCCCGCACACCTTTATCCGGCTAGCGGAGGTCCGTGGGAACCCACGCACCCTGCTCGTCCTGCAGACGTGCTCCCCCCCCCCCCTCCTGCTCCCCAGAAACCTACCCCTCCTCGGACCCTCTCCAGACGCAGCTTCCCGGCACGTGCTCCCTCCAGGTCCCTGGCTAGGCTGTGTTTGGTTTCGGAGGCGTTGAGGACAGGCGAAGCGGCGGATCAGAGCTGTGTGGAGGAGTCCGGCCAGGTGAGAATCGCAACCGTCATCTTACTGCAGGGACCCTAACACCAAACAGCAGCCATACGGGGGCACAACTCATACCTCGCACACAACACACGGCGACGTGAACTGAAAATGATGTTATGAGGACTGTACAATGCGCGTGGAATAACACAGTTGGGTTTTCATCGTGGGCCTCATGCGCATGGTTTTGAGCGGTATTAAACGCCACCTGTAAAATCACCGAAAGTTGCGTCGTGTCTGTGTTTGCGCCGACACTGAACTTGTGTGTTTAGCAGCGAGCGGAATACCTGTGTTCATTTATTCCAAAGGCCACATGTTCACTAAGCCGAAGTCTTCATCGTGGAGGAGACCTGCTGCTTTAACGTACGCGGAACGACGCGTCGGCTCGTTGTGACGCGCGTGATTGAGTTGGTGGGGGGGGGGGTCATTCTCGGCCGTGAATAAGTTGGCAAACATTTTAAAAAATGTGTTTGATCGTGTCAATGGTATATCAGTAACGATCACGATCCTCCCGATAACGACGAGCCCACCGCTTCAGCGACGACCATCGCAGTCCTCCATTTCACTTCCGTGGGGACTGCGCGCACCGAGGCCGCCTCAATGAAGAAGAAGCCAACACTCGGACCCACGGGGAGGCGCTCCGAGGCCCTCAGTTTTTGAACTCGGGCAATTCCCCCCCTCACCACTCCTGAATCAAACAATCCATGTATTGTAGTCTGAAGAACTTCCCTCTGCTCCCCCGTGCCTCGTGATCCCAGTGATGGGCGCGAGAGGTGATGCGGATAAGGAGGAGTCGCCTCCTGGTGGTTGCTGCGCCCTGCGCCGCGAGATTCGCGTGGGGAAGGTGATGTCGATCACGGCGCTTCGACACTGATAACTGGGAGCTCTGGCTGCTGGAGAAGCCCACGAGGTTGAGCTGGTCAGCTGGGGAGGGGTGTGCTGCTGCGTAGCCGAGCAGGCTTCGTGCCGAGTTGATTCGAGGAAGCAGGGCTGAGCGGGAGCTGGGTTGTTGTTTAGGGGGTGGAATGGTGCTTGGGAACCGAGCTGTACGGGAGCTGAGAAGCTGAGACACGCCGCTGAGCCAGGGAACTGGATGATGGGGGAGCTGTGTGGACGCGTTGTGAAGACGCGTGGGCTCTGACCAAACGAACCCCAATTACGCGCTCCGCCGCGCCAACACGGGGCGCAGCGTCTCCCGAGACGCGCCAGCGAGCGAGAGTGGAATGCGGCGTCGAGCGGAGCTCCGTAAGTACCCTTCCATGCAGCAGCTGCGTCGTGGATGTACACCGCCGTCTCCTCATCCTCCGCCTGCGTACGCGAGTGAGATCGACGCGGTGTCCCCGCGCGCGTGTTGCTCGGCTTCAGTGAAATGCCACAACTGCGTCTCTCCTTTCGCCAAGAGGGAATTGGCATTTCCGATGAGCTATGCCCTTGCTAATTAAGACGCGCACACGCTTGCGAGTGGCGTGCCTATTGTTTAGTGTGGACAGCCCCCTTCGTCGTTCCACTGCTGGATGGCGGCCTTCACCCAAGCCGCGCGGGTTTATTCGAGCGCGCTTATCCACCACCACGCCGGCCAGTGCGGGTTGAAAGAGGGGCGCATAGACGTGCAAGGGTAGAAGTACAGTACACCCAATTGATGTTGCTGCACTATAACCTGTCTGTGCATAGTGGTCGTCCACCCAAGCACTTTCCAGTCTCGAACCCGCTTGGCTTTCGAGATCGGTGTACATTTTCGACCGCGGATTTGTCACTGGATTTGTCCGTGTAGGCGTTTTTAGACAAGACACGCGGTGGGATCTACGTTGACCGAGCTCATGTAGCCATCGTCCGTGGGAGCGCGTGGAAGGGACGTGCAGTACCCCTGTGCGCTAGGGCAGTCATCGCGCGTCTCTTGTGCCCCGGGACCCGCGCATAATCCCTCAATTCGAGTTAATCCTCAAGTCTGGATCACGTAATCAACGAGAAGCCAGCCCGGAGGGTGGGGGAATCGCGTGAGTACCCCGGGGCTGCGTGGAGCGATGAGCGGTGGACGCAGCCACCACCACCACCTACCCCTGGCACCACAGGTACCGGCGGTTGCACCCGGGCCTCGCCGCGCTCATGGCCCACATTCGGGCCACGTGCGCCGCGTTGGGAGCCCAGCGAGCTCGTCGTCGTGGTCACCGCTCTTCATTCGCTACCTCACCCCCCGCTCGTCATCAGCTGATCACCATCAGTGGCGCGCGTCGTCGATTAATACGCGCAATCGCATCAAATTTGAGTGTCATCACAAAACCACCTCGTCACTCATCGCCTGCTTGTCCCTTGTCACCTCATTACGACTCGTGCACTCATCATCGCTGTCTCATCCACCTTCAACACATACCGCCAGAAATGCATCACGCCGTTACCCGGCAACAGCACTCACCGCCGCGTCGATGATTTGCCTGCCACGTTGTTGTGACGCACGGGACGCGCACGAAAGACGGCGACAGCCGTGCCGCCTTTGTCTCCCCGTGTCTCTCCGCTTCTCCCTGCCGCCCCGTGCGTCTCGACCCCTCGCCCACCGCCTCGCCCCCCCCCCCCCCCCTTACAACATTGGGTGCTTTGTGACACGCGTGCCATTTCACCAATTAATCACTCGCATAATTAAGCCTTTCCAACGAGGTCTCGATTAAGTAATGCGCTAATCCGCCGTGCACTGATGCCTTCAATTGACGCGCAAGCTGCAACCGGGCTTCGCGTTGTTGTTGGCGCCAGTTAAGCGCAGTGATCCCGAACTAAAAATATACTGATACCGCTCGTGCCCTGTCGCCCACACGGCTTGGAGACAGTGCGCGTGTGTGCTCCTCTACTCACGGGTACACTCTACACTACACTATACTCTACACACGAGTACACTCTACACTACACACGAGTACACTCTACACTACACACGAGTACACTCTACACTACACACGAGTACACTCTACACTACACACGAGTACACTCTACACTACACACGAGTACACTCTACACTACACACGAGTACACTATACACTACACGGGTACACTATACACGACACGCGGCCACACTACACTATTCTCACGGGTACACTACACTACACACGGGTACACTCTACACTACACTATACACTACACACGAGTACACTATACACTACACACGAGTACACTATACACTACACACGAGTACACTATACACTACACACGAGTACACTATACACTACACGGGTACACTATACACTACACACGAGTACACTATACACTACACACGAGTACACTATACACTACACACAAGTACACTCTACACTACACACGAGTACACTATACACTACACACAAGTACACTCTACACTACACACGAGTATACTCTACACTACACACGAGTACACTCTACACTACACACGAGTACACTATACACTACACACGAGTACACTATACACTACACGGGTACACTACACTATAAACGACACGCGGCCACACTACACTATTCTCACGGGTACACTATATACTACACGGGTACACTACACTATACACTACACACGGGTACACTCTACACTACACTATACTCTACACTACACACGAGTACACTCTACACTACACACGAGTACACTCTACACTACACACGAGTACACGCTACACTACACACGAGTACACTATACACTACACACGAGTACACTATACACTACACACTACACTACACACGAGTACACTCTACACTACACACGAGTACACTCTACACTACACACGAGTACACTCTACACTACACACGAGTATACTCTACACTACACACGAGTACACTCTACACTACACACGAGTACACTATACACTACACACGAGTACACTATACACTACACGGGTACACTATACACTACACGGGTACACTATACACTACACGGGTACACTATACACTACACGGGTACACTACACTATCCACTACACACGGGTACACTCTACACTACACTATACTCTACACTACACACGAGTACACTATACACTACACACGAGTACACTATACACTACACGGGTACACTATACACTACACGGGTACACTACACTATACTCTACACACGAGTACACTCTACACTACACACGAGTACACTCTACACTACACACGAGTACACTATACACTACACGGGTACACTATACACTACACGGGTACACTACACTATACACTACACGGCCACACTACACTATTCTCACGGGTACAAGAATATATCTCGCTAAACGAGCGAGAACCCTTCCGCGAACATTTCTCAGGAAGCAATATCTCGTTAAACAATCATCGTTTTCCCACTGACCTCCAAGTTAAAAGCTAAGCTACGCTTCAAACCCGGAATGTTCCACACTTGAATAACATTTTAAACGTGAAAAATGCTAATATTTATTAAATAAAGTAATACATCATCAAGTGTAACGCTTACCACACATGAAGAACCACAGTGCAAGATCCCCCGTACAGCCTTAAGAGACTGTTGGGTAACGAGTGCTGTTAGCGAGCACCTATGAAGGCCGGCACTCGAGGGGGTGGGTGGCCAGCATCACACCCGGCCGCCTTTTTGTCCCGAGTGGCGATGTTTACACACCGCACCAGGTACTCATTTGAGGTTGAGTCGACCTCGCGGAGGCCCAGGACCAGTTCAGATAATCGTCACCTGGTGTTGGCCGTGAGCAGGAATCTAACTCGCGTCGCCGGGTTCGCAGTGCTGCACGCTAACCGCTACCGTCGCTCGCCTCCCGCCACCCACCCATCCATAATCATAATTTACATTTAGCAGGCGGAATTCATCCGAGGATTTCAGTGCAACATACACGAAGCTAGGAAATATTAATAGTAGTCGTTGGGCCAGACCAGCTATCGGCACCACCCAAAGTGACAAAACTTCAATGGTGCCATTTTATTTGTGACACCAACAGAAGTAAAATAACACGTGATCACCTTTCCAAATGAGCAGCTGTTGAATTTTTCTCGCAGGAAACCTGTTTTTACGCCTATCGCAATCACGCCTATTTGCCCGGACGATTCAAATAAAACATTCCAACACCTCTGCTGTTAATTAAGACAATAAATAAATAAATAATTTGATGTTTGTCCCCAAGGCATGTATTTCATAAATGTTCTTGCATTTATTCACGCTTGTTCTTCAATTTCAGTGACTTAGGTAAGTCTGGAATAGATTGGCGCTGTCTGTTTCCCTTCTGTTTCTAGCAGCTTGTTTGCTCATGATCATTTCCTGGCAGGCGACGCAAGTACTGGTGGTTCTGTATTATTTCTGTTCAGTAAAGACATCTAAAGTTCTAACTTTACCCTCAATGTATTGTTAATGTACCTGTTAAGATTATTAGTTAAGGCCAGGGACTACAGGCAAAAATAATGATTTCTGTTCAGTTTGTCAATTTTTATGTTTTTTATATTTTGCTTCTATAAATTGTAAACTTTCATAACATGCACACAATTATTACCATTAACTTTGTTATCCTATTTGGACATGGTTGAAATCGTGTTGGGGCTCATCCGAGCATCTAGAGAGGGAGACTGGATGCTGCATTTGGCAAGCTTATGATAGGATTAATTGTGCACGCTACCTCCCCTACTACTACGCCCAGATGTCTCAGCTGCCCATCACACACCCAGATGTGTACACGGAATTAATGGAAGGAGGCTTCTCAGTTCAACTGGGCTCCACCAATCCTTTTGGCCGAATTCCTGTTGACCAAGCTATAGAAAAAAAGGTGAACAAAGACACCCAGACAGCTGGAGGGACAAAGGGATTCAGCTTGGAGCCAGGAGCCGTGACCAAATATTACCTAGCAGCTGAGTACAGAAGCATGTATCTC
The DNA here is from genome assembly GCF_015708825.2 of Lethenteron reissneri. Classification (NCBI taxonomy): domain Eukaryota; kingdom Metazoa; phylum Chordata; class Hyperoartia; order Petromyzontiformes; family Petromyzontidae; genus Lethenteron; species Lethenteron reissneri. The sequence continues at coordinate 9,615,122 of NC_083798.1, read as the reverse complement.
AGACAGATGAGAGACCTGATAGGTCAAGGCAGGTCCAAACTGTCCCATCCAGATCTACAGGGTCCAAGGATCAAGAGAGATGAAGCAGACGTCCAGTCTCTCATTGACCTTATAGACAATAACTGGATCAATCCTATGTCCCCTGATGAGACAGATCTGGTTAGCCTCTCCACTGGCACCATGGCTCCACCTGGTGTTACCAGGGATCTCTTGAGAGCTCTTGAGATAGGAGAAGAGGCCTACCAGGTATTCAAGCAAACAAGGTGAGCTGAGGACCCACCATCTGTGAAATTCCACGACAAGATGACCAAGCAAAGTCTGAAGATATTTTCCAATATCAGCACAAAAACAGCACATGGAAAGAAAGCACAGGATGTGGTTCTGAAGGCAGATAGAAACCTGTTCAGCCACATGATCCTGGTGGCTGAAAGCAGGAAGGTGAATATGAAGGATGTCCTTGCCCACCCACTGGGCCCACCTCCATGACCACTGGCAAATGCTGATAGGTCCCTACGAAAAACAAACAAGGCTGCACTTGCCAGAGAGCTTGAACAGAATGTGTCTCCTGCAGAAGACATCCCAACCCCATCTACTGCCATCATTTATGGAATGAGCCTGGTCCAAAAAATGAATGGCAACAACATAACCTTTGCACACGTGGCAGAGTCAGCCTTGACCCAGGTCCTCCACGAGGGGGTACAGAGTTAGAAGATTGATGTTGTTTTTGATGTCTGCCGACAGACTTCGATCAAAGCTGCTGAACGACTGAACCGGGGTGTAGACACTACTCTCCCGTACAAGAACCTTGCAGGGGGACACCACGTCCAGCAGTGAAGAAAAGTTCTGTGCAGTCCCTCCAACAAGACCAGTCTCCTCAAGTTTCTGGTGGAAGAGTGGAAACTCCCACGATACAGAGAGATGCTGCATGGCAAGGTGTTGTTCATGACGTGTGAGGAAACCTGCTACAAGTTGACAGAAGATCAGTGTGAGTAAGTAGCAGAGCTGCACTTCACGCATGAAGAAGCTGACACCCATCTGCTCCTGCATGCATTGCATGCAGCAAATGTGGGCTCAAAGGCAGTTATCATCACAGCTGAGGACACTGATGTCATGGTGCTTTGTCTTGGCTTCCAGAAGGACATCACCTGTCCCATCGACCAGAAGAGGGGGACACAGAACCGCACACGGTTTGTCGATATCAGCAAACTGGCAAGGTCACTTGGAGACAGCATCTGTGACAGCCTAATTGGCTTACACGCCGTCACAGGCTGCGCCACTGTCAGTGCATTCGCCGGTCGAAGGAAGCTGAATGCCCTGAAGATGCTGAGAAAGGACACTTCCTGCCAAGAGACTTTCAGTCGACTGGGGCAGTCATGGAATGTGAGTGATGAGCTGTTCCAGAAAATTGAGCAGTTCACCTGTCGCATGTATGTTGCTAATAGCAGCACTGGTGAGGTGAACGAACTGCGCTACCAGCTCATCTGAAACCAAAAGGGGATAAGTTGAGTCCATCTTCTTGGTTCTTTCGGTAAAGTCACGTAGAAGGGAAGTAATAAAATAATAAAAATAAAACATAATAAAATAATTCTCACGACGTTTCTTATGTTTTATTTTTATTATTTTATTATTTCCCTTCTACGTGACTTTACCGAAAGAACCAAGAAGATGAATCCCTGCAGTCACGAAAGCTTTAAATCGAAAGTTGAGTCTAGCCAGCTGCCACCATGTAGAGACTGACTCTTCATGCATGTTCAACGAGCCAACTATCAGGCAGCAATCTGGAAGTGCTGTCTGCAGGCTATGGTGCCAAGCCCTACTGAGTATGGATGGACAGACGATGATGGCAAGCTGGCCATTTACTGGATGTGCTCCCCACCCGCACCAGATGTGGTCTTGGAACTGCTAGCATGCAAGTGTGTGCGTTCATGCAAAATGCCAAGCTGCACGTGCCTGTCAAATGGACTGACATGCACAGACATGTGCAGGTTACAGACCTGCAGTAAACAAAAACTGCAGGATGATCCAGAACCTGACTTTGAACTCGGGGAGTCAGATGACAAGTTCGACGAGCAGTTTCATGAGTGACACAGGGTGGTGATTCTGATGGTATTACTGTGGTAGTAGCAGTATACATTGATGCACAGTGTGGTGATTCTGGACTTGGTTACCCTTGTTAACACCATCTAAGTACACACAGAGCTTGATAACAATAATGTTACCTTCTTCACATATACCCATCACTAACAATATACATGGGATTACATGTGTAGGACTCGTACTCTCGTTGTCTTTCTCGTCTCGTTTATTCACGTGTAGAGTTCACACCTCCTCATCATCGCTCCGTGTCTCTCCGTTCGCTCCGATGCACAACTCGCCATTAACAATACTCCATGTCTCCCCGTTTCTACCGTACACTGTATCCTCTCTATCCACTACTACCGTACACTGCATTATCTCTATCCACTACTACCGTACACCGCGTTCTCTCTATCTACTGCTACCGTACACTGTGTTCTCTCTATCTACTCTACCGTACACTGTGTTCTCTCTATCCTTATCGTACCTATCCCTGCTCACTGCTGCTCCATCTCTCTCCCAGGCACCAACTGCTCCAGCTCCAATCCCAACCAAGACTCTCGTCTCTCCATTACGCTGTGCCCTATATCCCCGCACCAATCAGTCCCAATCAATTACTCCATCCCCCGCTTTGCTATTCGCCCCCAGGCTCACGTGACCATGTTATTGCCGCCAGTGGCGGCTCCTGTAAAATCTCTCAGGGGGGGCAAATGTCTGGATGATTGATAAGGATAAGGTCCACCCATACAATGAATAAATTAACAGCTTAAGCATGTAAAGGCAACTTCACTTCTTTAATATTAATGAAAAATAAAGTGACTCTTACAATACATCTTGTTTGTTTATATACTCACTATTAAAACAAACCACTCAAGTTTATTTTATTAAAGATTCCACTAGGTAGCGATAAATTATATTGTTGGATGAAACGTGCTTACGTATGATGACGTTAGCACGTATGATGACGTAAGCACGTTAGTGCATGCCCTCCCGGAAGCCATAGAGAATGCATTGCAGCATCCCCGTTCGAAAAAAAACATCTTTGAATGTAAGTCTATGGGGCCACTCGGGGCGATTCTCAGCCGTAGTGAAATCGCCAAAAAAGAGGCGGTACTCCACAGAACGTGACATGACGCTGATTGGACTATATCCAGAGGCTTACAGTGACGGCTCGCGTGACTCTGTGGTTGAATGACATTGGTGGTGCGTCGCCCAATCGCCCTAATGAAGAAACCGCCCCTGATTGCCGCCAGGCCGGCGCCGGTCATTAGCCACTCACCCTCCTGACCAATCACAGGCCTGCGTCCTCAGTCACCCCTAACACCTGTCGCGTCTCTTAATGCCACGACAACAACAACCGTGTCCTCAGATGCCCCCCACTGTACGCTGTTCGCTTGCATAGCAACAGAATGCGTGGCGCATGATTTCAAGTCCTACATCACCCCCCCCCCTGTTGAAAAAGTTAGCTGTCCCGGCTAAACACAACGCGCCACGCGGCAACACACAACCCAACAATGCACGTGATCCCCCCAAAGTCCATGTCTCCCAAATTTTATAAAAAAGTCAATCTTCTTGAGCGGGATCCTGCGGCCGGTCCATCACCCCGGCTCGACTGAATAGGGGCAGGGCATCTCTGTCCGTGAGTGCGGCGCCCATCTTCGTTACACCGGCCATTCCTCGATGAGACCCCAACGTGGTCGCGTGTGTCCCGGGGTGTTTCCTGACTCAAAAATGGCGATCCTGCAGACACACGGGGAGTAGACTGCTGAGGTGCGTTCTCCCGTCGCCGCACAGTACGCTCGTCGGACACATCCAATACAGGCCGTTCCGGGATGGGAGATGACGCATCATAAGGCACGACATATTTCTTTAACCCCGACGGGTGAACATGCCACCATCGGCGACCCCACCGAATCCTCATACTCTGGTCCATACAAATTTCCACAACTCGACGGGACCCTGCCAGGGCCGATAAAATTTCTGTGACGTGCCCACTGGCACCATCGGACAATATAACCCGGCCCTGTCTCTCACTTGCCATGGTTCCCGCGGAGGCTATATACCGTGCAGGCGCCCGTTAACCGCCTGCCTCCGCTTCGTGTTACCCAGTTAACCCACCGGTGCTCGCAACGGCACCCGATATCGTCGCGCCGGCGCCTCTCGCGCGCACCCGTTACATGCTTTGCGTACAATGAACATCGTTATGCAATTCCGGCCAGTAAAATCGTTACCCAAGTCAATGGTTACCTTTACCCCCAAGTGCATCAACACTCGCGCGCATCGTGAATAAGTTTTACCCTCAAGCACAATGGTACCACAATACAAAATTTCAGCAACACGATATCCTAACAAACATGGTCTAAACAACTGCATGAAGCATATAATCGCCAACAATTCTCTGCGCGATACACAACATTCTTGCTCTGCCGGCAGACAGCACACGGCTGCCGTATGCAATGACTCTTTCCAATCCATCGATTATCCCCGCAATAACAACCATCTCTTCAAAATCTAGATATCCGAGCAGCAGTGCGTCTGCTAACGCGTTCCGAAGCGTTTCTACGAACGCTGTTCCTCATCATCCCATATAAACTTTTCACCCTTAGCGGCAGCGTATGCAGTGACCTCGCAATCGTAACAAAAAAATCAACCAAATCGACGGTAGTATGACGCAATTTCCATGAAGCTACGCACTTCTGATATTGTTTCCGGCATTGGCCACGTGCGTACCCAACTCGTTTTCCACCTGGTCAGTGGCACTCCCGCCGCGCTGACAACATGACCCAATACTTAACAGGCGTTCTCAACAAAATGGCATATTTGGGTTTAAATTTCAAATTAGCGTCGCGTATCCAGCCAACACAGTTCACAACCGTTGCAATTTTGCCTCAAAATTCTTACAAACACAATGACGTCGTCAGGTAAATAAACATGATTCCCACTGCAATCCGGTGATGTTTCAATAGGGACGCGCGACCGACACCATATTTCCCTGAGCTAAAGACGTTATGAAAATTTCAAAAGCAGCTTACGGAGACGCGTCCCCTGCTCGGATGTCAAATCATCAATACCTTACAAATCCCAGAACCACTCCGGTTCCTCGTAACACTGCGGTAACATACTTCCTACGTCCGCTGCTAAGCACGCATACATCACAAATCCCAGAACCATTCTGGTTCCTCGTCACACTGCAGCAGCGCATTCCCTTCGCTCGCTGCCAAGCACGCAACCCAATCTGAGTTCTGCGCAGCCAATGTATGATCTAACGTATTCCTTTTTTTAAATAACTCACTCTAACGTATTCCCTTTTTAACGTAACGTATTCCCTTTTTAAATAACAACCGACTCGTGACCCTTTTATTCGTATTCCTTTTTTCTTTCCTTCTATTCGTATTCCTTTTAACGTATACCCTTTTTATTTGACAATTTATATAAATAGCTCGCAATTTTCCCGCACCATCGTAAAAACTCCAGGCCAAGGAGGGCATCCGTGCCACGGCGTTTGATGGTGTCAACAATGTACTCTTTTCTCCCAGTTATCCAAAAACAGGCACTTTCAAGCGCAAAGGCACGCGCTTCAGCGTCGCAGGCGGAACACGCACTGTTCGACTAACCACACTTAAATGAATTAATAACCACACCCGTTGCTCACTCAACATCATAGTCATCATCGTGAACATCATCGTCCTTATCGGCACAATCATCGTCACTATCGTTAACATCATCGTCCTCATCGGCGCAATCATCGTCATCGCCGTCATCGTCGGCACAATCATCGTCATCATTGTTAACATCATCGTCATCGTCGGCACAATCAACGTCATCATTGTTACAATCGTCGCCCCAATCATCGTAGCACATTTAGATGGAGTTTCCAAAAATTTAAGGCATTTTCCCGATGGCAATTTCAACCGTTCCCTTTCACTCGAAATATGAATTGGCATCTTTTGCAAAAAAATCTGTGCCCAACAACATGGCACGGCCAGAACTGATTAAACAAAATGTATCCCGTTACACACACCATCCCAACTTAAATTGTTACAAGCACGTGAGCCAATTTTCTCAACTGCCCCCATTTGTCACAATATACGTAGCATCCTCTAGTTAATTTTTTTTGTTTTTGCGAGGTTGGCAACTAACAAGAATTTCTAAGAAAAGAGGGTCGCTGAAGCCCCCGTAACGACAATTACTCCAATCTGTACCCCTTGAACAACGCCACCACATCCGACGAACTCGGCGCGGTACAAAAACGCGATAAACTAACGTTCCCCATACAGCATTACTGTGCGAAATTTACAGTGTGTGGTGTCGTGGATGGGTGATGGGAAGGATACGGCTGTATTTTAAATGTGTCACGACTCGCCTGATAGTCCTGGGATGGGAAAAATCCGTGGCTGTAGTCTCCTGATGACCACGGGAAGACGCCTCTCCGTCTCCAGCAGTCCCGTGCGAAGCGTCCTCGACGCCCGTACTCGTAGCTCGTCCGCAGGGTGGCGAGGCAGGCTCGCGAGCAGCCACTGCCGCCACCGCTGCCAGCGACCCCGGTCCCTCCGATTTACTCCGGCCACGCCGGCGCACACTACTGGTTCGTGCAGCCGGCGCCGTGAGCTCGGAGTCGGCAACCCCGGTGCCTCATTGGCGTCCGGCTTCGCTCCTGGCGTAGCGGGAGACACAGCTGCGCCGCCGGCCACCGCTGGTGTCGCAGGCTCGTGCGGCGGCTGGTCCGATCCCGTCGGCGCCTCTCGTATCTTTTTCGAACTCCTTCGCGAGCGCCATCATGTTGGCCGCCCACTCAGCCATCGCATACGTGAGGCGGGCTTGGTTCGTCATCGTCGTTCGGGTCGCCCTCGTCACACGGCGGCGCCCCATCAGTCGCGTCCCCCGGGGAAGCGGGAGCCTCCATTCCCGATGGAGGTATCACGTCCGCATAGCTGCTGTCGGCCGACGAGGCCGCTGGCAAGTTCTTCTTCTTCTTCGCAACTTTCTTTGACATATCGGCGTAGTTCTTTCAATCACTTCTAACACCAGTTGTAGGACTCGTACTCTCGTTGTCTTTCTCGTCTCGTTTATTCATGCGTAGAGTTCACGCCTCCTCATCATCGCTCCGTGTCTCTCCGTTCGCTCCGATGCACAACTCGCCATTAACAACACTCCATGTCTCCCCGTTTCTACCGTACACTGTATCCTCTCTATCCACTACTACCGTACACTGCGTTCTCTCTATCCACTTCTACCGTACACTGTGTTCTCTCTATCTACTCTACCGTACACTGTGTTCTCTCTATCCTTATCGTACCTATCCCTGCTCACTGCTGCTCCGTCTCTCTCCCGGGCACCAACCGCTCCAGCTCCAATCCCAACCAAGACTCTCGTCTCTCCGTTACGCTGTGCCCTATATCCCCACACCAATCAGTCCCAATCAATTACTCCATCCCCCGCTTTGCTACACGCCCCCAGGCCCCCAGCCTCACGTGACCATGTTATTGCCGCCAGGCCGGCGTCGGTCATTAACCACTCACCCTCCTGACCAATCACCAGCCTGCGTCCTTAGTCACCCCTAACACCTGTCGCGTCTCTTAATGCCACGACAACAACAACCGTGTCCTCAGATGCCCCCCACTGTACGTTGCTCGCTTGCATAGCAACAGAACGCGTGGCGCATGATTTCAAGTCCTACACATGTATCATTTACTAAGTATATGCGAAAGTCAAGTAGTTATTTACCTCACTATGGTATTCCTTATTATCCTGTGTTTTCATTGTGTATTTAAACCAATCAAGACCAGTTTGTGACCTAACTGGCTTTGGTCTAGGTAGTTTTTCAGTAATAATGCCCATTACATCGTTCCAGATGCCTGTCATAGGGTATGGGTATAAAAGTCATGGTAACTACAACTAAGCTGCCACTCCGCAGAGGTTATCATATCAGAATATGGCCCACACACATGGAGGATTACAAATATCATTACTAGACTTTGCCACCTCAGGTGGTACCAATACGTAATTTTTTTGGTCTGGGCTCATGGACTATAGTGCAGAGTCCACTGGTCATACATTTGAAGTGTAGGCCAGGCGAAACAGGTGAGTCGTTAGGGAAGACCGAAACAAGGGGATTGACCTCGCTGTCTCACCACAGGTGGCAAGGCGTTCCATCGTCTTGGCGCAGCGCATGCAAAGGCCCGATCACCCCAGGTGCAGAGTCTAGCTTTCGACACGTGGAGCAGATATAATGAGCGGATCGTAGAGGTCATGACGGCACGTGCGAGTGAATCAGCTGTGGAATGTAAAATGGTGCAAGGCCATTTAAGGCCCTTGTATGTTAGCAGCAACACGTAAAATTGGACCCTACATTTTTATCGGAAGCCAATGCAGAGATGTTATTATAGGGGTATAATGTTATTAGAGGGGTATAATGTTATTATAGGGGTATAATGTTATTATAGGGGTATAATGTTATTATAGGGGTATAATGTGCTCGCGGAATGAGGTTCGCGTGAGCATCCTGGCGGCCGCATTCTGGACCAACTGCAGTCGGCCCAAGACCTTGGTTATAACCGCGAGTAACAGAGCGTTGCCAAAAATGATAATACGAGAGATAATTATCTATATAATTACAGTATCTATATAATTCTCTATAGACTAGCCTTTTACCCGTCCAAGAACGGGTGTATTGCAGTAAATCTGATACTTGCAAGCGAAAAGCAGACCGCGTCGTGATATTCATTGCATCCATTCGTGTGCAATTTGTAAGGGCGCGGTGACACAGACTTATTTAATTTTAAGGTTATAATCCCTTGTTCATCATGACGTCCTTTTTACTTTTATGTCTCAATAGCGTTACGGAGATCGCGTGACTTGAGGGTTCTGCCTTTGTAGTGAGGGTTGTAAGTTGACGCCGAGGAGGGGGGAGGAGGCGCCTCGCCCCCCCCATGTGGAGTGACGTCACCCGCTAATTATTATTAATGAGGGGGGTGTCCATTTGGAGGACGTCACCTGTTCATGATTATTAATGAGGGGGGCTGTTCGATGTAGAGTGATGTCACGCGCGTTACACGCTGACATTCTTGGGTAAATATATAGAAATGTGTGCATTGAAGGAGATATACAATCTATAGATATATAATTATCAATACGAGAGAAGACAAGGGGGTGTGCACTCGTCGTTCTAGGTCAGTAGGTGACAGAATGTGGCGTAAGCAGGCAATGTTTCTAAGGTGGAAGAAGGAGATTTGGACCACGTTGGAAATGTGTGCATTGAAGGAGAGCAAATAGTTAAACACAACGTCAGGGTTATTAACCACTTTCACGGGACAAGTGGCTACATTGTCAATGTCCAGTTTAAACGCCTCATAGGAAACCAAATGTTTTGGAGATCCGTTGAGTAAAATATTGATTTTGGTTATGTTGAGTTGCAGGTAGTTCTGATTCAGCCATAACTTTATTTATGATAGTGAGGTGGTGAGTTTTAGGTCAGCTGTAGTGGATTTGGGAGGGAGATGGAATATCTCTGTGTATCGTCTGTGTAGCAATGATACGTTGGTCCAAGATGCTTGATGAGTGAACCCAAAGATGTTAAATATATATTAAAAAGTAGGGGTCCAAGGACAGAGGCCTGCGGGACACCATACAGAACTGGATCGACGGTTGATGTGAAGCCATTTTGCGAAACATTGGGTTCTGGTTGTTAAAAAGGTGTGAAGCCAAATCAGTGCTGAAATTCCCATCAAAGTTTCAAGACGATGGAGAAGAATTCCATGACCGATTGAGTCAAATGCAGCGCTAAGATCGAGAAAGACGAGTGCACCAGTCCCTTGTCAGCCAACTGAAGGAGGTCATTCACGACCAGAAACAAATGCTGTTTCCGTACTGTGGTCCGCTCGGAAGGCTGATTGAAAATGGTCCAGAAGGTCTTTGGATGTCAAATGAGCGGTTATGCGGTGCTCTACAGCACGTTCAAGGACTTTTGAAAGAAATGAGAGATTGAAGATGGGGCGAAGGTTGGAGAGATCACCCCGATCTAAGCCAGGATTTTTTGGAAAAGGTGTGAGAGCAGATGTTGTGAAACTGGTTGGAATGATGCCCGTGTTGAGAGACTGGTTAAAAATGCTGAGAACGAAGGGGATAATTGGCAGGAAGTTGTCTCGGAGGAGTCTGCTGGAAAGGGATCAGGTGGGCAGAGAGTGGGGTGGGAGTCTTCAATAAGATGAATGAGTTCAGTGTTGGTGATGGAAGTAAAAACTGACAATGGAGAGCCTGTAAACCTAGAAGAGGATGCAACCAGCAGTAGGGGAATTGATGGCAAAGAGTGTGTGTGTGTGGGAGCGAATGGTGTAGATTTTCTTCGTAAAGAACCTTTGAATGGAGTTACAAATGGCAGTGGATGAGGGGGGGGGGGGTTAGGTAATTTTTTCTTACTAAAAGCTGGTGGACAGTGGAAAACAAGGTCCTGGGGTTGTTGTTAGTTAGTGGCAGGCGACCGGCTAACTAGGTGGATTTGGACAATTTAACCAACGTGTGAAATAATGTTGAGTTGGTCCTTATAGATTTGGTAGTGCACTTCGAGGCTAGTCTTCCTCCACTTACACTGACCTTCGGGGGAGATTTATTTTCTCCCTTAGTTCAGCGGAGTACCAAGGGGAGGGCAGTAGAGCAGTGGTTGTGCGTGTTCGTAGTGGAGATAGTTGGTTGAGAATGTTGTGTAGTGTTGAATTGTATAATTCGACACCCTCTTCGGCTGGGAGGTCCACCTCCTGAGTGAGGGGAGTACTGGATAAAAACTGTTTGAGCACAGCAGGGGAAATAGACGGAATGAGTAGCTGTTTTGTGGAGGAGGAGCAGGGCGGGGTAGATCAAGATCAAGACAGATTAGATTGCAATCGGAAATGGCAGCATTGGTAACAGAGAAGGTGGTGGTTGGGAAGCCGTGAGAACACACCAAGTCCAGAGTGTGTCCTCCTCAATGGGTGGGTCCTTGAACATGTTGGGTGAAGTCGAAGGGACTTAAGATAGATTGAAGTTCTGATTCGACTGGTGAGTCGACATCAACACGTATATTGAAGTCGCCTATGAGGAGATTCCATTCCGATTAAGGAGAGAATCTCGGCTAGATTTGGTAGGGATGCAGGATTTGGTTTGGATGGACGATAAACTATCACTAGAGTGCCACCACGAGGCCCTGCTCCCCCCACACCACGAGACACGCGGGGCACGCAGCACAGCTGGTCAACAGATGCGGGCCACCTTGTTGCCCCCTACCAACACGGCACGCATATTTATCGATCGGCCTCTGCTCGAAAAAAGAACATGTTACTCGTTTTGTAAACAGATGGGTCTCAATTCAAAATTTTCGTTATTGCAAATTGTCGTAGAAAGAACGCTCGTATGTCTGTTATCTTCTTTCGCACAGTATGTAGCCTGTACACCATGCACTCCACACGGTTATACTATACACAGGGGTAGACTAAACAACACACAGGTACACCGTATACTACATACGGTTACACGATATACTAATAGACTAGAGAAATACACTACGCATGATGCGTGTGTCCAAACAGCTCACTGTGCACTCTGTTTCTGCAATCGCCAGTACCAGACTCGGAGGAGTCTCACCGAGGGTCGTGATCATCTAGGAGCTGTTGCCCTCGTGCTGAGAGACAGTGTGGCCTGGGATACTCGGCCACGTCGCCTCTGCTCTACGACACCAGACGGATTACTCACCCCCCATGGTGCAGCTCCTAGGTACTCCATCATCCACAAATTGCCCTCCGTGATCCATCCTCATTGATTTGTCATCCATTCTCCATGGTTCTCCATCCATGCTCAGTCCTCTATGATTCGCCATCCATCTGTCATTCACATCCTTTCTCCATTGCTGTGATGGTTCTGTATGCCTGTGTGCAGATTTTCAATGTGTCATTATAAGGACTTCTCTGGCATTGTTTAAGGAAGTCACTCCAGATAAGCTGATGTCCACGATCATGGAAAATGTTTTGTAGCACCAAATATATTAACCCATCGTGGCAACCGAGATGGGATGAGTCCCCGTGACTCCCGTGCGCTGGAGGTGCTGACCTCGTGCCCACATTTCTCACTCTGTGCCCTCCACCTGCCATCTGCCACTCTCTTCCCGATGCTCAGCAGTTATCTGAGACGTGGATGTAAGCCTGGGCTACTCAGGGTCATGATGCTTTCCTGGGGACCCTCGCCACCGACGGGCTCTACCCGGGCCACTCGGACGATCATGGCCAGGCTTTCGGATTGAGCCACACCAGGCTGGAGGGGGCGACCGCTGCGCGTGGATGGATGACATTTCCTGCATGGGGACGCGCAGATGCCTGGTGTGGAGGTGGTGCCGAGCTACACAGGCCGTGCGCGCTGCGCTGGACCCGGGAGACGGCTTCGGCTGTGCCGAGCTCGAGGGCCTCTTCCAGGACTACAACCTGCGACTGGATCAGACGGGGACGCGCAAGGCCCTAGCGTTGCTGGCTCTCGCCACGGCCGCCGTGGCCATCTTGGAGCTGAGCTCCACGCCGACGGTGGCGGCGGCCGCCTTCTCGAGCTCTGTGCTCGGCGCCGCGTTCCTCTTACTCTGGGCACTCGTCAAGACGAGGAGGCAGCTGCATCGGTCGCAGCTGCGGTGCGTCGTGACATTCGCCCTGCTCCTCGGGTTCGCCTTCACACTTTCGTGCTGCCCGTTCCCGCGGCAGGGAGAGGCTCGGGTGCGCGCGTGGCAGGGCGCATGGCAGGGCGCACTCGTCTCGTTCGTGACGCTCACGCTGCTGCCCGCGCACTCGCGCCTCGTGCTGCTCGGAGGGATCGCAATGGCGGTGGTCTACCTGGTGGTGATCGCGTGGACCGCAGCCTCCTTGTCGGTGATCGCTTGGCCCAAGGTAGCTGGCTGTAGTCAATTGCATGAAACGAGTTAAATACAATTTTTGCACTTCATCCAATATAACTGTTGCTAGCTGACCGTGCAATATCAATTTCAAATACCATTGACGGGCCACACATTGCAGTTGCCATAAATCACGTGAGGACCGTTTGTGTTGATTGCTCAGGACAAACTGAAAAATAAAAGGTGACTGAACGATTTAAAATTAGAAACACAGAGTTCCTAGGTCGAACTATGTCCCTGTAGTACCAGATTACTCTGGCTAAGATGCTTGCAGTGACCGAGAAATATTGTTTGCCGGCTGTTTTGACACGTTAGTTCTCATGTGCTATGGGCCGTATGAAATTAACTCATGGGCCGCATGGACCATAGGTTCCCAGGCCCTGTTTTATTGCTTTTAAATTGCACGCTAATTGTAATTCACTTAAATCAATGTTTAAAACACCTATGTCATTCGCGAACTTGTACCGTACTTAACTTTTTTTTTGCCCAAATTGTATATTGAGCCAGAATTGGCAGCATTTTGAACATCCTGAGCGGCGATCGTTTAATATTTAATGTAACTTTTGTTGTGTATTCACTTCATAGTTTTGCTAGTGTGGAGCTAAATTGTTTGTGGAAATACATCTACTTTTCCAGACATTAATGATGCGCTTCAGAATATATTGAATGGGATTCCAAGCATTTGAGTGCATACTAATGATTATAATAAAAACAAAGACATTAATTTGGATAAAATAAATACTATTCCCACTGTGTACATCAACTCGATATCAAAGGCACTGAAAATTCATATCCATTATGCAACATCTCAATTGTGTCTCCTGAGCTCAGGCTTTATATACATATGTATAATTCATGGATAACTGCTTGTTCCTCAGTAGTTTTAATTGGTTGATTATGTATTGTGGACACTGAACCGCATACTTCTCTTTCCTGCCTTTATTCCCTCCGGTCTACGGCGTCGCGGTGTGCTACTCACCTGGCACACATCTACATTCAACACCCCGACTGTGACCTTACACGACCCTCGCCCCCGTTCTCTGTCTCTCCCTGCACGCACGCACGCACTTGTTCACGCGCGTGCACGTGAACAGCTGCTGGTGAACGCGGTGCTGCTGGTGAGCGTGTGCGCCTGCGGCGGAGCCGTGCGCATCTTCACGGAGCGCGTGCAGCGCAGCACGTTCCGGCGCACGTGGGAGAGCGTCCGACAGCGGCTCCTGCTCGATGATGAGAACGAGAAACAGGCTGGTCTCATGAATACCGCACCCGCACTGTACACCGTGATCCCACCGTACACCGCACTCCCACGCACACCGCACAGCGCACCATTGCACTTGCACCGTACACCGCACTCACGCCGCACCACCGGACTCGCGCCGGTCTCCCGCATACCGGACTCGCAGTTGTCTTGCGCACAGCAGACTCGCAATAGCCTCACACATATTTGCCTCACGCATTACTTAGCGTTCCCACTCTTACACCAATCTCACACTGGTCTCATATGCACACACACAGTTCTCACGCTGGCCATCCACACACCGTTATTATTCTCATTATTAATTTGTCTGCTGTATCCTTGCTTCGCATTGCCCTCACACCGACCTCAGCCTGTCGCGCACCCGTCTCGCGCACAGGTCACACGCTGGTTTCACGACGCAACACGCTCAGGCCCACTTGGCACCATTCTAGAGAAATCCAAGTGGCTTCGTGCATCTGTTTTGCGCTTAGTTTGTTGTCCCCCACTTCCCCGCCCGCACCTCCGTTGAGCACGGTTGGCTACGTATGGTGCGAAAGAAGTTCAACATACATTTAAATGTAAATTCCATTTAAATATTTTTAGCAGGTTGGTTGGTCCTGCATGTGTGCTTCACCCTTGCGCAGTATATACTCACCCAATTGGAATTCTGGCGCAATTGCTAGGGGCAGGGTCATAATTTAGAAAGTTGTTACGTGGAGGTTTTGGGTGGACGTCGGGTTCATGTTTGTTTAACAAATAATTCCCCCGTGAAGAAAATTGCGTGGTGGCTTTAGGTGGATAATCCCCTGTCAGGCCGCTGAGCCAGCACGGTGGAGATCAAGGGCTCCTCCTACTACCAGGCCGCCTCGTCGGTGTGCAACAGCTTATCCTGCTGTTGGGAGTGTGGTGGTCTCGCCCAGTGAACCCAGCCACGACGAAACAACACCAGCGGAATTGCACAGCAGATGATTTAAAGTAGGAATCGTCGCCTCCGGTCACGGTTAAGCCACTGCTGGATGAAATCCTCTACATCCCCCGAGCTGCCCCAATCTCTCACAATCTTGCGATGTCATGAAATGCAAAGATCCCCCGTGTAACCTGAACGAACTCTCGGATCAAGTGCTGTGAGCGGGCAGCTGTGAAGGCCGCAAGAGTCTGTTAAGGGGAGCGCCTGCGCGCGACCTGTTTTCATCGCTCCGTTTCCTCGGTGGACGTCCTCGTGAAAATAACGGCACGCGTTTTCCTTTCACTGTCACTGAGACGATCTCGATGATTTGGTCAGCTGACCATCACAACTTATTGATCTCAATGAACTGGTCCAAGAGCACATTCACTGGGCAGATGGAGCGATAACATTTCCTCGTGTGCACGTGCTCATATGGTGGTTTATTACAGAGCAGGAGCGTGAGAGCTGGTAGCGTGCTTGTAGAGTCCTTCATTCAGCAGTGGATTGACTTGACCAAGGCTGATGATCATGGTGTTGACAAAGATAGCCTTAGATGTACTGGGGGGTGTGGGGTGTCGGGGTTGATGCTGCCGATGAGGAGCCAATCAGCAGAGGCTGGTGGGCTTTGGCCTGTTTAGCGGAGTTGACACTCGCTGAAGCGAATTGAGTCCTCATGTTAAAGAAAACAAGCCTCGTGGACTTCGCCCAGATTAGCTCGGGGACAGGAAAGCGGCACACGTCAACTCGTTGTTGCCCATGACTCGTTTCACACAGCCAGAGCGGCGCCCTCTCGTGGTCAGCACGAGAGGGACCGAGTGAAGCGGCGCTGGGGCCATTCTGTGCCAACTCTCAACCTCTGCGTTGCTCACCAGCACAAGGCTCTGTGTCGTCTCTGAAGGGATCGGTGCATAAACCACCATCACGCGAACTCCGGGTCATCCTCGCAGCAGCAGCGGCTTTTGGCTG
Source organism: Lethenteron reissneri (assembly GCF_015708825.2). Lineage (NCBI taxonomy): Eukaryota > Metazoa > Chordata > Hyperoartia > Petromyzontiformes > Petromyzontidae > Lethenteron > Lethenteron reissneri. The sequence continues at coordinate 9,599,000 of NC_083798.1, read as the reverse complement.
CGGCCATCGAACAAAGACGGCGGGAACCGCATCGCGTGGCGCTTTCAGATGCGCTTCTGCAGCCGTCTGGAATGCTCTTCCTTTCGAATTAGGAAGTCGCTGGAGCTATGCACTTTTAAATATAGATTGAAAACTCATTTCTTTAGAACTGCTTTTTGTGTTTAGTTTGTTGTCCTTCCGCACCTCCGATTAGCAAGGTTGGCTATGTACGGTGCAAAAGAAGTTAAACATACATGCATATGGTGCTGGTCGTGGGAATATACATTAATGTGGGAACATCGGATAAACTATTCCCAGAAAAATCAAAGCAAAGACGACCAGTAACAAAGAACACCAAGTCTCCGTACTCGTACCACCCCTTGCTAACCTACTGCGAGATGAGCCGCCCCCCCCCCCCATCCCATTCCGTGGGGGTTGTGGGGATTTATTTGCTCGTACTTCTCCACTCTGGTCAGCGCGGGTTGACGAAGGTGGGCCAGTGCAGATGTGGGAGCGAAGACTTGGGGGCAAAGACAGCATTACAGACATCGCCACACGCGACCCTCTGTGGGGAAACTTGTAGCCCCACGGCCTATCACACCTTCCCGTGCATAGCTGGTGGCCCATTCAATTCAAGAACTATGCAGGCGAAACCCTGCTTGGCTTCCTAGATCGTACAAGATCGGGTGATTTGAGATGTGTCTGCGTAACTCGTGAGGCTGATGTGCAGCAGTTCATTTTGGTTTGCTCGTCAGGCTCTTGCTGATGAAGGTTTTGTGTTGGCCGTCAACGTTGGTTTTGTCGTGTGATTCAAACAACAACAAAAACCGACTTGCCGAAAAGCTGAGCGCATGAACGGCCATGCGTGTACAGTCACCAGGGTGGCCACCTCCTCCGCTCAGTGGTGGAAATGGGCCTGAAGGCCCCCGGGGCGCCGTGGCAGGAGTGAAAATGTGACCCCTGTGACTGCGTTCCAGAAGGAATCGAGGGCTCATCTATTTATTTATTTCTTATAAAGTTCCCACGCGGGAGTGTGAACTCTCCTGTGTTCTGACTGAACTGCCCTGGCCACGTCTCTGTATCAGCCAGCCAATAGAAGACCTAGACATTGGTTTAATTACTACACAGTATATATACACAGTATCTACTTATTGTTGTTGTTAATTCTTAAAATATCATGACAAAGGCATGGCTTTTCTCGATACAGTATGTGCCCTATAATGGGCGTCACTCAACCTTTGGTATAAAAAATGGCCTCGATGGGCTTGCCACATAAGCGTCCCCAGAGTGATTCTGTCCCACTTCCACCCTTGCATATGCTGACAAAACTCCAGCACACCTCTTGGGAAGAAGAATATCTCCCAAAAAGAGGGGAGAGTGGCGTGTGACCTGTTGTCTTGCGTCGTGTGTTACTATACAACTGACAAAAAACCGGGAGTTTTAATTTCCCGGGAAGATTTTCATATTTCACAGGGACATCAGCTACCTTCAGCAGTCGTTCCCATCGTCTCATTTCCCTGCCGCTTGTGACCTTGACCAATGAAAGAAACGCGTTTCGCATTCTTGCCTCTTACGACTCTTGGCAGTGCTGCTTGTTGCTGGCCACGTGGCCTTTTGGGCCTTTGAGCATGTGCTCTGCAACTGCGTGTGTGTTTATTTTTGTATATATACGTGGCTAACCCTTGGCAGTATCCGCCGCTCGGAGCGAAGGTCGCGCACGCTGCGGCGAGCGTGACGTGGACTTGTCCTGCCTTGTCCTGACAGGAGCGGCTGCTGGTGAGTCTGCTGCCGCGCCACGTTGCCATCGAGCTGCGACAGGACTTCCTGAAGCCGCCCAACCACATCTTCCACAAGGTGTACATCCAGCGCCACGAGAACGTCAGGTGAAGACCTCCCAAACCCTGCCAGGCTCTGGATGTTCCGACTACCCCTGAAGCTTCCAGGAAATAGACATTTTCTGAACTTTATATAAAAACGAAAAAGCCTGAAAGGTGCCAATTTGTAACGCGCACAGTTTACTTCGATTCAAAAGGTGCAAGCAAAACCGCAGGCGAGTGGGAAGGCAGCCAGGGGCAGCGACAACAATTGCCTGAGCTCTGTGGCCCTACATTGGGATGTTTGGCCAGCTCTGTTGAGTGATTATACACGTGGGAGAAAATCCATACATGCGAGGCGGTGGTACAGAACCACATGAAAAAAAAAGTAGCATACGGAGCGTTTTCATAAATGAGACTTTAATAATAATAAATTTGGACACAATTGTGCTCCAATTTAACACATCAGTGGCAGGACACGAAATGTATGAGAAAATAATGGAATGTTCCCTCCACGCCAAGTTTTCTAACCGCCGCGACCGTTTTGTGGCGAGGCAGTCCCTGGCTCCCTCCACTCTTTTCTAGAGAGTAACCCAAGCCAGAGTCCACAGTATCGCGTGCATTCATGCCGCAGAAATGATGCCTCCCTCACAACATCCCCGCTAACTTTATGCTGATCAAGGTGGCTGCCCGCAGCCGTTCTCAAATAATATATTTGACGGTATTGCAACCGTCGTGGAAAACGGATGGTTCTATTCGACTGTCCCACAGTGCCACCTGGTGACTATTAATGTACCAATGCCATTATTGATCCCATTGCCTTGTTTTGTTTTACGTTGTCGCCCGCGTGCACGCGCGTGCGTGCGTCCTTCCTCCTCAGCATCCTGTTTGCGGACATAGTGGGCTTCACCGGGATGGCGTCGCAGTGCACGGCGCAGGAGCTCGTCAAGCTGCTCAACGAGCTGTTTAGCAAGTTCGACGAGCTCGCCACGGTAATTAACCTCACGAGCTCGGAGGACGAACCTGTCACCTCAGCTGCTCCCTTCCAGCGTGTTCCTTTGTCGCGGTCGGACGTCATCACCCTGTGACCCTCCTCAACTGTCAAATCAATAAACACAAACGGCAATTTCAGCAGCACGGGTGCACATTTAAAGTGCAGCCTTTGTGGACAAGAAGAAGGTTCGAGATGAGTGAGTGCTCGCACGATGCTCGGGGGGGGGGGCGGTGGGGCAGTGGTGTTGGCTCTGCACTCAGAACCTAGTAACCTGAGTTCCGTTACCGGCCATGACAAACATTACTGGCGAGTGACATCTGAACTGGCCTTGTTGCCCCCATTCAACAGTCCACACTTACCAGTGTGGGGAAGTATGGTCAAGCAACCTCCACGACTGACACGGTGTGTATAATCCTTCATCCGTAAGTGGATTATTTTTCCAATGCTACTTGCATCGGAAAAACACTGCCCACCAGTTCATCTTGAAACTAGTTGCATAACTCACAGCCGGCGACTTGAGCGCGCCCAACTGCGATCACTCGAATCGGTTGAGAGTGAGGACGTGAATTCAAATGTTCATCCCGACGTTTAACCAGGCTTGGGTTAGCGATTGATCTGGGGACTCTGCCGTGGTGGCCGCGTCGCGGTCCCTTTGCAGGAGAACCACTGCCGCAGGATAAAGATCCTGGGCGACTGCTACTACTGCGTGTCCGGACTCGCCCTGGCCAAGACGGACCACGCGCACTGCTGCGTCAAGATGGGCCTCGACATGATCGACACCATCGAGTGGGTCTTTCGTTGACCATGCCAACCGGCGTCGGCAAGCGTGCGGTAGGGCCGGCGGCGGCGTCGCTGTTCGAGCCTGGCGAATGACCTTGGTTAATACTGCGTGCGCACTGCGATCAATACTCCTTTACTCACTGTGCTGCAAGGTGGCCAGGATAGGGCAGTACAGCAAGTGGGTTTGTGAAGTAATCTGTGGTGGACGAGACCCGTTGAGTGTTATCCCCCTTCTGTGTGCAAGTTTTCTCCAGGTACTCTGATATCCTCCCAGTACTCTGATATCCCTCCCAGGTGAATCCAAACACTTGTTAATAGATTATTTGGTTCTTTCGGTTAAGTCACGTCTAAAGATAAAATAATAAATTAAATTAAATAATAGCATACGACGTTTCGATTGTAACACAAGCAATCATCATCAGGTATAATGAAATAGCGACATAAAATCTAACCAGAAAACTATAGACAGACATATTAGCAGACAGATATCACCAAGATACATAGAGGGAGCAACACAGGAACCAGAGAGGGGTGATCATCTCTGTGGGGTGGCCTTAAATAGACAGAGGGGGGAGGAGGCAGAGAGAGGGAGGGGGTTAGAGAAAACATTTGCATATCAATGAGTGGTCCAAAAACAAGGTTCTGCAAGTGCGATGACACGGCAAGCAAGTCTTAGTTTGTCCTTCTGATTTTCAGACTTGCTTGCCGTGTCATCGCACTTGCAGAACCTTGTTTTTGGACCACTCATTGATATGCAAATGTTTTCTCTAACCCCCTCCCTCTCTCTGCCTCCTCCCCCCTCTGTCTATTTAAGGCCACCCCACAGAGATGATCACCCCTCTCTGGTTCCTGTGTTGCTCCCTCTATGTATCTTGGTGATATCTGTCTGCTAATATGTCTGTCTATAGTTTTCTGGTTAGATTTTATGTCGCTATTTCATTATACCTGATGATGATTGCTTGTGTTGCAATCGAAACGTCGTATGCTATTATTTAATTTAATTTATTATTTTATCTTTAGACGTGACTTAACCGAAAGAACCAAATAATCATTTACTACAGTCACGAAAGTTCTAAAATTAACTTGTTAATAGAGTTGGCCAAACATCCCAATGTAGGACCCTCTTGCAAATAGTATTGAGACTCAGAGATACTTTCACGTATAACATAAACCACAGTATTATTATTTTATTATTTATCTTCTACGTGACTTTACCGAAAGAACCAAGAATATGAATCCCTATAGTCACGAAAGCTTTAAATAAAAAAAAATAAACCACAGTGTTATTCTTGTATGGCATCACCACACGGCATTGTGGGGAAGCTGCAGAGATGAGTTTCTTATTGGGTACATACGATTTTATTGGATAAAAAAAAACAATAACGGAGTTGGGTTGTGATGAAATCTGGTTTTAAGATTTAAAATTAATTATTACAAAATGTGCTTAGATCTCTACGCAAATGAGGGACTGGCAGCTTGCGTTATTTTTGGTTCTAGATCCATGTGTCTGTACCAGTGATGATGGTGGTTAGGGTTTTGAGTCATGATATTGACTAGTTCGTTCAGGATTTTATTGTGGAATTCGTTGTCTTCCTTTGAAGTGTAACTTGTAAAAACAAACTTTCTTATTGTTTGTTCTTCTCTTTTAAAATATGAAAAATATTTGTACAACTTCGTAACTTTACCAGAAAATAGTTTTCGGGGACCATTTACGATGGAGGGTCTCACAACCGTAGCGGGAGTTAAGCAATCGACAGGATGAAGCAATTTAATGGTTCAACAATAGAAAAAAAAGAACAGGATAAAAATGAATGAATTGATACCACAAAAATCTGCAAAAATATACTTGTGAAAACCACACATTTTGTATAAAGTGAAACAAAACAAAGAACTGGGCACTCTGTGTCTCGTTGGGCCACGTATTTCCATGAAAGCCCTTTAATGGGTGAAACTCCATCTGTTTGGCTGTGGCACTGCATGGCTTCTTAACCACGTGGCATCCGAAGCCAGATGCCGTGGGTCCTGGTTTGTCAGATAAATTATGAGGCACGGGAGTGGTTTCATTTGCCCCTCCGCTATCGCTCTGCCCGAGTGCCAACAGGCTCAACCTCACAACGCGCACTCAAACAGGATCGTCATGTGAAATTCAAGTCATGGATCTGTGCCGTTTATATAAGCCTGCCGTGTTTGTGCGTGGACACACATACACACACAAATATCGGCGGCATGTGGATATTCCCTGGGTCGACTTGGCACGAATCGACCACCCCGTGTGTAAACATCAGCATCGGGAAGACGAGGTCGGCCGAGCATGGCACTGGTCTCACCACACTGCCTTTGGCACCGTCCCACGCTAAGTAGGTGCTCACAAGCAATACTTGCCCCTAATGGGTCTGTATGAATACAAGGTTGATAATTGTTGTGTGTATTCATCTATGTGTGTGTGTGTGTGTCTGGGCAGCCTGGTAGCGGAGGCCATGGAGGTCAGGTTGAACATGCGTGTGGGGCTGCACACGGGTCGCGTGCTGTGTGGCGTGCTGGGCCTGCGCAAGTGGCAGTACGACGTGTGGTCCCACGACGTAACACTCGCCAATGCCATGGAGGCGGGTGGCCTACCAGGGTGAGTGGAACCACGTGGCCGTGTGGTTTCGACGAACCTGCCAAAAAAAAAAAGGAGCCTGGCGATCGTGATCCAAAATGCCCTGGTTTTCATTATCATTGCAGACATGTGGACATCATCTGACTTTTACGAGAAACTGAGAGAGAGCATAGGCTTTGCCAATTTTAAGTTGTTGAAAAGTGATGCTACCGAAACAAACGGAGGTCCACGTGACTTGCCAATGCAATTGAGGTGGTCAAAATGAGACCACAACGTTGGTAGTTTGGACCACACAGATGCAGATTAAGGTAGCGCCAGGGCTATACTTCTGCTGGGTCTGTCTGGGTCAAGCAAATCAAATAACATTCGTGCACCCAGAAAAACCACATCCAGTATACCTTCGCTGTGGCTGTGGCTACTCATCACGTGTTACCCCACCAGTCTATTGTCAATTAGCGATGCTGATAACACGATGTAACACAAATTTTGTTCCTAATTGCTTATGCCAAAAAAATATAGAAAATGGCTATTATTCCCCACAAACTTTGCTTTTGTGACCAGGATAGTGATATTTTGAAATGTACCTATTTTCAATGAGAAAACGGGCGAATTTGTGTCCTTTCATTCACATAAAGTCAGAAAAAAAAACCATATGAATCAAAATTAACATGCATTTATACTAAAGTAATACAAAATTACTACAAAAGATTTAGAAGTGAGTAGTTTTTCGAGATTTACGATTATACTGTAAATCACTTTCACGAATCAGCCCCCAAATGTAGTGTGCCATTATGTTCTCGTTATACTGTCCTTGGTAGCGGCATTCAAAGTCCAGTATATCCTGGTGGAAGTGCTCGCCTTGCTCCTCCGAGTACGCTCCCATGTTCTCCTTGAATTTATCAAGATTAGCATCAAGGATATGGACTTTGAGGGACATCCTACAGACCATTGTGCCGTAGTTATTCAGCAGTCTCAACCAGTTCCACATAGTTTTCGACATTGTGATTGCCCAGGAAGCCACGAACCACTGCGACAAAGCTGCTCCAAGCTGCTTTCTCCTTACTAGTGAGCTTCTTGGGGAATTCATTGCACTCCAGGATCTTCTTTATCTGTGGTCCAACGAAGACACCGGCTTTAACTTTTGCCTCAGACAGCTTAGGGAAGAAGTCTTGAAGGTACTTGAAGACTGCCGACTCCTTATCTACAGCTCTGACAAATTGTTTCATAAGGCCCAATTTCTTGTGCAGTGGTGGCATCAGCACCTTCCGGGGGTCAACCAGTGGCTCCCACTTGACGTTGATCCTCCCCACAGAGAACTTGGTCCGCTGTGGCCAGTCCCGCCTGTGGCAGTGTGCCTTAGTGTCCCTGCTGTCCCAAAGGCAAAGATATTAGGGAAACTTGGTACAACTGCCTTGGCGACCCATCAGGAATGCCACCATTTTGAAGTCTGCGATGACCTCCCAGCCATACTCATCATACTTCAAGGCATCCAGCAAGGTCTTGATGCTATTGTAATCCTCTTTGAGGTGCACCGAGTGAGCCAGGGGAAGGGACGGGTACTTGTTACCATTATGGAGCAGCACGGCTTTGAGACTCCTGGATGAGCTGTCAATGATGAGGCGCCACTCATTCTGGTTACAGGCGATTCCAATGGCCTCGAACAGACTGGTCACATTGTGGCAGAAGCAGAGCCCATCTTGACTGGTGAAAAAGCTGCAAAAAGCTTGGTGACGCTTCCTCTGATCTGCGACTTGCTCAGCATTGGACTTGATGAGTCCAAGATCTCTGATCAAGTCGTTGAGGTATTTTTGGTTGGGGTAGTATGGGTTTCTCTCCGCAGCTCCACCTCTGAAATTGTCATCTGGATTTATAACGTCTTCTTCGCTCTCTGACTTGCTGCTCTCTTCTAAAGATGGCTACTCTTTCTCCGAAGGAGTGGGTACGGGGAGCTCATGGCAGTGTGGCACCGGGGCAATGGATGAAGGAAGGTCCGGATACGTGATAGCAGGTGCATTCTTGCCAGTCCGACGTTTGGAAGGGTCCACCATGCAGAAGTAGCATTTGCTTGAGTGGTCAGTGGATTCCCGCCAAATTCTTGGGATAAGCGAACTTCATGGTTTTCTTTTCCCCTCTGTATCATCCTACAAAAATACATTTATCTCACCCATGACTAATGTGTAAGAGATTAAATCTTGACTTGAAGCTTTCGTGACTGCAGGAATTCATATTCTTTGGGTCTTTAGGTAAAGTCACGTAGATAGGTTCAAAACATAATTTAAAAAAACTGAGAACTATGACGTTTCGATTGCAACACAAGCGATCGTCATCAGGTGAAAAAAGGGGGGTAAATCCACTAAAAGCAAGCTGTTTTAAAGGTTTAAAATGGGCAAAGTCCAAGTTTCCTGGTATGAGAACGAAGTGGGCGGGGTACAAGTGCCCTGTGGCCAGCACAAGCTGAGATGGTTATGTAAATGTCAGATCGGAGAGCAAGAAAACGGTAGACGCATGAACTGTGAAGAAATTAACAACTTGTGATACGCCCAACTAACATAGGAAGGTGACAAGATGGAAACATCACAGCCAGTTATGACTTAAACTGGTTGATGACGTCCTTCCAGTGATTGCTGAGTGTGTACCCATCCTCGCGGTTGAAATTGTGTTTGTGTCTGTATATATGGATGGCTTCATGAAAAAATCTTTGTTGATAGCCAGTGGGCTTGCAAAGTACCTTCGTCTTAGAGAAATCAATTTCGCGTGAGCCAACCGCAATTAACAATTATCAGCCACGGCTGAAGTGTTCTTCCTGCCGTGTTTCAGATCTGCCTTATGCTCACGAACACAGTAATCATTGGAAGGACGTCATCGACCAGTTTAAGTCATAACTGGCTGTGATATTTCCATCTACTCACTTCTAAATCTTTTCTAGTCATTTTTGTATTACTTTAGTATAAATACATGTACATTTTTATTCGTATGTTGTTTTTTTCTGACTTCATGTGAACGAAAGATACAAATTCGCCCGTTTTCTCATTGAAAATAGGTACATTTCTAAATATCATTGTCCTGGTTACAAAAGAAAAGTTTATGGGGAATAATAGCCATTTTCTGTACTTTTGAGGCATAAGCAATTAGGAAATAACACTACCTAGGAAAAAAAAAATTGTGACACAGTGTGATATAACGTAACAAATGTAATCCCTTTGTTCCTGTGCCTGAAAACGGTGGGCAGCACTTGGCACGCGCGCGATGCAACGGTTGCTCCACGTGATGTCTGTGTATCCTTCCAGTAAGGTGCACATTACGAAGGCCACCCTCGATGGCCTGAGGGGCGACTATGAGGTGGAGCCAGGCCACGGGCAGGAGAGGCACTGCTACTTGCGCAAGAACAACGTTGAGACGTTTTTCATCGTCCCGTCCCAGCGCAGCAAGGTTAGTGGGTGCAGTGCTATGAACTATTCATGATTTATATACTCGAGCAGAAAAAAAGGTCTATATTTGCTCCGTGTGCAACTATTGATTTGGCAGTTACGCGGCGTGTCGGTCTTTATAGGCATTTCAAATTTAATTCGCTTCTTTCTCTGCGTGTACAAGATGGGAAAAAAACATCACGAGAACCTCTGTTGACCCAGGCCTTTCAAAGGGATGAGCTGACAAACGTGCAGCTGGCAAAAAAGATGCGTTTCAAGACGGTCTGCTCCGTCATGGTGCAGCTCATTCATTCCCGCAAGGTGTTCGGCGCAGAGGTCCCATTCTCCGACATCATGGGCCGCGACGATAACAGGGTAACACGTCACCTCCGACTCTGTTTCAACACTCGGCGACGCACGACACCAATCCGTGCAAGGCAGCGTTCATCCATCGCTTCGGCGGTCGTTTTTTGGCACCATTTCTCGTTTTTTATTCCTTCGCCTGACGGCGACATCTGCAGCCCTCCGGCGCTTCACACACTGGCTCATTGGTGCTGTGCCCGGCGGCGTCTCCGCTTTCAGGGCCATACATTGCGCGTCTCCTCCCAGGGACCGCGGGGCCATTTGGGGTTCTCCTCCTCGTCCCTGCTGCAGCAAGCTGACCCGAGCTCGCGCGTCAACCGCTACGTCCGGCGACTCATCGAAGCTCGCAGCAGCGAGCGCCCTGCCGCTGACCTGCGGCCGCTGTCCCTCCGCTACAAGCAGGCTGGCCATGAACGACAGGCAGGCGGCCCTCGATCTGCTTCGCGCGGCGGCCACGCACTGCGGCCACATACGCATTCAACGAAATCGCAGTCAAGGAGTGCCGTCGTCCTGTTTGCTGGATTTTTCTGGGTTGATGCAGGAAGGGAAACAAACTAAAGAGGTCAAGAGACAGGCTGCATCGGCGTTGATCCATAAATTTTACGTTGCAGACGAAAGTAGAATATGTACTGAATTTGAGATATTGTGTTTCGCTGTTGTGTTGTTGGATGTTTGTTGCAGTACCACCAGGAGCCAGACGCCCACTTCCATAGTGCGGTGCTTGTCTACCTCATTACCGACGTTGCCCTGGGCCTTGTGTACTACTTCCTTCTCCCTCTGTAAGTGCCGCAATCATAAGCAAATTTGACAGATGATTGAAATGAAACGATGTGCTGGCTTTGAGTAAAACTCTGTACTCGGACAACTGAAATGTTGTCAGGTGAGCAGACAGCTGTTTGCTGGTGTTCTCAGTGTGTGTGCTGGTGCCCCTTGTGTGTGTGTGCTGGTGTTCTCAGTGTGTGTGTGTGTGCTGGTGTTCTCAGTGTGTGTGTGTGCTGGTGTTCTCAGTGTGTGTGTGTGCTGGTGTTCTCAGTGTGTGTGTGTGCTGGTGTTCTCAGTGTGTGTGTGTGTGTGCTGGTGTTCTCAGTGTGTGTGTGTGCTGGTGTTCTCAGTGTGTGTGTGTGCTGGTGTTCTCAGTGTGTGTGTGTGCTGGTGTTCTCAGTGTGTGTGTGCTGTGCTCGTGTTCTCAGTGTGTGTGTGCTGGTGTTCTCAGTGTGTGTGTGCTGGTGTTCTCAGTGTGTGTGTGTGTGCTCGTGTTCTCAGTGTGTGTGTGCTGGTGTTCTCAGTGTGTGTGTGTGTGTGCTGGTGTTCTCAGTGTGTGTGTGTGCTGGTGTTCTCAGTGTGTGTGTGTGCTGGTGTTCTCAGTGTGTGTGTGTGCTGGTGTTCTCAGTGTGTGTGTGTGCTGGTGTTCTCAGTGTGTGTGTGTGCTGGTGTTCTCAGTGTGTGTGTGCTGGTGTTCTCAGTGTGTGTGTGTGCTGGTGTTCTCAGTGTGTGTGTGTGCTGGTGTTCTCAGTGTGTGTGTGTGCTGGTGTTCTCAGTGTGTGTGTGTGTTGGTGTTCTCAGTGTGTGTGTGTGTGTGTGCTGGTGTCCTCTGTGTGTGTGTATGCTGGTGTTCTCAGTGTGTGTGTGTGCTGGGGTGCTCAATGTGTGTGTGCTGGTGTTCTCAGTGTGTGTGTGTGTGCTGGTGTTCTCAGTGTGTGTGTGTGCTGGTGTTCTCAGTGTGTGTGTGTGTGCTGGTGTTCTCAGTGTGTGTGTGTGTTGGTGTTCTCTGTGTGTGTGTGTGCTGGTGTCCTCTGTGTGTGTGTATGCTGGTGTTCTCAGTGTGTGTGTGTGCTGGGGTGCTCAATGTGTGTGTGCTGGGGTGCTCAATGTGTGTGTGCTGGTGTTCTCAGTGTGTGTGTGTGTGTGTGCTGGTGTTCTCAGTGTGTGTGTGCTGTGCTCGTGTTCTCAGTGTGTGTGTGCTGGTGTTCTCAGTGTGTGTGTGTGTGCTGGTGTTCTCAGTGTGTGTGTGCTGGTGTTCTCAGTGTGTGTGCGTGTGCTGGTGTTCTCAGTGTGTGTGTGCGTGCTGGTGTTCTCAGTGTGTGTGTGCTGGTGTTCTCAGTGTGTGTGTGTGCTGGGGTGCTCAATGTGTGTGTGCTGGTGTTCTCAGTGTGTGTGTGTGTGCTGGTGTTCTCAGTGTGTGTGTGCTGTGCTCGTGTTCTCAGTGTGTGTGTGCTGGTGTTCTTAGTGTGTGTGTGTGTGCTGGTGTTCTCAGTGTGTGTGTGTGCGTGCTGGTGTTCTCAGTGTGTGTGTGCTGGTGTTCTCAGTGTGTGTGCGTGTGCTGGTGTTCTCAGTGTGTGTGCGTGTGCTGGTGTTCTCAGTGTGTGTGTGCGTGCTGGTGTTCTCAGTGTGTGTGTGCTGGTGTTCTCAGTGTGTGTGTGCTGGTGTTCTCAGTGTGTGTGTGCTGGTGTTCTCAGTGTGTGTGTGTGCTGGTGTTCTCAGTGTGTGTGTGTGCTGGTGTTCTCAGTGTGTGTGTGCTGGTGTTCTCAGTGTGTGTGTGTGCTGGTGTTCTCAGTGTGTGTGTGCTGGTGTTCTCTGTGTGTGTGTGTGCTGGTGTTCTCAGTGTGTGTGTGTGCTGGTGTTCTCAGTGTGTGTGTGTGCTGGTGTTCTCAGTGTGTGTGTGCTGGTGTTCTCAGTGTGTGTGTGCTGGTGTTCTCAGTGTGTGTGTGTGCTGGTGTTCTCAGTGTGTGTGTGTGCTGGTGTTCTCAGTGTGTGTGTGCTGGTGTTCTCAGTGTGTGTGTGCTGGTGTTCTCAGTGTGTGTGTGCTGGTGTTCTCAGTGTGTGTGTGTGCTGGTGTTCTCAGTGTGTGTGTGTGCTGGTGTTCTCAGTGTGTGTGTGTGCTGGTGTTCTCAGTGTGTGTGTGTGCTGGTGTTCTCAGTGTGTGTGTGTGCTGGTGTTCTCAGTGTGTGTGTGTGCTGGTGTTCTCAGTGTGTGTGTGTGCTGGTGTTCTCAGTGTGTGTGTGTGCTGGTGTTCTCAGTGTGTGTGTGCTGGTGTTCTCAGTGTGTGTGTGCTGGTGTTCTCAGTGTGTGTGTGCTGGTGTTCTAAGTGTGTGTGTGCTGGTGTTCTCAGTGTGTGTGTGCTGGTGTTCTCAGTGTGTGTGTGCTGGTGTTCTCAGTGTGTGTGTGTGCTGGTGTTCTCAGTGTGTGTGTGCTGGTGTTCTCAGTGTGTGTGTGCTGGTGTTCTCAGTGTGTGTGTGTGCTGGTGTTCTCAGTGTGTGTGTGCTGGTGTTCTCAGTGTGTGTGTGTGCTGGTGTTCTCAGTGTGTGTGTGTGCTGGTGTTCTCAGTGTGTGTGTGTGCTGGTGTTCTCAGTGTGTGTGTGCTGGTGTTCTCAGTGTGTGCGTGTGCTGGTGTTCTCAGTGTGTGTGTGCTGGTGTTCTCAGTGTGTGTGTGCTGTTCTTCTCAGTGTGTGTGTATGTGTTGGTGTTCTCAGTGTGTGTGTGTGTGCTGGTGTCCTCAGTGTGTGTGTGTGTGCTGGTGTTCTCAGTGTGTGTGTGTGTGCTGGTGTTCTCAGTGTGTGTGTGCTGGTGTTTTCAGTGTGTGTGTGCTGGTGTTTTCAGTGTGTGTGTGTGTGCTCGTGTTCTCAGTGTGTGCGTGCTGGTGTTCTCAGTGTGTGTGTGTGCTCGTGTTCTCAGTGTGTGTGTGTGTGCTCGTGTTCTCAGTGTGTGTGTGCGTGCTGGTGTTCTCAGTGTGTGTGTGTGTGCTGGTGTTCTCAGTGTGTGTGTGTGTGCTCGTGTTCTCAGTGTGTGCGTGCTGGTGTTCTCAGTGTGTGTGTGTGCTCGTGTTCTCAGTGTGTGTGTGCTGGTGTTCTCAGTGTGTGTGTGTGCTCGTGTTCTCAGTGTGTGTGTGCTGGTGTTCTCAGTGTGTGTGTGTGCTCGTGTTCTCAGTGTGTGCGTGCTGGTGTTCTCAGTGTGTGTGTGTGCTCGTGTTCTCAGTGTGTGTGTGCTGGTGTTCTCAGTGTGTGTGTGTGTGTGCTGGTGTTCTCAGTGTGTGTGTGCGTGCTGGTGTTCTCAGTGTGTGTGTGAGCTGGTGTTCTCAGTGTGTGTGTGTGTGCTGGTGTTCTCAGTGTGTGTGTGTGTGTGCTGGTGTTCTCAGTGTGTGTGTGTGTGTGTTGGTGTTCTCAGTGTGTGTGTGTGTGTGTGTTGGTGTTCTCAGTGTGTGTGTGTGTGCTGGTGTTCTCAGTATGTGTGTGTGCTGGTGTTCTCAGTGTGTGCGTGCTGGTGTTCTCAGTGTGTGTGTGTGCTCGTGTTCTCAGTGTGTGTGTGCTGGTGTTCTCAGTGTGTGTGTGTGTGTGCTGGTGTTCTCAGTGTGTGTGTGCGTGCTGGTGTTCTCAGTGTGTGTGTGTGTGCTGGTGTTCTCAGTGTGTGTGTGTGTGTGCTGGTGTTCTCAGTGTGTGTGTGTGTGTGTTGGTGTTCTCAGTGTGTGTGTGTGTGTGTGTGCTGGTGTTCTCAGTATGTGTGTATGCTGGTGTTCTCAGTGTGTGTGTGTGTATGCTGGTGTTCTCAGTGTGTGTGTGCTGGTGTTCTCAGTGTGTGTGTGTGTGCTGGTGTTCTTAGTATGTGTTTTGTGGACGAGTGGTTGCCTTAACCACAGGTTGATGTGATGCTCCTAGTGCAGCAATCTTGATGAGGTTTGGTGCATGCCCGCTTGCTTGCTTGCCTGCCCGCTGCTTTGTTTGCATGCTTGCTTGATATATTTTGCTACCCACATTATCAAATGCTGCCGCTGGCAAACCATCATGGTGAACCAGGAAGTCAAGTGCGTAAGTCATCCTTGCCAGTACAGACCACTCTCCATCATCACGACTCGACTGTGCATCCGCATTGGCAGCCCACGGTAACTGGTGTCTCCTGACACCAGGCCAAACCGGAGCTGCAGTGGTCCCCAGAGGCATCTACAACTTGCCAACCACTGCCCCACTACCTTGTGGATAAACTTTGGCTAGGGTAGAAAACCCTGACTCCAAACCTGTGGTGGGGACCCGCAACGGCGGTATTCAACAAACCGGATCTCCGGCAGTCCCCTGCAGTTCTGGCCAGGTGAAGGTCGTCGTGAGTTCCTCATGCCACCGGAGTCTGTCTGGCTGGAGTGAAGGTGATGGGCATAGGGACTACACACCCCTACCCTCACCTTAATCAACTCCCTGCGCAGGCTTCTTGCTCCAACCACTCTCGTTCAGAACAAACACCAAGCCCACAAAGCCTTCCTGTCCAACCCAGACTCCCCCACTCTCCAATACTCTCTCTCCCAGGTTAAAGCAGAGTCCCAGCGTGCTCTCCGTGCCATCGAGGACACCTGGTGGGTTCAAAAGGCAAATGAGATCCAAAGCCTCATGGACACAAACAACACCCATTAAAGCCCTTTATGGCCCTCAAAAACAAACCATCACGCCAGTCAGGTCTGCTGATGGCAACACGCTTTTCAAGGACCACCAAAAGATCTTGGAGAGATGGGTGGAGCACTTTGATAACCTCCTCAACCACACCAACGCCACAGACCCGCTCATGCTTGACACACTCCCAGATATCCCGCCCATTCATGAACCCGACACCCCACCATAGTCTTCTGTTAGCAGGTAGTCAAAGGCCTGAAAAACAACAAAAGTGCTGGACCCGACGTCATCCCAGCTGAGATCCTGAAGCACGGGGGATACCTCCTCCTTCGCCGCTTGCACCTTCTTATCAATGCTACCTGGCTGTCCGAAATCAACCCATAGGAATGGAAGGATGCAAATATTGTAGTTATCTACAAGAAGAAGGGCGACAAATCGGCTTGCGGCAACAGCAGAGGTATCTCCCTCCTTTAAGTCGCTGGGAAGGTCCAAGCCAGGATAATGCTCATCCGGCTTGCAGAGCACCTATCCAAAACATCCTCCCAGAATCCCAGTGCGGCTTCAGGAAAGGCAGGAGCACCACCGACGTGATTTTTGTGGCAAAGCAACTGCAGGAAAAATGCCGGGAGCAAAACAAAGACCTCTTCGTAGCTTGTATCGACCTCACCAAAGCATTCGACACCATCATCCGCGAGATACTCTGGCAGCAGCTCACCAAACTTGGGGTGCCTCCCAAGTTTGAGCATTCTAAAACAGTTCCGTGAAGGAATGCGTGCCAGAGCGGTGCTTGGTGGGCTTCAATCAGAGCCCTTCAAACGTGGACGTTGGGGTCATGCAAGGCTGTGTTCTGGCTCCAGTCATATTCAACATGCTCCTTGCTGCTGTCACAAGCCTGGCACACAACTCCCTCAACTCAATCGCCGGGATCCAGCTACAGTACCGTCTGGATAGAAATCTCTTCAAGACGCCTCCAAGCCCACACAAAAACGAGAACCCAACAGATCTTTGAGTTGCAATGTGCAGATGGCTGTGCACTCCTGGCTTACACCCAGAATCCATGCAACACGCCCTCAATCTGGTCCCCTCCTTCTACCACCGCTCCGTCGGTCTCCAAGTCAACACCCAGAAGATAGAAATCATTGCTCAACTCTCATCTGCATCCCCCTCACTCCCTACGTTCAACCTCGGTGGTATTCACCTCAAACTGGTACCCCATTTCACCAACCTCGGTTCTGCCCTCTCCCCTACGTGCTCCCTTGGCGACGAAGTCCACACTCTCATCAATAGAGTCTCCACTTTCTTTGGACGCCTCTGGGCCAGGGTCTACGGAACGATAACCTCAAGACCCACCTCAAGGTGGCAGTTTACAGCGCCGTTTGTGTCTCCACCCTGCTTTACAGCTTAGAGAGCTGGACTCTATATAGGAGGCACATCAACATCCTGGAAGCCTTCCGCATCAGATGCCTCCAGCGCATCCTCGGGCTGACCTGAGGGTACAAAGTAACCCACGCCGAGATCCTCAGCAACACCAAGTCGCCCTGCACTGAGGCGAGCATGGCTAAACGACACCTCCGCTGGCTCGGCCACGTGATCCGCACGCCTGATCACCGCCTCCCCCGTCGAGTTCTCTACGGCCAAATCAGCACAGCCAAACGCTCCGATGGAGGACAGAAAAAGCGTTTCAAGGACCACGGCAAGGACCTGCTGAAGTGCTGTAACATCAATCCCTCCAGCCTGGAGCCCCTGGCGCTGGATAGTTCCACCTGGCAGTCCACCTGTGCCAGAGGCATTCAGCACCTGGAAGACGCCATCTCACAAAGCACATACGAGAGACACACCCAGAGACACCAACGTGCAGCTGGGATAACACCGTCCGACACCCAACATACACGTGTACCAGCTGCAGTAGAGTGTGCGGCTCTCGCATTGGCCTCCACAGCCACATGAAGTGGCACGGGCGCCAAAAGCACTAACCCATCCCTAACCCCCATCCACAAGAGGAGCAGCGCCATCATCGTAGTCGATGGACAGCCAAGAAGATATATATGTGCTCGTGTTCTCAGTGTGTGTGTTCGTGCTGGTGTTCTCAGTGTGTGTGTGCTGGTGTTCTCATTGTGTGTGTGTGCTGGTGTTCTCTGTCTGTGTGTGCTCGTGTTCTCAGTGTGTGTGTGCTCGTGTTCTCAGTGTGTGTGCTGGTGTTCTCAGTGTGTGTGTGTGTGCTGGTGTTCTCAGTGTGTGTGTGCTCGTGTTCTCAGTGTGTGTGTGTGCTGGTGTTCTCAGTGTGTGTGTGCTGGTGTTCTCAGTGTGTGTGTGTGCTGGTGTTCTCAGTGTGTGTGTGTGCTGGTGCTTCTTGCAGGACTAGGCTGGTGTCCACTCTGTTGTCACTCTCAGTTCTTCTTCTCATTGGCTGCCTTGTTTGCCTTCGCATCACCTACATGAAGGTAAAATCGCAGCAATGGTTGCAGTCAAAGCGCCGAGTTAGAAGTTCCTACATCTGCAACTCTGTTTATTGAATACGCTCAGTACACATTCATGCAATGCCCACATTTTTTTTGGGATGTGAGACTTAATTATCCATAAACACATCTGTGCATGTCCCGCCCCATAGACAAGTACAAATGTAACGGTGCAGTCTGTCTCTCTCGTCCTTTCTTTCTTGTCGTCTTCTTTCATGTGCAACGTCAAGAGTTCTCTCAAAGTAGTGCCACTCGCGTTGCCAAATGTAGCTCAGTCGCCACGCTCACAGTGGGTAAGTAGCTGGCTGCTCCAGCGCTTCTCGCCACTTGATAGTTTTTGTGCGGACAAGTCGCGTCGAGTTGAATCTTCGTGGAAATGTGCTCAGAGCGTGCTGTTTCTTTCACGATTATAAAATGAGCCATTATGGCAGGGGTAGCGGAACCTTCTCCTTACGGAGGGTCCAGAGAGAACTTGGAAATCAGTTTGGCAGGCCACACGAAACTTTAATAGTCGTAGAACCGTACGCATTGACCCTGTGTGCGCTCAGAACTACTTGTGAGACAGCCAATGACTTAATCCACTTAAATTAGAAACGCAGTGTTGTTGCCAGCTCAGACATATTTCCCTATGGCCCAATCATTAAGGCTCAGAAGCTTCCAGCGACAAAAACCCATATCGTTCTTGGGCCGCTTCAAACGTCATAGGCCTCCTGTGACTGACCGCGGTGGGCCCTGCAAATTTGATGCCGCGTCCCGTGTCTGGTCCGTTAGCCGTGGGTTCCTCACCCTTGCATCGTGGAAACAATTTTATAATCGCGTTGCTCAATAAGGAAAAAAGGCCTGTGATTTGTATTCGTCTGGTGATATTCGATGGTTATTGCCGATGCGGCGACGCCCGCGTTGAGTTGTGCTCTCATGTCGTAGTGCCGCTCGGACTGCGCGACGGTGAATCTGCGGACGGCTATGGCTCTGTCTACTGCCGCCCTAGTCTACTCCGTGTCTCTCAGCTGCATGGTGAGCAGCTGTTCATCCCGCGAGCCGTGCCACTGCTGCCCCGCGCGGTGCGGCCCCGGGGCTGTGCAATCTCACCCGCTGCCACTTCCACCCGCTGTGCTTTACCACCCGCTTCGCTCTTCCACCCGCTACGCTCTCCCACCCGCTACGCACTCCCACCCGCTGCCACCAGCTGCGCCCTCTCACCCGATGCATCCTTTCCCTCATTACGTGCCGCTCACAGGCGATGAACGTGCCACTTCTGTGGCCCGGCGGCAACTCTACCGCCGCCAGCGGCGCATGGGTTGCTGGGACCATGGAGCGGGGCAAAGGCGAGGGTGCAGCAACCCCAGCAGGAGCAGTGGAGCGAGGAGCAGAGGAGAGAGGACACAGCCCCGGCCTGGCAGCGCTGGCGGGGACGGGGGACCCAGCCCAGTGTGCCCTGCTGGGCTGCTGGAGCGCCATACTGCCACTGGCCCTGTTCTTGCACGTCCCATCCTTGCCAAAGCTGCTGGCGCTCGTCGCACTCACTGCTGCCAACATCTTGGTGCTTGAGTGCACTGGCTACCGCCATTTGCTTGGGTAGTTACCACACCGGATCGACCGTTACTGCCCATTGTGTTTACGCCATTTTCAAAGCCGGCACTCCCATTCCCGAAAGGTGGGGGGAAGTCAGCCGCTAACATTCTGTGCCTCTTCTCTCGTCACATCCACTATCTTCGTATCTCATTCCACCCCACCCTTTCCTCTAACCCTCGGTCTCCCTCTACTGCTTGCTTCTGCCCTTTGCCAGTAACATCAACATAGTTCCTCTAATGTACGATACGCTATGTGAGTGTCTGTGTGAGTCTACGCGTCTCAAATCTCCTTCTAAATTGGTCCCTTTACTCTCGAGAGCGTTCTGAGAAGGTTGATGTCTGTGTTTGGCCGCTCGTCCCGCCGAGGCCGGTCCCCCGCCAGTCTCACGCGTGGCGCTGCTGTGCGTGGTGCCGGGGCAGGCCGGGCCAGGCATATGGCGCGAGGGCGTTTGAGCCGGCACTGGCTTCCGTGCTGCTGGCGTGCACCGTGGGGCTACACGCGTACCGCCTCGACCTCGGCCTCCGTCTCGACTACCTCTGGTTTCTCCAGGTGCCTGCTGATCCTTCCCCGGTGCTCGTAGCTTTGTCGTTGAGATAACGGTAAAGGAATCACGATTTACGTCTCACGGCCGTGACCCTTCCCTAATCGGTTAATTCTGTAGCCACGATAGATGCATTGGCTGGGTTGGCCGCAGTGGCGCAAGAGATGCACAGATCACCGGCCGTCTGTCCTTTACAGTTACCTCGTGAAAAGTGGAACGTACGATCACGCCACACGTCCGCGTGCGTGTGAGGGGGCATTGGGAATAATGTTCTTGCATGCGAGTGAGTGTTGCTTCACCGTCATTTAATTTGCGTTGTGTTTCAAAGGCGGAAGAGGAGAGAATCGAAATGGAACGCATCAAAGACGACAACAAGAGGATCCTGTTTAACCTGCTGCCAGCGCACGTGGCCCAGCACTTCCTCAAGTCCAACCCCAGGAACATGGTCTCTCTCGCTCACCGCACCATCAGCAAAAGCTGCCACCAGGCAGAGGCTTCAGTGTCCTGTATCGCCCTATCCACCACAGGACAGCTGCTCGTTCTGACTGTGGAATGCCCTCCCGCCAGCGGTTTAGACAGAAAAGCCCACTCGACCTGTGCAGGTCTTCTTTTAAAGACTCGCCTGTTTCGCCTGCAGGCCTCCACTTCCCATGTATGACTTGTGAACTCTGTCGTATTTCTATTTCCTAACTTCGTGCATGGCGCACTACGATCCCTGGATGAATTTCGCCTTATAAATGTCAATTATTAATGATGTTACTACTCATCGTTTGGAGTTGTGGCTGTTGTGCAGATAAACGCTCCGGGATGGGTCGTGTGTTGTTCCACGTGATGTCCGACGTGTCTCTGAAGGAACTGATTGGAACATGCTCACTTTCTCAATTCCTGAAGATGCTCCCAGCATGTGGAGCGAAACGTCAGACTTTTGTGCCAAAACACCACGCGGTACAACCCCGAAGACATGCCGGTTGTTGTTGTCGTCCTACACACCAACAACCTACAACGGTTGCATGGACGTTACTTCCAATGAGTCCATAGCCTTTTTATAAGACTACCTATTTAGCACATTGCCAATCACCGGAGTAAAGTTGAATAAAATGACGTGCTCCCTATTGCTCTGGGCAATGGAGCATATTCGCAAAATTGCTTTCAATCGCCGAGAAAATATTATTTCCCCCCAACATGCTAATTAGTTTTGCGTCCGATGCTGTCTGCAGGACCTGTACCACCAGTCGTATGCCCAGGTTGGCGTGCTGTTCGCCTCCATCGCAAACTTCAATGACTTCTACATCGAGCTGGATGGAAACAACATGGGCGTGGAGTGTATGCGGCTTCTCAACGAGATAATCGCCGACTTTGATCAGGTGGCGCAGCTTTGAAATGCGGCATTACTCTCCTAATCTCGGAGCGGAGCATCCCCGCTAATTTTCTACCACGCAGTGAGAACACGTGGTCCCTTTGGCAGAAGCGAATGCAGGTTTGTTTATTTATTTTAAGAAACACATATATAATTCCAGAGGTGATGCGTGCTGTTTTTAGTAGCTGCTCGACAAGATTTGCTACAGCACCATTGAAAAGATTAAGACCATCGGAAGCACGTACATGGCTGCTGTGGGACTGGCTCCATCATCCGAGGCAAAGGTGACTCGAATAACTTGTTTATAGGTCTCATGTATCGACTTTTAAAAAGAGAACATTGTTAAGCAACTACCTTTTTATATAGCCTTTATCCCTGTGGTTTTTGTGATGCTTCGCAGAGCCAGGATCCTCACTTGAGCACTCTGGCCGATTTCGTAAGAGAAATGTTTGACGCCCTGGATGAATTCAATTACCAGTCCTATAATGACTTCATCCTCCGTGCCGGTAAGTGAAGGAAACCCTGCAGGCTTATGCAAAATGTGGTGCGACAGTTGCGAGTGTGCGTGCACGCACGCGTGGATTTCCGTGTGGCCGTTGCCAGCTCCTGTGCTAATGAAACTCGATCTGCTCAGGAATCAACGTTGGCCCCGTAGTGGCTGGAGTCATCGGTGCTCGCAGGCCCCAGTACGACATCTGGGGAAACACCGTGAACGTGGCGAGCCGCATGGAGAGCACGGGCGTACCGGGCAAGATCCAAGTGAGCAATTTTAGATTTTGAGATGGATTTCAGACTTTCTTCTTCTGCACTACACTCTGAAAATATAATTTTATAACCTTTTACAAAGCGTGCTGTCACGTGAGCCAATTTTTATTCTTGCTTATGTAATTGCCATGGGAATTAATCTTTTCTAAGAAGAGCACTTGACTGGAGTGCGAGGTCTGAATCGTGCTGGAACCCCTCCAGGTCACTGAAGACGTGTTCCGGAGCTTGCAGAGAAGGGGCTACGAGATGACACGCCGCGGGAAGGTGAGCGTGAAGGGAAAGGGGGAGATGGTGACCTACTTCTTAGAGCGATCGCAGAAGAGCAACGACAAGCCAGCTCACCACCACCAGCCGAGCTCCTGCACGGACAGGTCGACGGAAGTCCTCAAAGGGGTGTTGCGAACCCCCTGCAAGGACCGACGGCCGTTCATGCTTCCGCGCGCGGCGACCTCTGAACCCTGAGCAAGTACCTCGCTCGTCGACCCGTGGCCGACGAAGTCCCAACTGTAAAAGTGCTCGATGGACCCTACCGGGCGAAAATAATGCTGAGTGGCGGTCAGCTTTGCGGGCGCGACAACGAAACGTATTGACTCCTCGTTGAATGTTGTCTCTTGTTGCCTGGAATGTTACCATACGTGTTTTGAAGGCGTTCAAAAAATAAGCACAAATAAATAAATACGTATGTATTTTTGTTGTCACCGGAGCAGGTTAGAATTACGGCCTCCGAGTGGCGTCTGATGCGCGAGCAAGACGGCCGGTGGGAGCGCAGCTGCCGATTCGAGGGACGCGGCTTGCGGGGGTTGTAATTGGCAGCTGGTGAGCAGTTTGAAATGCCATGGAATGTTCCAAGTTCCCGCAGAGGCATTTTTGCTTTTCCAATCTCAATAATTTCCCTGCACGGACACAGCAGCGTACACAAATGTGCAATTAGTGACATTGGCCAATCGCACTTTTTTACGTGAAATTAAATTCGTGCAGCAACCCCCCCCCCCCCCCCCACATTTGCGGTGTGAGACCTGAGCACTTGTCTATGGCTCGGGTTGTCGTGACATGTCCAAGCAAGTCCAATAACTTTTTCTTTAGTTTTTATGTACATGCCAGTTGAGCAAGTGCCTTTGTCGTGTGACCGTAGTTGCCATGCTTACGATGGGTTGCACCGCATCCCGAACGTAATGACATTGTTCATCTCAAAATGATGACACCGTAGCGTCACAACATGGACATTATCAATGCCATGCCCTGTGTTTGGCAGTGTTCTCTTATGAGTTAAATATACACTCGGCAAATGTTTCCAATTATATCACAACCAAAGTCAACAAAAGCACGAACACGCATAATATATTTTGTATAAACATTGGAAGTTCAAATCACCGACCGTGAGGTAAAGTCACAAGAAGAGTGTTTCTATTTGTTCGAACCTAATTTATATTCGGGTGGCTTATGCCGAAAAATCTTTGTGAATGTTTTTCCTTTGAATATGGGACAACAATGGCATGGCCACGCTTCATAGCAATACATGTGTGTGGTTCTGGTACATATGTTGCGGTACGTACATCTTCGCTCTCCGTAAATCGGCAACGCGCCGCGTTGGGTGGGGGCGCTAGGCCGGGGCCCTGAAGGGCGGACGCGTCCGGAGGAGCGAGCATCCCTCTCTCCGATTGCCGCGTCGCCACCGCCGCTCGCCACGCCGAGGTCGCGGCGCTTTCGAGCGATTGTTTAAATTCAGCCGGGATGAACGGAGCGGTGCACGGCATGAGTATTCACGCGTTTCTTCAAAATCGATAACCGTTAACGAAGCAATTGACGGAGCCTTATTTTATACACCCATTTAAAGATGATTCCGTCGTTATGATGCACCAATCTGACGGTGCACTTTTAAGCCTCAATTTTACGTGCGATGAAGTAACCGAATGAATGCATCGATGTGAGAAGTGACTGTACCGAGTGTTTTTACTCAAGTATAATAAAACTGAATCTTGGTATTTTTTTTTACACGAGGACATCAATGTCTGCCTCTATTTGAATCGAGGGCTATTACCGAGGCGGTCGTGGTAGTTTGTTTTGTGTTGTCACTGTGCAGGTGAGTGGGACTTGTTGGCGATGTGCACGAAGCGGTCACGTTGATGCAAGTCGCTGTCAATGTTGGCAAACGGATGTCCTCTCCAAACTTGGAGAGCTGAATGGAGTTCACAAGAACTCACAAACACCGCCTTGTTGTGAAAGACCCAGCGCGGAACATCCCTGGGTTTGATCTTCCACGAAGCTCATTGGCCACCCTCAACCGCATACACTGCACAAAACCATGGCAGCAGATGCAGATACCTGATGCACAAATGGAAGATGTTCAACTCTCCAGGGTGTGACTGTGGTCATCCAGAACAGACCGTACAACAACATCTGACGACGCAATGCCCAATCCACAAATACTAGGGAGACATCGTAGCGACGCACTCGCCTACTCCTGACGCGATTGTCTGGCTTGACCACCTGAATGTGAGATTGCAGTTGTTGCTCTGCTCAGCAGCCATACGAAAGGAGGGATGTCCTGTCCTCAAGGGCTCCCATCTTCTCATCGCGACCTCCTGCGTGTTGCTAAAATGGCAGGTGGCCGCGAGTACGAATCCCATCCTGATGCTTTCCTCTTGCAAGATGTTCACGTAATATACTTCCACGAACAGATGTTTCTGATATACCCAGTAAACAATGGGTGAAGCAATTCTCTTTGTAAGGCTGCAGTGCGACAGAAAGCGCTAACTCTGTCGAGATATTCCAGTTCCGATGATTAATGCCACTGCACCGTGCAGCCAAGACGATCCCTTTTTTATTTCAGGGCTTTACTGCTTGCCCATGAAAGTCACCACATGGTAAGCATAACGGCATGTTCTGTATAACTAGGCTATCAACGCCGCAGGATTAGCATGCGCTCCCTCGGCAGACGTGGAGCCACGCCGACAGCTCAAGTTGTGTGTGCTGAACGTTATCTTCTCACTGCAGATGTGCACCGCTGCGCCGGCTAGGAAGCAACTCTGCAACGTCTTCCTGGTTTAATATTTTACGTGTCGTATGTGGGGCGATAGCATGGCCCAGCAGTAGCGCGTTCGCGGCTTGTTGCACAGGTTCACGGTTCTAATCCCAAACGGCCACCCTGGTTAATACTGCGACGTGTGTAATAGCCATAAAATACTAAACGCACTGTCTGCTTCACGGTGGACGTTAAAGATCCAGTGACGTCATTTGAAGGAGTAGCCCCTTTGTGTGCTGACGCCATGATCCAAATTTGAAAAATTATCCGCAAAAAGGCTAATTTGGAATCTACAGAACGATCATCACCCCCTACTGCAAAAGTTTGGCAGGACTCTCCTATAACAAGAGTAATGAGACGGTGAGGCTTTCCTGGGTAAGCAAACAGAATAGATGTTTTTTTACGGACGTCAAATTTAGTAAAAAAAAAGTAAAAACAAAGTGGTAGATATTGGTAAGAATGCACATTGAACACAGCTATTACTAAATATTTTATTCACTTATGCATGACAACTTAAATACACCAGGGATGGCACAAGGCTGTTCCTTGCATGCTGAAAGGATTGTGAAACTGGAATCCCAGCTGTAAAACAAATCCTTGGGACCCTGAATGACATGGTGCCATCCCTGTACATGATATGACAATGTGACCAAAAAAACAAATGAATACACCAACGTTTTAAATTACAAAATAACATAAATAGCGGAAGTCGTCATTCAGTTTTATGCATGAGGAGGAGGGATGGGGGTACAGGGGTTGACGGAGAGGGAAAATGTAAAAAAATAATCCACAGAGTTGCATCTCTTTGTTAGATTTGTGTGCTGCGAATGAGCTCCGCCAAAATTGTTTAAATCGCATCGGTGTGTGTGTGCACGCAACACACACCGATGCACACACGCACACGCAAGCCTTGGCACGAGTCTGCACTGGTGCGCACGCACACACGCGCGCGCACGCACACACACGAACCTCCTTCGCATTAGTCACTACCCCACCCACCCCCTGCACCCAGGAGGCAGGAAGTGAGATCGCTGCAGTTTAAAATTGCCACAAGGTGCCCACTTAAATCTGGCCGAGCGGAAAGTTTGCGTCTAAGCGGCGGAGGTCGCAAGAGAAACGAAGACGTGCCGCCGCTCGTCATCGGCCTCCCCTCGCCATCTCGGCAGAGTCTCAACGGACGCAAGCGAGATTGTGCCGTCGCCACAGTGCAATGGGAGGCCCATCCAGAGTGTTGCTTTGACAAAAACTCAACATCTCGCTCAGCTCTTCATGATTACACTGAAATAACTATGGTTTATGTAGCTTAACTGAAAACTTTAAGTTATAAAAAAAAATGTATCCGTACATCTTTACGTTTCTAACAATGGCATGCCAAGTAAATACATGTGTTTTTTTTTATTTTGACCAGTGAAATCTGCCTTTGAATATTTAGATATTAACTGGTTCGTATTACATACACAAGTCACCCTCGATCATCGCACGTCCCCTCTCACCATAGCTCTCGGCGCGCACGTCCCTCTCACAAACACCGGACAACGACCACGGAACACTTCACAACGAATGCACTGCTTGAACAGTAGGTGGGCAGTCTCGGGAGTTGCCATCCCAGCTCCCAACAGCCAGGCCCCGCAGCGCTCACCCGCGGGCAGCCATCCGTCCCTGCACGGCCCACGTTCCCCGCCCAGCGAGGCAGTGCAATTGACCCAGAGTCACAAATATCCCCCCTCCCTCCCCCGCGTATTCTCCACAATAAGCATGGAATGGATTTTGATTTTTTTTACCGTCGCTTTTAAACTACAGCGAAAAAAACAAAGCCACTTCTCTAATGCAGGAGGATTAAGGAGAAACAAACGGAGACACTTTCTTTCCATTTCAACACCAACTAATGATGGAACGACGAGGAAGAAGGACGCTCAGAAACAAATGGCCGGGTGTCGGGGGGGGGGTCTCACGGAGGGGGCCTCAGTCGCCCTCGATGTTGGGGCAGTGCACGTCCCCCTTTTGGGACTCGGAACCCGGTTGGTGCGTCCCATACTTATCCACGCACCAGCAGATCCCGCGGTGCCGGCCACGCGAAGGGTTGCACTGCAAGGAGACGGCACATGCAGCGCCCCGGTTACGACCGCGAAACGTTACCATAACGGGCGGAAGCCTCTTACGTGAGCGGCAAACGAGCGGATTATTTTTTTGTAATACGGCTTCAATGAAACTCCGATGACCTAGATTATGAGATTTTTAATTACCTCAAAGATTAGAGAGATTTATGTAGCCGATGCCAATTTTAGGCTTTCGAGAAATAATGAAATGAGTTTCTGTGGAGGAAGCAACGTGCAGAGCCAGGGTGGTGAACGCAGTACCTGTTTCTTCTTGAAAAAGCCGCGTCTGTCACAGTTCGGAATGCGGACTCCTTTGAGAGTTGGGCGTGTGGCCGTTTTGAGGTTTTCAAGTATGTTGTCCATTAGCTTGCGACAGGGGCCCTGTGAGAAAATCCAATCAACGTCATCCTGAACGAGGCAGCACCGCAGGTTCCGCAACAACCACTCAGGCTGATCGTATCTGGACACCGCCAGGGAGGGCAGATACGACCACCGGTGTTTTTTGTAACAGCATTGTGGCCGTTTAAGCACCGATCGTAGAATTGCTAGGGCAGCTGAAGCGCTGTGAAAACCGGGTTTCCCAAATTCCTTGAATCTGCCGCGTGTCTGCCATGATGTCCCGATGTCACTGCCTAATTAGTTGCAAATGTCACCAGCCTTTGTCTCGTCGTCAGCCGTGCGTTTAGGTTTCGCCACGGAGGCGCTCTGCGGCTCTGTTTGTCTGCTGCGCTAGAGTTTAGGGCGCATTTAAAACGCAGTCGAAGGTGGCGTGATGAAACGGTAGTAAAGTATCATATCGCTGGAAACTGCTGTTTATCTTTTTTTTATGAACTGCCATGATTGATGCCTCTTTATTAAGGCCTGTGCTAACTCGCAAGTATTCTGTCTCGTGCTCATTAATGTTCACGAGTTCTTCTTATGTTGTGCTTACTAATGTACTCACTAAACACTATTGCTGCGAATACGAATTCATGTCAATATATATACTTACTCGAGTTTTGCCCAATAGTACCCTAATGCTTGGTGATAATTACTACATTGCTTACATTCAGGTGCGCCAATGCCAGTGGTTTCCCGCAGTGCTGGCAAGCTCGTGCTCACTATCTCTTACTAATGTTTGCTGTCGTGCTTGCTGTGGTGTGGATTGTGCTGACTAGATGCACTCACGAGCGCTTACCAGTGTTTCGTGGAGCGGCGAGCTAGATTCGCCGTCTAGGCTACGCAGTAGAAATCAATCGTCGTGTTTTACAGTTCACCTCGAGCTCACTTTGCGCGGGCACGCGTGCAGCACTAGAGAGACGGTCAGGGGAGGGAGCTGGGCCCAACGCCCTCAGCAGAGCTGCTTTCGTAAGGAACCACGCGCGGTGATGGCAAGCCGCTTGCTACGTTCACGGCATTTGAACGGCCACGGTTCCTGGCGTTTTTACATTTCCAGAATCGCGCACGCGCGTTCACTGCAGCGCGCTGCTGCTGCGCGCATCTGCAACCCGCTCGGCAGGGCGCTCACAGCGCGCCGCCGTCGCACTAAAACCACGAAGCCCGATCCCCTGCCGTTGGATGCATTATGGCCATTCGACTCGATCGCATTCACGCGATTGTTTTACGTCGTCGTATTTTAGTGGTAGCGCCCCCTAGTGGCTACAAGGGTGACGTCGACCCATTACTCACAGTGCATGTAGCCCCACCCCT
The DNA here is from genome assembly GCF_015708825.2 of Lethenteron reissneri. NCBI lineage: Eukaryota > Metazoa > Chordata > Hyperoartia > Petromyzontiformes > Petromyzontidae > Lethenteron > Lethenteron reissneri. The sequence goes on along the minus strand of NC_083798.1, from coordinate 9,570,197 downwards.
CCTACCCCCACCCCCACCACCACAGCTCCCGCCCTGCAGGCACGGGGGCTGCGCGCATCGCGACCCGGGAGGCGGCGCTGCAGATCGCTCATCAGACCCCTTACCCCCCCCCCCATCCCCTACTCCATTGCGCATCAATTATCCCGCTCGGGAAGGAGGCCCCGCGCTCCAGCAGCAGCCAATAGGCGACCGGGCCCGCGTGTGGCCCCAACCCTAACCCGGTGGTATGGGGGGGGGGGGGCACTCACTTGTTGCTGGAGTCGGGGCCCTCCCGCGGCGACCGCGAAGCCCACGCTGCCCCTCTCGGGGGCGCCCTGCACCAAGCGCTCCCGGTGGCGCTGCGGCGTGCCCTGCAGCAGCTTCTGCCGCTCGCGCTCGTTGTTGATGCGGCTGCGGCTCAGCGAGTCGCCCGGCGGCGGCTCGGGGCTCGTGGGCTCCGCCTCGGCGCTCCACGGACCCTCGGGGTCTGCGTCGCGGGCAAACGAACGGAGTTCGTCAGCTGGGCCAAGGAGGGCGAAAAGCCCGACCGAAATCGAAACTGGTTCCGAGCTCGTGCCCCCGAGGTGCGCCGCTCCCAGGTGTGGCTCGGTGTGCCACCTCGCACATCAGGCTCGCCAAACGCGACCGCCCTGCGGCTCCGTCAACATTTAATGACAGCTCCCCCCCCCACTCTCCCCCCACATCGGTCACGGCGATTTGGGTGAAACCGCGGCCGTCGGGACGTAGGAAGAGGTTCACATTCGCGGCGAGGACACACGGCAACTGGCCTGCAAATGCGCGTGACCACTCACGGGCACAGCGCCCCTCGGCACGAGCGCCTGGACCCGCGTCCCCCTCCTCCCCCTCCCTGCGTCTCGCTCCAACTGGGGCAGCGGTGAGACCCGCGCCGCGCTCGCGGTGACCCCACATGATCTCTCCCTGATTGTGCAAATCGTTTCTGGTCTCCACCAGCAGCCGGGTTCCCTTCGCTCGATGTGAAGCGAACCCCACAGTCCCCCACGCCCGCCCGCAGGCGTTCGTGTTGACCTCCCCATGAGGTCTGAGAACGCCAGATGCGCTGTCCCTACGCGTTCGTGCCCCCCCCACCCCCCCGGCTGTTGCCGAGCCATCGCGATGATCGCGGGCTCCTCTGCCCATGCCCTCTGCGGTGTCCATCCCCTGCTCGTTCTCCCCCGTGTCTCTCCACCACGCGCCCCCCCCCCCCCCCGACCACTCGCACCGCTTCAACGACCCCCGCCGTCTGTGACCCCCTCCCCTCACTCACCCTGCGTGGCCTCGGTGGCCGAGGCCGGCTGCTGCGCCTCGAGGCTCGCGTTCCTGCACAAGCCGCGTCCCTCGAGCAGCGCCTGGAGCGGACGGATCTCCCCGGGGGCCGGGCTGCACAGCTGACCGGCGCCGCAGCGCTCCGTGTAGACGCCGCACGGCTGCCCGGGCAGGCGGGCGCAGGTGAGGCAGCAGCCGCAGCCGGGCTCCTTGACGAGCTCGCAGCCCGCCGGCGTGACGCACGCCGAGAGGGCGCGCGAGTCGCACTCCTCGCAGTGCACGGGCGGAGGCGGCGGCGGCGGCGGCACCTCGGCGGCGCGGCCGTCTCGGGCGGCCCGAGCGCACAGCAGCAGCACGGAGAGCAGCAGCGGGGACGAGGGCGCCGCGCCGCCGCGCGCGCGCTTGGCCATCGGCCCCGCGGGGTCGACGCGACGGGACGGACGCGCGACCGATTCACTGGGCGCCTCCGAATATATTGCGCAATAACCCGCGGGCAGTTTCTGCAGCCGTGTGCGGTGCGAACTATAGCTCTGCCGTGTGCGCAGACGAGACTGCGCGCGCAGTCTACTGCAGGAGCGATAGTCGAGGACAGAGGAGAGAGCAGAGGAGACAGTCTGGAGACGGCCGTTCTAACCACGGGCAACTCCGCTCACCCCTCGCACGTGGAGTCCCGTGCGCCCGCTTATATAGAGGCGGGCTGGCGCCCCGAACCGTGCATCGCGGAGTCGGCGTCTGCCGCCCCGAACCGTGCATTGTGAACAATTATATCGGTGGTGTGTGTGGGCATTGGTGGCCCCGGCCCCCAGTAGCCGGGTGCGTAGAGAGATGGAAATCCCGGAGGCCTCCCCTGGGCTGTCACGTGCACGAGCCCAAGTTCTGTGCTGGGTGGATGCATGCCTGTGATCCGGGTGTTTCAAGGCAGGTGTTGGTGGATCACATAGAGATGTTTGATACTGCAAGGTGGCCAGTTGGTTTCGGTACATAAAGTTGGATGGATTCGTGAGCCCATCCGTGTGGTCCCTTGCGTTATTACCCCCACCCACCTTCCTAATGAGTGGTTTTACTTTGAGTGTGTTAGCTTTCTCCCACACACCAACCACTCATTAGAAGAAGAATTGTCCAAACTTCCCAGTGCAGGACTCTCCTGAAATATTTTGAAGACTCGGTTTCTTTTGGATGGGTAAATAAATAATTAAGAGGGGGGGGGGGTAATCATATATTCTGTTATTCACAGATACCTAGGCTGAAAGAGTGTGGGTTCATGAAAGCCGGGAATCAGGTCAAAGTGACCTCTCTATCACCAGAACTGATCATAAAGTTATCGCCAATTCCTCTTGGAAGAATTCCCTCTTACATGCACACGAACATCATGACTCCCAGAATCACCCTGAGTCACCTTTGACTTCCGAAATCATCATTCACCGCCCCCTGAGACTGAACCCCACGATGCTCGGCGACTTTGGGTCAGTCAACCTCGGGGCAGTCAACCTCGGGGCAGTCAACCTCGGGACAGTCAACCTCGGGGCAGTCAACCTCGGCATTCCCCAAACCGCATTGGCCACCCGCGCGTCGTTGAAAAAAGACGTTTTCTACAGCGTCACTGGAGCTTGTGTGTTCAAAATCAGTGCTGTCATCCTTTGTCATCTTAGGATAGTTTAGCTTGGCCGTCAGCCAGTGGCGTCTGGGCTGAATGCTAAGATGCCAAAGAAACCATCGTACATCATCATCATCAAAACAGAGTAGACTGTCTGCTGGGCAGATATGGGGCCTATGGGGGTTTGAGGCCACCGTGAACGAGGCTAATTAAATAATGAATCATTCCAAACGACTTGGGGGCCGCACATCCTTATTTGTTAGAAAACAAAAGAGTCTCGCCACAACGAAAATTAAATATTCACACTTGTGTCAATACTCCGTAGTTCAGGGTCTGTCCGAGTAATCTCGTCACCACTATCTTGCTCAATGCCAACATTATTTGGTTATTTAACGCGATCCTGTTAATAACGGTCATTATTGCAGTGACAATAGTATACCATATTATTTTAGGTGCATGGCACTTCTTCAAGTTGTGAATACTAATTACGAAGGCGGGGGGAGGCGGGGAAAGGCCACGGACAGTTTTTTTGTGTTGTAGAAGAATGTGAAATATGTTGCCGTTTGGAAATAGCGATGGAAAGTTCTATAACTAAGTGCGCACAAATTGAGATTGCGCACATTTTTTTTTCAGCCGGTTTGGAATATTTTCTGCCTCTCTGCCACTTTGTCCAAAAAAATATAATTTAAATCAGCTGTGGCTCGGGGCACTTTGAGCAAGAATAATGCAAACCATACACAAGCGGGAGTCACACGAGCTGAGCTGCGTACACGCACACACACGCACACACACAGACGCGGCACACCCACACGCACACACGCGCACTCACACACGCGCACACACGCGGCACACGCGCACCCACACACAAAGACAAAGCTCCCCCGTATGCCTCTTTAACAGACTGTTGGGGCAAGTGCTGTTAGCGAGCACCTATGACGGCCAGCACCGCACAGGAGGGGGTGGGTGACTAGCACCACGCCGGGCCGCCTTTGTCTCCCCAATGGCGATGTTTACACACCGCACCAGGTACTCATTTAAGGCTGAATCTACCTAGGGGAGGACAGAGGACCGGGTCAGATAATCGTCACTGGTGTTGGCCGTGAGCGCGAATCGAACTCGGGTCGCCGGGTTTGTAGCGCAGCGCGCTAACCGCTACACTACCGCTGCCGAAACATAACGCGCACACACAACACACACACGCGCACGCGCGCAGGCAGGCTCTCGTACGCTTATCCCGAAATCGGCCAACATGTTTAACGGCTACATATGTGCGATGTCCAGTTTAGTGTGCAGAGACTTACATCGCTGTTGCTGAGTCTTATACAGTATATACAAAGTGTGTACTATAAGTTAACCCAATAACAATGGGAATAAGACACTTCAAGTACACGCACAGGCCATTTGTCCATCCACTGCTGGATGGGGTCTCCACACCCAGTACGGGTGTTGCAGGTCAGTGCGCATTGGTGGCGGCGGGGAGCATAGCTATTGAAACATAGTACAGTAGAACAATAGGATTTGTATGCACTACCCTGGGTTGTTCACCATATCTTCCTACAACAACTTGCAACAACCCGCTGTGCGTGGTGGTCATCAGTCGAAGCACTATCCGGGCTCACAGCTGCTTAGCTTCCAGTGTCTGATCAGATTGCCCACAATCACGCGCTCTCTGTTCATTAATATCCAGTCTCGTAGTGTAACACCCTTTTAACTTGGCTGGAGATGTCACTGAAGATAGCCTGTGGCCTTTGCAAAGCCTGCGTTAACTCAGCTGGCTTTTTGTTGGGGGCTTTAGCTTTGTGCTGTGGCTGAGATAGGGGCAGTAAACTTGGGTTTAAGAGAGCTTTTAAGAAAAGTTCCAAAAGCCATTTTATTGCTGCTCAGCATGATGTGCACTGGAAATTGAAATAAAACATATAATTGGCTTTATTTATAGAGTATTAAATAAATATGTGCAGTAAAATAACAATTCTCTTCTCCGAGAACTCCGTGGGCTCTGCATAATACCCAATAGAATCTAATTAGGACCACTCTTGGCCTGTGCAAAGGGGCGCATGCAACATTCAATCCAGGTCCACGCACTGTGTTGTCTTTAATTCGCTCAATTTGCCGCAGATAAGTCAGCCGCAGATGGCCAAATCTTCGCTTGCTCTCTTCGTTCAAACGAATTGTGAATTATTCTTTGGAATAAACAAGATAGGATGGAAGAATAGGCGTGTGTCCAATCTCGTTTTGCGCTGTTTATATATGATCGTGGGCTATAGTGTTCCATATTCCAGTGAGTGTTATTAGGGGAAGCTGTAACTGCCATTCTAGTGGACTACAGGGTAAATGGATCTAACATTGTAAATGTGATCCATGTGCTTTTCATTATGATTTTATATAACTTCAGCTTGATGCTAACGGCGGCTGCCTTGTAACCCAGTGACCTGGAGGTCGTGGATCATGCTGCGATTGAGCTTGTGCAAGACACCCAGCTTGAAGTGCAGCAAGGTGCCTGCAGGAGGCAGTGCAGCAAGTAGGTGTGTACTCTTTTGTGGAATTTGGTTATGTGTAGGTGCCCTCGTTTCTTCCCACATTTAAAATACGATTAAATGGAATTGGCCAAATGTCCCCGGCCAGTATATGAGCATTGAGCAGTCGGTGAGACAATCACGAATAGAAACACAACAGTGGAAACAAGTTTTCATTGTTTTTTCCAACATTGCCATTTTTTTATGCAACAAAACTCAAATGGAATGTTCAAGTTATACTCAGATAACGCAATAATCCAAGGTATGCATTCTTGGATCATCAACATGATCATCGTTGTTGTGAAACCATGTGGCGTAAGTGGCCTATTTGAAAGCAGCCACTCGCCAAGGGATCTACCTGCGTAAGGAAGACGGGCTGTAGGCAAGGTCCACCCAGTGCCCCACCCACCCCTCTCGTCTCTACACACTTGCCCTTTGCATTGAAGAAGAATATTCGAGCGGAAGTCCACTTTTCTTGGTCCTCAATCCAGCCTGACACTGCCACTTTGACTTCTTCGCCATTGGAAAATAGACGCTCAAGCACGTGCGCGCGCGTGTGTGTGGATTCTCCACGTGTTTGAATGGAAAGATGAGCATGCGGTCGCTGTGTGTGTGTGGGGGGGGTGTGGGCTGCATCGTGTTGCGGTTAAACTCCTCGAAGCCGCACTCTCCTGATGCCCGCCTCGACAAATCGGACTTGTGAACTGGCACGTTGTTGTGAAGAAGCGACGCGTAAATAAGTCAACTTTCCACGCCGATTTTTTTTTTCGTAAGTGTGGCAGCGTAACCCTTGCCCTGCTATTGTGATGTTGCATGGCATGTAACAAACGAAGAGAAATATCTTCAGAATCACCAAAAAGATGAGACCATGAACTCTACAACTAACGGTTGCATCCAACATGTTTACCCTGCACCGCGTATAATCTGGTTTCGTCTCTGCGTCCCAGAGATTAATATAAAGTTTAATCTCCAGTCACAATTTGTGAAAGAAAAAACTTTAGGATTTATTTCAAAACACTGCCGAAGTCTCTTCACAAACTCGAATTTGCTCCGAAAACCGACCAGGGACGTGCCCAGCTTTCATGACGGATTATTGGCACACTGGGTTCTGATATGCTAAGTTCACAAGCAATTTGTAAGAGTGTTGGTTTCTTTCTTGATAGAACCAGATCCTTCCACTTTTCGGCGCAGTTCTGAAGTTGTCGTTTTCCATTGTACGTCCTGACGATCTACTTCATCAAATTCCTGCCCACATTCAAACTGCTATGACCAGGACTCTACTTGGTCCACTGAAGGCCCCTCATTTCCATAAATAGCCAGCATCCGCCCGTGGATTGCACGAGGTGTATTTATACAACACAGTCTACATTTATATAGCAGCGTCTAAATGCAACCACATATCCAGATGCTTCACAGGGGTGGGAAGAGAGGAGGGGGAAGCTAGATGCACATCATTTTTGACGCAAACAAGGGCAGAGTCTCAACTGCGTTGTAGTTCAAGAGCAAGATAATTCCAGACGTCAAGAAGAGCAGAAGCCTTGAATGAGCGATGACCTCCCACGGATCGATCGCTGACTGTGAGCTTTGTAAGAAATATGCCTTTAAGCCTGCCGGAGAGTACAATGAGAAGAGAGGGAAAAGGAAGGTACGGGGTAGAACCATGAATAAAAAAACAGTCACTTGACTCCGAGACGTGACAGGAAGCCAGTGGAGAGACCGCGGTGCTGGAGTGTCCTGGTCACGTGTGCGGGTCACGTGTGCGTGTGCGGGTGAAGAGCTTTGAAGTGGCGTTCTGATTTATCTGTAATCTTGAAATGGGGGGATTTGGGAAACATCTTTAGTGAGGAATCACTGATTGTGCTCCAATTTCTTCACATCCATGACTATCTAACACGCTGTTAAAGTTATGTTGAGGCGGTAGCTGGAATCGTACTGGGCTGAAAGTCTGCAGGAGTCAACAACAGACACGTCACAGCTTGTGCACTTGCATATCTCCGCTCATCACGTAGATAACTAATAGGGCTCTTCATTGTTGAAACGCCCGGTTGCCAAGTCACTTGTGTTTTGCAAAGTGCATGCATTCACAACAAATCCTTGTGAATATTCAACAAAGATGTTTTTAATTTGCTAACTTGGATTTTTGAGTTTACATTCGTGGAATACTTTGAATTTTATTTTCGGTTTACATTATATCCAAGAGCCCCTCTGTTCAAGTTATGAATTACCACGAACAATTCCACCACCTCGTGCTTTATTTGGAATTTCTGTTAGGTTCTTGGCTAAATAATTAAATCTCTTGCTAATTATAACAGTAATATTTGAGTTTTATAAAATGTCTTTATTCTACTCATAAACCACCGCAACATTTCTATATTTCTATATGACCGTTCATTTTTAGTAGGCAACTCAGTGTGCATTTTGGCACCGAATGTAGCGCGGTCTGCCAAATGGCCAAGTTCAACATGCTGAGAGAGTTGATTCTCAGTGCAACCAGCCACTCTTCCCATAGACCGCTGCTCATCAAGACAGCATTCAGCCAAGCACACGCTTAACTCTATCGGTCGAAGTTGTGGCAGCAGTCCCCAAATGGTCATTCCCGTGTGATATGTGATTTTGTCCGAGTGATAGATTTGGCCGTCAAACCTCAGCTACGAATACTATGGGAAACACATGGACGGCACAATCGCCGCGCTGTATTTCAACCCACCGGAGAGCGATGATATTTATAATTTGCACGATGTTGTGTATGATCTGAATTTACTGACACAAACACACACGAAGATGTACACTGCGTGTACAAAGACATCTCTCAAGCCTTATGCAGTCGACGAGTCTGTAGGAACCACATGTGAGGCCTTGTTGTCGTTTTAGACCAACTGGCTAACTGGTAGGCAGCAATGAAACCAATACACAACTGTAGACCGGTTTCATGCTTATGAGGACTCATTAGTACAGTACAGTCATCATTGTTCACTGCTATGATATGCCTCTGGGCGCCGTACACATGGAGGAGGGTTTGTACCTCGACTATATGGTGACCCGTGTGCATTGCACATCTCTGTGTGTTCTTAATCAATTTGTTTTCTGGCCAGCACTCATGCTGTGATGGGTTGTCTTTGTCATTTACCGATGATAATTATTGTACAGGATATCATCATGGGATGAAGAAAATGTCACATTTCTGCTTTTCACTTGCAGTTTATTATAATACTTGCTGTACTGCCCGGCTTCGCCCCGGGACTTGGATCCACCACGCCCGGCCGCCTTTGTCTCCCCAGTGGCGATGTTCACACAAGCACAGCAGTTACTAGTTTGAGGCTGAGTCGACCTAGAGGAGGCCCAGGACCGGTTTAAATAATCGTCACCGGTTGTGGCCATGAGCGGGAATCGAACTAGAGTCGCCGGGTTCGTAGCGCGGCGCGCTAACCACTACACTACAATGCGCTACGCTTCCACACGCGCGGGTCACATGACAGATTTGACGTCACAGCTCACTTGCCGTGCAAAAAATCAATGCATTATTGAGCCCCCCCCCCCGCCAAAAAAAGTTTATTTTTATCATTGTTGCATGGTGTACAGTCTGGAAAATACCCACATGGCAAATTTCAAGTTTGTTGCATGTCGGGAAGTACGCTAAACATTTTGAACAGACAAACATTCACAACTTTGCCTTTTATATCTATGGAGATAAATGTACAGCCACTGCCAATTGAAGGCCTTTCCACATCTTGTAAGTCATGACGGTTGTTTGATCATACTTCACCAAGCTGATTAGTGTGAACTGGTGAATAACCGGCTCGAATATCACTTACAACTGATATTAGCCAGAGCCAGGAATCAAACTCAGGTAACCAGGCTCATGTTTGAGTGTGCAAACCGCTGCAACATCGCATCTTCCATTCGTATGTACAGCACCTGGACAGGCCTATTGTCAATCCACTGCTGGATGAGGGCCTCCACCTGCCATGTGGGTTATTTGGTTATACCTAAATCCCTTAGCATAGACTACTTTATTACATGTAGCCCGCAGTGGTAATCCAGAAATTCTGCCTGGTCCCCATGCATTGTTACGTGGCGAGATGTTAACTACCTCGCCTGGTATACAGAAGCGTGTGGGTTCGATCCCGACCATGACGCTTTTATATTTGGAGGTTGCGTGTCTCTCTCTCCCCACGGTCGCATGTATTTTTCTCCGGGTCCTCCAGTTTTTTCCCCTCCACATTTAGAACCATGCGTTTAGAGGATTTGGCTGCTGTACATTTCCACATGATAAGCCGCTTCGTTGATCTATCATTTGTGATAGCCAGGTCGCTTCTGAAAAGGAGCTATGCAGATCAGTGGGCCTTAGCTGGTAAAATAAAGAAGCACATTCCTGCGGAGGGAGCTGGTAGGAACGTTGGGTTGCTCTGTCAATGGCCAGGGTCAACGGTGGCGTGGTGTATTCTCCAAATATGCCCGACTGTGAGGGCGGGCACAGCCGGCGTGAGTAGGTTAAACGTTGAGTTTTATAAGGGCACCACGGAGTAACCAGCCCCTCCCCACCCAGCCCCACCCCTCCCACCCCCCACCCAGCCCCACCCTCCCCACCCAGCCCCTTCCCACCCTCCCCACCCAGCCCCTTACCACCCTCCCCACCCAGCCCCTCCCCACCCAGCCCCACACTCCCCACCCAGCCCCTCCCCACCCTCCCCTCCCCACCCAGCCCCTCCCACCCCACCCAGCCCCTCCCTGCACGACGGACGGACGGAATAATCCCCTGTGGGCTGGTGTAACCAGGAGGTTCCTACCAGTATCATGTTTTTGTTTCATCTCCTGGCATTATATTCACTCTCTTCCACCCCCACCACCACTGTGTTGCCATTGCCTCTCGCTCAGCCCCTCCCTCCATCCTCCAACCCTGGGGGCAGGAGGGCTGTTCATTTTAAAACGCCCCACGACTGCTAACAGCCACGAAGATCTCGGGCATTTTATGTTCGTCTACATTGCGCAGATGGCCCGAGAGACTAATTTCAGGTGTGGGCTGTACAGTAGTTCTTCGATCTAATTGCAATCGTGCGTCTTGATTGTTTTGCTGTTGGGGCAGGGAGCGGTGAGCTGCGGGGAGCGGTGAGCTGCGGGGAGCGGTGAGCTGCGGGGAGCGGTGAGCTGCAGAGAGCGGTGAGCTGCAGAGAGCGGTGAGCTGCAGAGAGCGGTGAGCTGCAGAGAGCGGTGAGCTGCGTGAGGTTTAGCGCCGCTGCACTATGGAAACGAGTCACTCGTTTTGATTTACAGCTATGGCTAACGTCAGCGGTGAATTGTATCTGAACCGGTCTTGGTGATCCTGCCGTGCCCTTTAGATCAGCTCGCACTGACCAGCGTGGTGAAGTATGGTCAAACATCCCCCAATGCGAACACGGTGCGAGGAGCCCCTGGTCCAGCATTGGATTGACAATTAACTGAAAATTATGCTGATTATAAGTTGTCTGTTTGCGATTAAACCATCTGCTACTCTATTATAAATACAAAACACAAGTATTTTTACTGTTAGAATATTTTAGACATTGGCATACAGTATTTTAACAAATCAGTATTTTGATCTGTGTAGGGTTGTTATTTCTCATTGTTATCGTAAGTTTTTTTCTAGCAGTTTTTGGATTTGTGAATTGTTTTTATCATTCTATTAATATATTTATTAAGTGCAATAATATCGTCTAAACGCGATGCAATCCAATATTACAGTCTGTTACAAAACAATGGGGAGCTAAAAGGCTACATTTTACAAATATATTTTATTCTTCGAAATCAATGGATGTGTCATCGATGTTCATTTTCAAGTCCTTCCTGAAACACTTAATTTTAGGACCTGGTGTTTGGAGTGAGGTTAAGGCCCTGTCATGCAATTCTATGCTTTTGATTAGGGCACTTGTCACATTTTTTTAGCAGGGAGCGTCATATTTAAGCCATATCCCGAAACCAACCATTCACAAAGGAGATGACTCCAAGCCTCCTGGACGGCTATGCAAACCATCGTCGCCTGACCTTGCCTGGATTGCTGTCAGTGACCCTTTGGGTAAGTCCACGGCCATTGACTAGACCTTGAGAGTAAATTGGATATTCTGCATCGTGTCTTGGGAAATGCTGACTGGAGCACATTATTCCGTTCCCCCAAAAAAACATGGTAATGAAAAACTGCGGAAAAGTTAAAAGTGGCATTTGAATTAATGTCACTTCACAAAACTGGTAACCGTGTACTAAAATTGACATTCCACAGTAAACCAAACAATGCACATTCACTTGTGCCCTTGAATGCTTTCTCATTATATTTGGACATCTTACAGACCTAGCAAATGTGAGAGCGTTAACGTTATTCACAACTAGTTTGTTAACTGTAGTTTAACGTGAGCCAAGCGTGATTTGTTCACGTGGTCGTCTTAAAACCACGTTGCAAGATCACAATGCGGTTCAACTTGTCGGCAAAGTATTCGCCAGATATTTCTGGGATCTGACGGCAATTCATGAATAATAATTAATATTTTTTTTAAATAAACAGTATTGTGCTCCGAGTAGAGAGACACGCGGGCATTTGTTTGTGCAAAGGGCAGCTGTGGGCGGTTGATTCCACGCAGTGCTTTGGACCGTGGTGGGCCCCACTGTCCGAGGCCTTGCACGTGATTTGTGTACTTGCTTTCTGATACACGTGCAGTTCAAGTTCTACACGCAGCAACAACAAAAAACGCACACCTCTGCGTTTAGAACATTTACTACACGAATGTATCTCAAGTGTTTATCCAAGGCGTCTTCAAATGTTGACGCAGGTGACTGGAAGCCTCATAAACGTACGCCATCGTCACGCCCGTAACTGCGTAGCTCAAGGCTTAGGTGCACGTGGCCACTTTTGCTATAAACAACACCAACCAGTTGGGTGGTTCAACTCAAAAGAGGTGACGTTGAAAGAGCTGGAATGCTCGGCCGCGTTATTAATTACAGTATAGTGGCCATAAATGTCACTTTGGGTTGGATCTGAAGGCAAGTTGCTGCGTGTCATTGGCTGCTCGAGTCACGTCGACACCGAGAAGGTCGGCAGGAGAGTGACCAAATGTGATCACATCATTGCGATCTCTGGAAAGGCAAAGCTGCCAGGCTCCCGCACCACCCAAACGAGTGGGCGTGGCCCAGCTGACTGCAGGACATTGCGCTACCCTCTTCCGCGAAACCAAACGATGGAAGCGTGCGTCGTCATCTTGCCGCGGAATGTGTCAAAACAGAGTGGATGTTAACGATCTCGTGACGTCGCTCAGACAGAGACACCTTCGAGGGAGAGGCAGGCAAATGTGTTCTGGGATCACGGTCCAACATTTGACGAATTACACTGAAAATGACTTGATTGGCAAATGCATAGCAATCGTTGTCCACCACTGCTAAACATGAGAAGGACCCTCGTAAAAATGAGTCTTGAGACTCATCGAGGTTTTTCTGAGTAAACAAGTGGAATAATATACGATACTAATGGTACAAATTATCACTGCGAAGTGAAATATGCATAAGGGTCAAACAAAGCCTTTCCTTGCCATCATTTTTTAGCCTGAGAGGAAAGTCGATTTTAGTCATCCGTCGATAACTCTGGACATATATCACTAGTCGTGCCACCAAGAGGATTATGTTGAAGTATGTCTATCTACTATGAATGAGTGCCTAGATTTATATATGTTGTGTCAAAGAATGCCCGTCCCTGCCTGCGCATAGTAACATGCGCCTGATATTTCGCACACGGTGCACGTGTGTGCCCTATCCAACCAGTGGTGACTTTTCCCCTAAATACTACACTGGGGCAACATCCCCCCCCCCCCCCCGTTCCAACTTCCTCATTGAGGAACAAGGATGCTTTATTTATGTGTCAATGTCCCAGTCAGTTGATATATATTCAATGAAACTGCAGGCTGTAATGGCAGTTATTCCTACGGGGGGCACGTGATTAAATCGTATTATCCAGAGGATTGTTGTGTCGATGCTTTCGTGCAACGGTCAACAGTTTTTCCTCAAAACAACGTTGCCATTTTGCATTTTGAAAAATAGTGCAAGGGATTGAATCTCTCTCCGATGTGTGTGTCATACCGCGTGTGGAGGAGGATCGTGAAGGACGCTGCTACTGGGCAGTTGGAGGCAGTCGCCCTCCAACAACAACGGAGGGCAGAGGAGCGACGCTTACAACAACGAGCGGAGTGCCGGGCGGATAAAATGCAGCAAGTTGGCACAGTAAGGGGTACAGCTGGTGCATCTACCGGTCATCTCAGTCAGTTAACCCATGGCACCTGGTGACCTGCCAGCGAGCCTTCAACACTTCACATGGCGTCAAAGTGCACCTGGCCTGGCAGAGGCGCCGTCACTTAGTGGCGAATGGCGGGTATTGGTATTGCTTCGGCTTGATGTGTGACGCAACACCGAATGGCAAGCGGCTTCACGTAAAATTACAGCAGATAGATAAAAAAGGTAACAACGCAAACCTGCGCAGAATGTATTTCTGGTCCTCGTGTTTGGGAATCAAGGTTATACATCGAAATGTAATTACGTTCCATGTAATTTATTTTATTTTAGTTTGTTGTATTGAAATGAAAACATATTTCTAAACAAGCCTGTAAATGGAAAATTGACTTCTATAGTATGAGAGTTTGTGCATGTGATACCACCAATGTCAGCATTGTCATAATGCCAGGAATATAAATTGCGCATGAGTATTGGCTGTGGGTATGACATGCCAGCTGCACGTGAAGAGCCACACGCTGCTGTCTCGCTTACACATCATGCCTTTACTGCCTTCATGTGTCCTTGTACAGGGACAGTGGACGGTACCAGTGGCGCCCTGCAATTGCCTGCCCACAACCACTGTTGGTGGAAGGACCTCGACGGGAGGGAATACTGGAGAGGCCCTTTTGAGAGTCCATCTAGGGGGTATTTGGCCTACTCTTCCACGTTATCCAGACATCTCTGAAGAGGTGTGAGAACACGTACGGGACCTGCCAGGTGACGAACTGGTCTGCCCATATCTAATACTAGGTGGATAGAGACGGTTGTTATTAATGACCTTGCCCGATTCTTCAATTTCCATGCCGGGAGGTTAAACTGGCGACCTCTGGTTTGCACTGTGGCAGAATTCCTAAAAAAAGGGCAAGACCTACAACTATTCGAACAGTTTTTGTTGTTGTTTTAAATGTGGTATTTTTTTTTAGACGCTCGTGCAAGGTAAACATTCGTAACATCCGACCAGAGGAGCGAGCTTTGTTTACCAAGCTTGGACCGTTGTGCCGGACGGGATGTTATTCTGAGTGGAAATAACAAGTTATTTCGAAAGTTGCGCTCACAAACAACAATACACGTGAAGAGTTGAAGTGACATAACCACGCTCAATTGTAGGCCGGGGATTTCATAAACACGCTAACGTTCAACGCTGCTTTCCAACTGTGGATTTCTTCACAACTCTGACTGTCGCCTGATCATGCTGATTTTAATTACTAGCTATACGTCGTGCTGGAATTGTAAATGTTGTGAGTTTTCTCTCGAACACACCGATGTGCTGAACTAGTAGCTTATTGACATATTTTGTTTACGTGACACACCTTACTAATTGGCTGTGTCAGGTGGTGGCGGGTTTAACGACACATTTATATTTACGCGATCTAACAAAAACAAACCTCTATTATGGCTGCTTTCGAAATTCGTTAAGTTCGCAAAGAGCGGAGGATGGTCACCAATGACACCGGTTGAGGTTGGCTTTTAATTTAGTACTGGCAGCTCGTGCATTTGGTGATGTGAAACACTTGGACCCGAGCACGATATTTGGCTGTACATAGGACAGCATGAAGTCCAGCTCTTTAAAAGTAAATATTTTGGCAAACATTAAAACAAAATTACACGATTGCATCAGGGACTATCGTTTTTCTCTGAAATGGAATGTTGCAATCGTGTATTGATAGTTAAATATTAAAAGGGGCACAAATATTATTTTTAACCAAATATTATGGTTGCCTTCAATGGTGCACTTTGCTTGGTCGTCCTATGGTAGCCATACACTGAACAAACAATGTTTCAACCATGATTGTAAAATGTCCTGCTTGGGGCAGGATTGCTAATATCTGAAATGGAGTTCCAATTGGGCCCTCCCCACGCCGCACGGAGTGGGGAGGGTCTCGTCCAGCAGTGGATTGTCAAAGGGGCTGCAAAAATAGGAATCTATTTTTGCTTCGTATCAACGTGCAGTCTGGCCACGATTTGTGGATGTGTGCTTGCTTAGTGCGGGCACAGATGGAACGTCTTCCAAGACGGACCCATTGCTCACTCCACTTGCCTCTGAAGGCTGACAGCAGGCATTCGGCGAGGGCGTGTTTGTTTCTCTGGAAGGAACATGATGTTGCTGTGCCGAAGGGATTTTACATACAAACCATGCTGGTCACATTGCATTTGGTTTGGTTTTCAAACAATCCGTACGCCCCCTCCCAGCGGGACTCCATAAATTCAACCTGCCGCGACAAGGTGGTGTGCGTTCTCTATTAAGGGGAACAGAAATCTGCACTAAATCAGAAGTTGTCTCGCCAGTTTTAATGCAGGTGATTTACCGCAGCCGAGCAATGGGTCAGCGCGTGGTCACTGCAGCGAATTTTAAAAACAATCAGGTCACACGTGGCAAGCTGCCTGTAACTTGTCACGCCGCGGTCACGCCAGACATCCCCGGAACGCATTGTGATGTTTAACTACCTGAAAGTGTTCATAATTTACCGTCGCGCGGACTGTAAACAGAACGCGCTCGCTCGCCGCAGAGCACCGGACTTATTTCTCAGGATTTCTGAGGATTGTGCAATTGTTGCAAAAAATACTCGGGGGGTCATTGGCTCCCAGTGTTGCATGGCCCGAGCTTGCTGTCCACACTGAGGCAGGGGAGAGGTGGTGCCCAAACAGGTTGTTAAGCTAAACTGTCCGCGCGATGCAACCACGGTATGTTTTTGCTTTTGTTGGCGTCAAGGTTGGAGCTGTGCTCGGTGTGTGGCGCTTCGCTTACGAAGGCAACACGTATGTAGTTCGGCAACGTCGAGTGCAGGAAGAAGACTCGCACGATGTCATTACGGATTACTCGCATTTAAATGTGCCATCGTATGGATCGAGCTTGACCAGCAAGCACTCGCCTATTAAACCGATAACGGCATTTGCATGTCAACGTTCTTATTTTCCCGTCAAGATAACGAGGGTGATTGTATTCTGGAGCATCGTGTGGCAGGGTGACGTTGCGCAGATGATGTTTACTGGGCCCTGATCGTGAGATGCCCAGCGGTGCTGTGTCCTTGCTGGTGTCGCGTGTGAAATTCGAGCTGCGTGTGCCATGGAAGATATTTTTTGTTTGTGCACATTTATTTTCTTACAGAGTTCCGCTTGACAAGATAGAGAGAGCGCGGCCGTTCTGCTTTCCAGAAACAGGCGCTGGCCCTACTGGCGGTGACCGTCGTAAACTGTTGAACCACGGCACCATCGGTTTATGACGCACTAACACACTAATTAAACCTCTTGCTCGAGACTTCTGATAGTGAAGCATATACAGAGGGCGCCTGCAGCTGGTGCTCATGGTTTGTTTGTTTTCACGTGGGCCTTGTCCAGCCATTAACTCGCTGCACTGTGCCAGATCTCTAATTCCAGAATATCCATTGCTGATTAGACATGCAGCTCTTTCGTCAATCCACTGCTGGGTGAGGGCCGCCTGACACCATGTGGGTTGTGGAGGCTATTGAACCATACCTCACCACGCTGGTTAGCGCGGATTGGTGAAGATAGATGCTGGAATATTACAGTACAACACAATCATGTGTTTATGCTGCCATCTGCTCACACCATCGTCACACAGCAGCCAAGAACATCTGATCTTATAAATGGTGGTTGCCCATCCAAGTACTATCCAGGCAGAATCTTGCTTAGCTCCTGAGCTTGAATTGTTAATAGGCCCTGGCTCGGGGATTGGGCTATTTTCAGGGTTTTCTTGAAGAGCGCGAGTATTTGTGCCTCCTATACCAGAGGGAGAGCTGATGGTAGAGGTGGGTGCGTAGAGTGTTGTACAATCTGCACCGTTATCCAAGCAGACGTGTGACGGCACGCAGCTTCGTGTTGTGATTGTGTGCACGGTCCTATCAGACCTGGACGGCACCGTCTGAGCGCGCGCTTCTAAATCATTTGCGTCGGTGCGTGCGGGTGGCGCGGAATCCTTTCGATCGGAACATTGCCTGCGACGGGGGTTCGACTCGTTCCACTAACCGTGGAACTCACCTGATGTCATCCTGGCGCCACGTTCACCGCCGCTCTCAAATCTGGGCATGCGATCGTGTTTACTTGAGCTTCCTCCTAGGGCGACTCCTGCGATTTGTCTGAACAATTTGAAGCCCCCCCCCCCCCCTTCCTCCCTCTGCATTAAATCATGCCGCTGACTTGGAAACGTCTTGTCGGAAACACATGGGCCTCATGTGGCCCGAAAGCCTTCACGGTTTGGTGTATTTAAGCGCTATTTCTATTTATTTCGCCCACTTCATTGTGAATGCAAACCCAGTTCGCCTGCCGCAATCCACCGCGGGCTTCTCTTTGTGCGTCGCGCCGCAGCTCGCGACTGCAAAGCGCTCACCTCATTTGTCCCCCCCCCACCAACCGACCCCGTCTGGCGCTGCAAACGCCTTCAGCTGCAAACACCTTTGAATCTTAAGTCGGAAAACATTGCATTACTTCGCACAAATACAAAACGCACGACTCTGTAGGAGCCTCTGAGCCTCTGCAATTTGCATAAAAAGGTTCCCCGACAGAGCGAGCTGCCCTGTGCGCACCACACGGAGAGCGCCCGGCAAACACCGAGTCCGATCGTCCAACGCCTGAAGATTCTCACGCCGCTAGTTGCCTCCAAGCGGCACGTTGCCGCCGGCTCGAGGTCAGGAACCCGGAGCGGCACTTTAAGATGACTGGTGAGCTAATTGACATCGTCGCAGAGATCCCGTGCGGGACACAACTCAGGGCTCCATTATCGGCACGTTCGCATTTTACGGTAGCGCCGAGTATTGATTTGTTTTACTGCGGAGAGGATAGATTGCATTTCTGTCACCGTGTTAGGAGACCGCTGTATTTCCTGGAAAGTTAGGGGGGTGTGCAGCGACTTTTTTTTTAAGCGATTGGACAAAATGTACATACATCTCAATGAGGCGGGTGTATGTTTCTTGTTGTAAAGATTTGATATATTTTAATCCAACAGCTGTTTCCACATATTTGACATTGTCTCTGCCATTATTCCATCTGGTGCAGAAGGTTCCATTTGGTAACCTCTTTAGGAAATACATCTGGGCCATCCTCCTCCTCATCTAAATTATAATTAGTTTCCTGGGGGTATATAATATTTTTGCTCTACTGAGAGTCATATAATCTTGCGATTATATGACTACCGGATGTTGTAG
The DNA here is from genome assembly GCF_015708825.2 of Lethenteron reissneri. Taxonomy (NCBI): domain Eukaryota; kingdom Metazoa; phylum Chordata; class Hyperoartia; order Petromyzontiformes; family Petromyzontidae; genus Lethenteron; species Lethenteron reissneri. Next base: position 9,551,388 of record NC_083798.1, on the reverse strand, counting down.
CTTATTCTCCCCTTCTGAGCACGTGTTTATTTCATTTATATATTTAATTATTTTAAAATACCCCAAAGGCATGAAATTATTCCTCAATCAGTCTACTATTCAAGAAGGAAGCCAATCTTTATTTGAATAATTTCAGACAGATTATACTCTTATCACGCACATATCAACTGGATTTAAGATCATAGACCGTTGAATAATGATTCGTTTCAAAGCCAGTCAACTGTGAAAGCAAAGCAGTTTTTTTTCAAAGATGCATCTCCCATTAACCAATATACACTGTCCATCGGATTCTGGAACAGACTTCTGAATATTAAATACTAAAAATAATTGCTTTCGTCACCCGCGTTTGGAACTATTTAAAAGCACTCGGCAGCCATGGACGGTCTCTCGAATGCGATCCATTTCTTGGCTGCAGCTCCACCATGAGTCTTGACCATCGGGCCACATCCCTCACTGAGACGTGTGCCGTGTGACAGACGAAGATGAGATCATATTTAATGAGCAGTCAACGCAGTGCAGGAGAGTGTCCCACGAATGCAATATTCATGCGCGTCTCGTATTAATGTTGAAGTTTTCGGCAAAGCCGAATGCAAATGACTGTTCTGATTTCAGTGGAATGTAGGGCACACGGGCAGTAGTCACGAGGGCCATTGTGCTCGCGCTGTGCCTGGCCGTGTGTGCGATTGAAAAGGGAGCGCTCCATGCCGTTCGCCACGATCGCAGTGTTGCGTGTGGATCGCGCCGTCCCCATGCGCCTGTTTTGTTCGTTGTCAGAGCTCTGTTGTTCGGTATTTTAGTCCGGTGGTGACGGAAGGGAGGTGGGGAGCATGGGGATTATCTGAGCGGCGGTGACGAGAGGAGAGGAAGACGCTGCGACGTTGGTTGACGAGTCGCCAGTCGCCTCCCTCGGGACAGTTTTTCTAGAAATGGAGCCATCGTTCAGACAGAGATTCAAATAAATAATGAAAGCAAGGCGGCGAGAGAATGGAGCAATTAATAACTTGATGGAGAAGTATGCGGTGTTTACACAGCTGATGCGCTGGCTCAAGCCAGGTGAATACCTTGGGTGGAGGTGCGCGTATGCGCACATGCGCGCACCTCCAACCAAGGTATTCAAAATGCCTGCTTATTTATACACACGCATGTGTGAGACATGCGTGTGTATAAATAAGCAGGCATTTTGATGTTGGCAAGCCGCGGGGCTCACACTGAGAGCGGGCAGGTTAGTGTTTTCTAATTCTTTCTGCAAGCGTGTCCGAAATGGGTCCTGTAGCGAGCACTGTTTAACCTGGCAGACCGCGCGCAAGCGTGAATGTGTGTGTGACGTGTGTGTGTGTGACGTGTGTGTGTGTGCGTGTGACGTGTGTGCGTCTGTGTGTGTGACGTGTGTGTGTGGCGTGTGTATGTGACGTGTGTGTGTGTGACGTGAATGTGCGTGTGTGTGACGTGTGTGTGTGTCGTGTGTGTTTGTGTGACGTGTGTGTGTGACGTGTGTGACGTGTGTAACGTGTGTGTGTGTGTGACGTGTGTGTGTGACGTGTGTGAGCGTGTGTGTGACGTGTGTGTGACGTGTGTGTGTGAGACGTGAGTGTGTGGGAGAGAGACGTGAATGTGTGTGTGATGTGCTTGCTAACAGCACTTGCCCCTACAGTATGTTAAGGCTATACGGGTGATCTTTGTCTTTGTGTGTGACGTGTGTGTGTGTGACGTGTGTGTGTGTGACGTGTGTGTGACGTGTCTGTGTGAGACGTGAGTGTGTGGGAGAGAGACGTGAGTGTGTGTGACTGTGTGTGTGTGTGACGTGTGTGTGTGTAACGTGTGTGTGTGAGACATGAGTGTGTGTGTGATACGTGAGTGTGTGTGTGAGACGTGAATGTGTGTGTGTGACGTGAATGTGTGTGTGTGAGACGTGAATGTGTGTGTGACGTGAATGTGTGTGTGTGAAACGTGAGTGTGTGAGACGTGAGTGTGTGTGTGTGAGACGTGAATGTGTGTGTGTGAGACGTGAGTGTGTGTGTGTGACGTGAATGTGTGTGTGTGAAACGTGAGTGTGTGAGACGTGTGTGTGTGAGACGTGAATGTGTATGTGAGACGTAAGTGTGTGTGAGACGTGAGTGTGTGTGAGTGAGACGTGAATGTGTGTGACAGAGACATGAATGTGTGTGTGTGAGACGTGAATGTGTGTGTGTGAGACGTGAATGTGTGTGACAGAGACGTGAGTGTGTGTGAGTGAGACGTGAATGTGTGTGACAGAGACGTGAATGTATGTGTGTGAGAGAGACGTGAGTGTGTGAGACGTGAGTGTGTGTGACTGTGTGTGTGTGACGTGTGTGTGTGTAACGTGTGTGTGTGAGACATGAGTGTGTGTGTGATACGTGAGTGTGTGTGTGAGACGTGAATGTGTGTGTGACGTGAATGTGTGTGTGTGAGACGTGAATATGTGTGTGTGACGTGAATGTGTGTGTGTGAAACGTGTGTGTGAGACGTGAGTGTGTGTGTGTGAGACGTGAATGTGTGTGTGTGAGACGTGAATGTGTGTGTGTGTGTGACGTGAATGTGTGTGTGTGAGACGTGAGTGTGTGTGTGTGTGAGTGAGACGTGAATGTGTGTGTGTGAAACGTGAGTGTGTGAGACGTGAGTGTGTGTGTGAGACGTGAATGTGTGTGTGTGTGACGTGAATGTGTGTGTGTGAGACGTGAATGTGTATGTGTGTGTGACGTGAATGTGTGTGTGTGAAACGTGAGTGTGTGAAACGTGAGTGTGTGTGAGACGTGAATGTGTGTGTGTGAGACGTGAGTGTGTGTGTGACGTGAATGTGTGAGACGTTAGTGTGTGTGTGACGTGAATGTGTGTGTGTGAGACGTGAGTGTGTGTGAGAGAGACGTGAGTGTGTGTGTGTGAGTGAGATGTGAATGTGTGTGTGTGAGTGAGACGTGAATGTGTGTGACAGAGACGTGAATGTGTGTGTGTGAGACGTGAGTGTGTGTGAGAGAGACGTGAATGTGTGTGTGTGAAACGTGAATGTGTGTGTGTGTGAGTGAGACGTGAATGTGTGTGTGTGTGAGTGAGACGTGAATGTGTGTGACAGAGACGTGAATGTGTGTGTGTGAGAGAGACGTGTGTGTGTGAGACGTGAATGTGTGTGTATGAGAGAGACGTGAATGTGTGTGTGTGAGACGTGAATGTGTGTGTGAGATGTAAGTGTGTGTGAGAGAGACGTGAGTGTGTGTGGGAGAGGCGTGAGTGTGTGTGTGTGAGACGTGAATGTGTGTGTGAGACGTGAGTGTGTGTGTGACGTGTGTGACGTGTGTGTGTGTAACGTGTGTGTGTGACGTGAAAGTGTGTGTGACGTGTGTGTGTGACGTGTCCGGCAAAATAACCCCCTATCTCCTCGCGGTGCCGGACGGGGAACTCTGTCGTGGACAGTGCTGTGGGGGGAGGGCCAATGCCAATTGCCCTCTCCCCTCATGGTGTCTGTGACCACCACAGTGGCTAAACGGGGGCTCTGGACGGGTGCGAGGGGCTGGTAACCCCTCCACCTTCAATTCATTACCACTAAACCACGACTTAAACATAAATATGTAACTAATAAGCTTGTGCCGGAGGCCCCGGGGGGACAGGCGTCTATTACGTCTCCTGGCCAAACCCCAATTGGATTTTCACCCTCGGGGCTCCTCCAGAAACAACGAAAAGCCACTACGGATGGCCACGTGGAATGTTCAAATGCTCACTGCGGAGGAGAGGCTGCCACTCCTTTGTCGGGAGCTGGACCGGTACCGCCTGGATCTCTGTGGCATTCAGGAGGTCCGGTGGACCGGTTCTAGCGCCTGTCACCATGAGGGGTGGACAGTCCTCTACTTGTAATTACCAACACGCTTTTCCAGCATCGGCACATCCACACAACATCATGGATGCATGCCGGGTCCAAGCAAGAACATTTGCTGGACTACATATTGACGGACCAGCGGATGCGAGCCATGTCCTTGACACCAGGACCTACCGTGGAGCTGATCTGCCCTCTGACCATCGACTAGTCATCTGTAAGATGCACCTGCCATTCTTCCACTCCGGTGGTGGGTGTACACCCAGGAACCCATTCCAACCTAAAGTGGCCTGGTCTCAGCTGATGAAAGCTGCAAGTGAGAATTTCATCATCGCTTGCAGCTGGGGTTGGCATCGTCCCCCACTCCTCCTGATGTCGAGGGTAAATGGGCGAGGTTTAGGACTGTCACTCATGCAGCTGCAATGGCTGCTTTGGGTACGCGGTCCAGACCTCCCCAGAGACCCTGGCTGACGGAGGAGGTGTTCAGGATAATTGAGATAAAGCGACAGGCCCACTCTCATCAGCTACAGCATCCCACGTCAGAGAAAAAGGAGGCTTACCGCAGCCTTCGCTCGGAGGTTCGGAGAGCCGTGAGGCGCTGCAAGGATGGCTGGTGGCCGCGGGTTGCTGAGGAGATGGAGTCTGCCTCAGTGGCCTGCGATCACAAATCACTATTTAACTCCATCAAAAAAGTAACCTGCAGCGCCACACCTATTACCATCATTAGGGGAAAAAACGGTGATCCAATCTCCGACCCCCAGGAACAGGTTTGCAGATTTGCTGAGCATTTTAGTGAGGTCCTGGGGGAGGGAAAATCCCTCAGCCAGGAAAACATCATGGAACAAAGTGGGGATAACCCTGCTGAGGCTGCGGTGCCTCAAATATTGGAAGAGGTCACACCCTGTGAGTGGCTGGCTGAGGTGCCATCTGTTGAGGAAGTACTGAATGCGATCCGGAGTCTGAGACCAGGAAAGGCACCGGGCAGATCTGATCTCCCAAGCGAAATGCTGAGGGAGGGTGGCGTTTATGCACAGACTGCCCTATATGACATCATAACAACAGTCTGGACCGCTGGACGGGTTCCGCAGGATTGGAAGGATTCCCTGGTGGCCCCCCTCTTTAAGAAGGGGGACCGCACAGACTGTAACAACTACAGGCGCATCTCACTCCTCAGTGTGCCGGAAAAGGTCCTGGCAAGGATTATTCAACAGCACCTTGCTAGGCACGTTGAGGAGAGGCTTGCGGAGCACCAATGCGGTTTCAGGAAAGGGCGGTCCTGCACAGATGCCATATTTTCTGTCCGTCTGCTACAGCAGAGGTGTAGGGAATTTCAACAAGACCTACATCTCTGCTTTATTGACCTGGTCAAGGCCTATGATGCCATGAGTAGGCCTGGGCTCTGGGTTGTTCTTCGTCCTTTCAGAGTCCCTGACCCGCTGCTCACGATCATTAAGGACCTTCATGATGGTGAGAGGGCCCGGGTTTAACTACGTGGCCGGGAGTCAGAGCCTTTCCCTGTACACATTGGGGTGCGACAGGGATGTCCTCTGGCTCCCACATTATTTAACATCTACTTTGACCACGTAGTTTGTGAAGCCTTCAATAGCTGTGCTGGGGGACTCTCCATTTGGTACAGATATAATGGGAGGCTGATCGATGCCCGGGTGCGATCAAGGGATGGCTCCCTATTGGTCAACAACGTTATGTATGCCGATGATTTGGTAATAGCTGCTCATTCAGAGGAGGAGTTGGAAACGCTGCTGCTGAGACTGGAGCGTGCCACTAAGAGGTGGGGCCTTACCATCAGCCCCACCAAAACTAAGCACCTGCCTGGGTATTTTGTACCATCGGACACTGCACCCCCACAACTCCCAATCGGTGATGGGGCAGTAGTGGAGAGAGTGAAGAGTTTTCCATTCCTGGGCAGGGTGCTTATGACCGGCTCCAGTTTAACAGCAGAGGTCTCACTCCGAATCAGTCGAGCGGCAGTATCTTTTCATCGGTTGCATAACGCTGTGTGGAAGCTACTTGGTTTGTCGCTCCGCACGAAGCTTCAAGTCTTCTCGGCCACAGTCATTCCCTCCCTTCTCTATGCTTGCGAAACGTGGACACCCCTAATGGGGCATCTTTGCCGGTTGGAAACATTTAGGCTGGCCTGCCTACGATCCATCCTGGGTTTAACCAGGCTGGATTGTGTCAGGAGCTCACAAATCCTTGAAAGATCTGGGCAAAGTCCCATCGGTGAACTCCTCCGGCAGGCAAGGCTGCGTTGGCTGGGTCATGTAGCCCGCATGCCCAGCCACCGCATGCTGAAACAGCTTTTGTTCGGCCGGATCGAGGGGGCTAAACGGGCGCGGCACGGGCTAGAGAAGAGATGGAGTGATGTGGTACAGGAGGACGTGGAGTTGAGTGGACTTTCCAATGACTGGTACCAGCGGTGGCAAAATTGGCCTCTGTGGAGGAGGCTCGTGAAGGACGCTACTGGGCAGTTGGAGGCAGTCGCCCTCCAGCAACAACGGAGGGTGGAGGAGCGACACTCACAACAACGAGCGGAGCGCCGGGTGGCTAAAGTACAGCAAGTTGGCACAGTAGGGGCACAGGTGGTGCATCAGCCAGGCATCTCGGTCATCTCAGTCAGTGGCACCTGGGTCTGCCCCGTGACCTCCTGTCAGCGGGCGTTCGACACTTCACGTGGCTTCAAGGTGCACATGGCCTGGCACAAGCGTCGTGGTGACGTCACCGCCACTTAGTGGCGAATAGCGGTTGTTGTTGTTGTTGTGTGACATGTGTGTGTAACGTGAATGTGTGTGCGACGTGTGTGTGTATGTGATGTGAATGTGTGTGTGACGTGTGTGTGTGTGTGACGTGTGTGTGACGTATGTGTGTGTGTGTGACGTGAATGTGTGTGTGTGTGACGTGTGTGTGTGACGTGAATGTGTCTGTGAGACGTGAATGTGCGTGTGTGAGACGTGAGTGTATGCGTGTGTGAGACGTGAGTGTGTGTGTGACGTGAGTGTGTGTGTGAGACGTGAATATGCGTGTGCGAGACGTGAATGTGCGTGTGTGAGACGTGAATGTGTGTGTGTGAGACGTGAATGTGTGTATATGTGACGTGAATGTGTGTGTGAGACGTGAGTGTGTGTATGACGTGAATGTGTGTGTGCGAGACATGAGTGTGTGTGTGTGTGACGTGAATGTGTGTGTGTGACGTGAGTGTGTGTGTGAGAGAGACGTAAGTGTGTGTGTATGACGTGAGTGTGTGTATGACGTGAATGTGTGTGTGTGAGACATGAGTGTGTGTGTGAGAGACGTGAATGTGTGTGTGTGTGACGTGAATGTGTGTGTGTGTGAAACGTGAGTATGTGTGTGAGACGTGAATGTGTGTGTGTGAGACATGAGTGTGTGTGAGACGTGAGTGTGTGAGACGTGAGTGTGTGTGTGTAATACGTGAGTGTGTGTGTGTGAGACGTGTGTGTGTGTGTGACGTGAGTGTGTGTGTGAGACGTGTGTGTGTGAGACATGTGTGTGTGAGACGTGAGTGTGTGAGACGTGAGTGTGTGTGTGAGACGTGAGTGTGTGAGACGTGAGTGTGTGTGTGAGACGTGAGTGTGTGAGACGTGAGTGTGTGTGTGAGACGTGTGTGTGTGTGAGACGTGTGTGTGTGAGACGTGAGTGTGTGAGACGTGAGTGTGTGTGTGAGACGTGAGTGTGTGAGACGTGAGTGTGTGTGTGAGACGTGAGTGTGTGAGACGTGAGTGTGTGTGTGAGACGTGAGTGTGTGAGACGTGAGTGTGTGAGACGTGAGTGTGTGTGTGTGAGACGTGAGTGTGTGAGACGTGAGTGTGTGTGTGAGACGTGAGTGTGTGAGACGTGAGTGTGTGAGACGTGTGTGTGTGTGAGACGTGAGTGTGTGTGTGAGACGTGAGTGTGTGAGACGTGAGTGTGTGAGACGTGAGTGTGTGAGACGTGAGTGTGTGTGTGTGAGAGACGTGAGTGTGTGTGTGTGAGACGTGAGTGTGTGTGTGAGAGAGAGGTGAGTGTGTGTGTGTGAGACGTGAGTGTGTGTGTGAGAGACGTGAGTGTGTGTGTGTGAGAGACGTGAGTGTGTGTGTGTGAGACGTGAGTGTGTGTGTGTGAGACGTGAATGTGTGTGAGACGTGAGTGTGTGTGTGAGAGACGTGAGTGTGTGTGTGTGAGACGTGAGTGTGCGTGTGTGAGACGTGAGTGTGTGTGTGTGAGACGTGAGTGTGTGAGACGTGTGTGTGTGTGAGACGTGTGTGTGTGTGAGACGTGAGTGTGTGAGACGTGTGTGTGTGTGTGAGACGTGTGTGTGTGTGTGAGACGTGAGTGTGTGTGTGTGAGACATGAGTGTGTGTGTGTGAGAGACGTGAGTGTGTGTGAGACGTGAGTGTGTGTGAGACGTGAGTGTGTGTGTGTGAGACGTGTGTGTGTGTGAGACGTGAGTGTGTGTGTGTGAGACGTGAGTGTGTGTGTGTGAGACGTGAGTGTGTGTGTGAGAGACGTGAGTGTGTGAGACGTGAGTGTGTGTGTGTAATACGTGAGTGTGTGTGTGAGAGACGTGAGTGTGTGAGACGTGAGTGTGTGTGAGACGTGAGTGTGTGTGAGACGTGAGTGTGTGTGTGACGTGAGTGTGTGAGACCTGAGTGTGTGTGTGTCAGACGTGAGTGTGTGTGTGAGACGTGAGTGTGTGTGTGTGAGACGTGAGTGTGTGTGTGTGAGACGTGAGTCTGTGTGTGAGACGTGAGTGTGTGTGTGAGACGTGAGTGTGTGAGACGTGAGTGTGTGTGTAATACGTGAGGGTGTGTGTGTGAGACGTGTGTGCGTGTGACGTGAGTGTGTGTGTGAGTGAGACGTGAGTGTGTGAGACGTGTGTGTGTGTGTGTGTGAGACGTGTGTGTGTGTGTGTGAGACGTGTGTGTGTGTGTGTGAGACGTGAGTGTGTGTGTGAGACGTGAGTGTGTGTGTGTGAGACGTGAGTGTGTGTGTGACGTGAGTGTGTGTGTGTGAGACGTGAGTGTGTGAGACGTGTGTGTGTGTGTAATACGTGAGTGTGTGTATGTGAGACGTGAGTGTTTGTGTGAGACGTGAGTGTGTGTGTGACGTGAGTGTGTGTGTGTGATACGTGAGTGTGTGTGTGAGACGTGAGTGTGTGTGTGTGAGACGTGAGTGTGTGTGTGACGTGAGTGTGTGTGTGTGAGACGTGTGTGTGTGTGTAATTCGTGAGTGTGTGTGTGTGAGACGTGAGTGTGTGTGTGTTAGAGACGTGCGTGTGTGTGACGTGAGTGTGTGTGTGTGAGACGTGAGTGCGTGTGTGAGACGTGAGTGTGTGAGACGTGTGTGTGTGTGTAATACGTGAGTGTGTGTGTGAGAGACGTGAGTGTGTGTGTGAGACGTGAGTGTGTGAGACGTGAATGTGTGTGTGTGAGACGTGAGTGTGTGTGTGTGAGACGTGAGTGTGTGAGACGTGAATGTGAGTGTGTGTGTGTGAGACGTGAGTGTGTGTGAGACGTGAGTGTGTGAGACGTGAGTGTGTGTGTGAGACGTGAGTGTGTGAGACGTGAGTGTGTGAGACGTGAATGTGAGTGCGTGAGACATGAGTGTGTGTGTGTGAGACGTGAGTGTGTGTATGTAATACGTGAGTGTGTGAGACGTGTGTGTGTGTGTAATACGTGAGTGTGTGTGAGACGTGAGTGTGTGTGTGAGTCGTGTGTGTGTGTGTGAGACGTGAGTGTGTGTGTGAGACGTGAGTGTGTGAGACGTGAGTGTGTGTGTGTAATACGTGAGTGTGTGTGTGTGAGACGTGTGTGTGTGACGTGAGTGTGTGTGTGAGACGTATGTGTGTGTGAGACGTGTGTGTGTGTGTGTGTGAGACGTGAGTGTGTGACGTGAGTGTGTGTGTGTGAGACGTGAGTGTGTGAGACGTGAGTGTGTGTGTGAGACGTGAGTGTGTGTGTGAGACGTGAGTGTGTGAGACGTGAGTGTGTGTGTGAGACGTGAGTGTGTGAGACGTGAGTGTGTGAGACGTGTGTGTGTGTGTGAAACGTGAGTGTGTGTGTGAGACGTGAGTGTGTGTGAGACGTGAGTGTGTGTGTGTGAGGCGTGTGTGTGTGTGAGACGTGAGTGTGTGTGTGTGAGACGTTAGTGTGTGAGACGTGTGTGTGTGTGTGTGTAATACGTGAGTGTTTGTGTGTGAGACGTGAGTGTGTGTGTGAGACGTGAGTGTGTGAGAGGTGAGTGTGTGTGTGTGAGACGTGAGTGTGTGTGTGTGAGACGTGAGTGTTTGTGTGAGACGCGAGTGTGTGAGACGTGAGTGTGTGAGACGTGAGTGTGTGTGTGTGAGACGTGAGTGTGTGTGTGTGAGACGTGAATGTGTGTGAGACGTGAGTGTGTGTGTGAGAGACGTGAGTGTGTGTGTGTGAGACGTGAGTGTGCGTGTGTGAGACGTGAGTGTGTGTGTGTGAGACGTGAGTGTGTGAGACGTGAATGTGTGTGTGTGAGACGTGAGTGTGTGTGTGTGAGACGTGAGTGTGTGAGACGTGAATGTGAGTGTGTGTGTGTGAGACGTGAGTGTGTGTGAGACGTGAGTGTGTGAGACGTGAGTGTGTGTGAGACGTGAGTGTGTGAGACGTGAGTGTGTGAGACGTGAATGTGAGTGCGTGAGACATGAGTGTGTGTGTGTGAGACGTGAGTGTGTGTATGTAATACGTGAGTGTGTGAGACGTGTGTGTGTGTGTAATACGTGAGTGTGTGTGAGACGTGAGTGTGTGTGTGAGTCGTGTGTGTGTGTGTGAGACGTGAGTGTGTGTGTGAGACGTGAGTGTGTGAGACGTGAGTGTGTGTGTGTAATACGTGAGTGTGTGTGTGTGAGACGTGTGTGTGTGACGTGAGTGTGTGTGTGAGACGTATGTGTGTGTGAGACGTGTGTGTGTGTGTGTGTGAGACGTGAGTGTGTGTGACGTGAGTGTGTGTGTGTGAGACGTGAGTGTGTGAGACGTGAGTGTGTGTGTGAGACGTGAGTGTGTGTGTGAGACGTGAGTGTGTGAGACGTGAGTGTGTGTGTGAGACGTGAGTGTGTGAGACGTGAGTGTGTGAGACGTGTGTGTGTGTGTGAAACGTGAGTGTGTGTGTGAGACGTGAGTGTGTGTGAGACGTGAGTGTGTATGTGTGAGACGTGTGTGTGTGTGAGACGTGAGTGTGTGTGTGTGAGACGTTAGTGTGTGAGACGTGTGTGTGTGTGTGTGTAATACGTGAGTGTTTGTGTGTGAGACGTGAGTGTGTGTGTGAGACGTGAGTGTGTGAGACGTGAGTGTGTGTGTGTAATACGTGAGTGTGTGTGTGTGAGACGTGAGTGTTTGTGTGAGACGCGAGTGTGTGAGACGTGAGTGTGTGAGACGTGAGTGTGTGTGTGTGAGACGTGAGTGTGTGTGTGAGACGTGAATGTGTGTGAGACGTGAGTGTGTGTGTGAGAGACGTGAGTGTGTGTGTGTGAGACGTGAGTGTGCGTGTGTGAGACGTGAGTGTGTGTGTGTGAGACGTGAGTGTGTGAGACGTGTGTGTGTGTGTGTGAGACGTGTGTGTGTGTGAGACGTGAGTGTGTGAGACGTGTGTGTGTGTGTGAGACGTGTGTGTGTGTGTGAGACGTGAGTGTGTGTGTGTGAGACATGAGTGTGTGTGTGTGAGAGACGTGAGTGTGTGTGAGACGTGAGTGTGTGTGAGACGTGAGTGTGTGTGTGTGAGACGTGTGTGTGTGTGAGACGTGAGTGTGTGTGTGTGAGACGTGAGTGTGTGTGTGTGAGACGTGAGTGTGTGTGTGAGAGACGTGAGTGTGTGAGACGTGAGTGTGTGTGTGTAATACGTGAGTGTGTGTGTGAGAGACGTGAGTGTGTGAGACGTGAGTGGGTGTGAGACGTGAGTGTGTGTGAGACGTGAGTGTGTGTGTGACGTGAGTGTGTGAGACCTGAGTGTGTGTGTGTCAGACGTGAGTGTGTGTGTGAGACGTGAGTGTGTGTGTGTGAGACGTGAGTGTGTGTGTGTGAGACGTGAGTCTGTGTGTGAGACGTGAGTGTGTGTGTGAGACGTGAGTGTGTGAGACGTGAGTGTGTGTGTGTAATACGTGATTGTGTGTGTGAGACGTGTGTGCGTGTGACGTGAGTGTGTGTGTGAGTGAGACGTGAGTGTGTGAGACGTGTGTGTGTGTGTGTGAGACGTGTGTGTGTGTGTGTGAGACGTGTGTGTGTGTGTGTGAGACGTGAGTGTGTGAGACGTGAGTGTGTGAGACGTGTGTGTGTGTGTAATACGTGAGTGTGTGTATGTGAGACGTGAGTGTTTGTGTGAGACGTGAGTGTGTGTGTGACGTGAGTGTGTGTGTGTGATACGTGAGTGTGTGTGTGAGACGTGAGTGTGTGTGTGTGAGACGTGAGTGTGTGTGTGACGTGAGTGTGTGTGTGTGAGACGTGTGTGTGTGTGTAATACGTGTGTGTGTGTGAGACGGGGGTGTGTGTGTGTTAGAGGGGTGCGTGTGTGTGTCGTGAGTGTGTGTGTGTGAGACGTGAGTGTGTGTGTGAGACGTGAGTGTGTGAGACGTGTGTGTGTGTGTAATACGTGAGTGTGTGTGTGAGAGACGTGAGTGTGTGTGTGAGACGTGAGTGTGTGAGACGTGAATGTGTGTGTGTGAGACGTGAGTGTGTGTGTGTGAGACGTGAGTGTGTGAGACGTGAATGTGAGTGTGTGTGTGTGAGACGTGAGTGTGTGTGAGACGTGAGTGTGTGAGACGTGAGTGTGTGTGTGAGACGTGAGTGTGTGAGACGTGAGTGTGTGAGACGTGAATGTGAGTGCGTGAGACATGAGTGTGTGTGTGTGAGACGTGAGTGTGTGTATGTAATACGTGAGTGTGTGAGACGTGTGTGTGTGTGTAATACGTGAGTGTGTGTGAGACGTGAGTGTGTGTGTGAGGCGTGTGTGTGTGTGTGAGAGGTGAGTGTGTGTGTGAGACGTGAGTGTGTGAGACGTGAGTGTGTGTGTGTAATACGTGAGTGTGTGTGTGTGAGACGTGTGTGTGTGACGTGAGTGTGTGTGTGAGACGTATGTGTGTGTGAGACGTGTGTGTGTGTGTGTGAGACGTGAGTGTGTGTGACGTGAGTGTGTGTGTGTGAGACATGAGTGTGTGAGACGTGAGTGTGTGTGTGAGACGTGAGTGTTTGTGTGAGACGTGAGTGTGTGAGACGTGAGTGTGTGTGTGAGACGTGAGTGTGTGAGACGTGAGTGTGTGAGACGTGTGTGTGTGTGTGAAACGTGAGTGTGTGTGTGAGACGTGAGTGTGTGTGAGACGTGAGTGTGTATGTGTGAGACGTGTGTGTGTGTGAGACGTGAGTGTGTGTGTGTGAGACGTTAGTGTGTGTGACGTGTGTGTGTGTGTGTAATACGTGAGTGTTTGTGTGTGAGACGTGAGTGTGTGTGTGAGACGTGAGTGTGTGAGACGTGAGTGTGTGTGTGTAATACGTGAGTGTGTGTGTGTGAGACGTGAGTGTTTGTGTGAGACGCGAGTGTGTGAGACGTGAGTGTGTGCGACGTGAGTGTGTGTGTGTGAGACGTGAGTGTGTGTGTGTGAGACGTGAGTGTGTGAGACGTGAGTGTTTGTGTGAGACGCGAGTGTGTGAGACGTGTGTGTGTGTGAGACGTGTGTGTGTATGTGTGTGAGACGTGAGTGTGTGAGACGTGAGTGTGTGTGTGTAATACTTGAGTGTGTGTGTGAGACGTGTGTGTGTGTGTGAGACGTGAATGTGTGTATGTGAGACATGGGTGTGTGTGTGTGAGAGGTGGGTGTGTGTGAGAGACGCGTGAGTGTGTGTGAGAGGTGAGTGTGTGTGTGTGAGACGTGTGTGTGTGTGAGACGTGAGTGTGTGTGTGTGAGACGTGAGTGTGTGTGTGTGAGACGTGAGTGTGTGTGTGAGAGACGTGAGTGTGTGAGACGTGAGTGTGTGTGTGTAATACGTGAGTGTGTGTGTGAGAGACGTGAGTGTGTGAGACGTGAGTGTGTGTGAGACGTGAGTGTGTGTGAGACGTGAGTGTGTGTGTGACGTGAGTGTGTGAGACCTGAGTGTGTGTGTGTCAGACGTGAGTGTGTGTGTGAGACGTGAGTGTGTGTGTGTGAGACGTGAGTGTGTGTGTGTGAGACGTGAGTGTGTGTGTGTGAGACGTGAGTGTGTGTGTGAGACGTGAGTGTGTGAGACGTGAGTGTGTGTGTGTAATACGTGAGTGTGTGTGTGTGAGACGTGTGTGCGTGTGACGTGAGTGTGTGTGTGAGTGAGACGTGAGTGTGTGAGACGTGTGTGTGTGTGTGTGAGACGTGTGTGTGTGTGAGACGTGTGTGTGTGTGTGAGACGTGAGTGTGTGAGACGTGAGTGTGTGAGACGTGTGTGTGTGTAATACGTGAGTGTGTGTATGTGAGACGTGAGTGTTTGTGTGAGACGTGAGTGTGTGTGTGACGTGAGTGTGTGTGTGTGATACGTGAGTGTGTGTGTGTGAGACGTGTGTGTGTGACGTGAGTGTGTGTGTGAGACGTATGTGTGTGTGAGCCGTGTGTGTGTGTGTGTGTGAGACGTGAGTGTGTGTGACGTGAGTGTGTGTGTGTGAGACGTGAGTGTGTGAGACGTGAGTGTGTGTGTGAGACGTGAGTGTGTGTGTGAGACGTGAGTGTGTGAGACGTGAGTGTGTGTGTGAGACGTGAGTGTGTGAGACGTGAGTGTGTGAGACGTGTGTGTGTGTGTGTGTGAAACGTGAGTGTGTGTGTGAGACGTGAGTGTGTGTGAGACGTGAGTGTGTGTGTGTGAGACGTGTGTGTGTGTGAGACGTGAGTGTGTGTGTGTGAGACGTGAGTGTGTGTGTGTGAGACGTGAGTCTGTGTGTGAGACGTGAGTGTGTGTGTGAGACGTGAGTGTGTGAGACGTGAGTGTGTGTGTGTAATACGTGAGTGTGTGTGTGTGAGACGTGTGTGCGTGTGACGTGAGTGTGTGTGTGAGTGAGACGTGAGTGTGTGAGACGTGTGTGTGTGTGTGTGTGAGGCGTGTGTGTGTGTGTGTGAGACGTGTGTGTGTGTGTGTGAGACGTGAGTGTGTGAGACGTGAGTGTGTGAGACGTGTGTGTGTGTGTAATACGTGAGTGTGTGTATTTGAGACGTGAGTGTTTGTGTGAGACGTGAGTGTGTGTGTGACGTGAGTGTGTGTGTGTGATACGTGAGTGTGTGTGTGAGACGTGAGTGTGTGTGTGTGAGACGTGAGTGTGTGTGTGACGTGAGTGTGTGTGTGTGAGACGTGTGTGTGTGTGTAATACGTGAGTGTGTGTGTGTGAGACGTGAGTGTGTGTGTGTTAGAGGCGTGCGTGTGTGTGACGTGAGTGTGTGTGTGTGAGACGTGAGTGCGTGTGTGAGACGTGAGTGTGTGAGACGTGTGTGTGTGTGTAATACGTGAGTGTGTGTGTGAGAGACGTGAGTGTGTGTGTGAGACGTGAGTGTGTGAGACGTGAATGTGTGTGTGTGAGACGTGAGTGTGTGTGTGTGAGACGTGAGTGTGTGAGACGTGAATGTGAGTGTGTGTGTGTGAGACGTGAGTGTGTGTGAGACGTGAGTGTGTGAGACGTGAGTGTGTGTGTGAGACGTGAGTGTGTGAGACGTGAGTGTGTGAGACGTGAATGTGAGTGCGTGAGACATGAGTGTGTGTGTGTGAGACGTGAGTGTGTGTATGTAATACGTGGGTGTGTGAGACGTGTGTGTGTGTGTAATACGTGAGTGTGTGTGAGACGTGAGTGTGTGTGTGAGTCGTGTGTGTGTGTGTGAGACGTGAGTGTGTGTGTGAGACGTGAGTGTGTGAGACGTGAGTGTGTGTGTGTAATACGTGAGTGTGTGTGTGTGAGACGTGTGTGTGTGTGTGAGACGTGAGTGTGTGAGACGTGAGTGTGTGTGTGAGACGTGAGTGTGTGAGACGTGAGTGTGTGAGACGTGTGTGTGTGTGTGAAACGTGAGTGTGTGTGTGAGACGTGAGTGTGTGTGAGACGTGAGTGTGTGTGTGTGAGACGTGTGTGTGTGTGAGACGTGAGTGTGTGTGTGTGAGACGTTAGTGTGTGAGACGTGTGTGTGTGTGTGTAATACGTGAGTGTTTGTGTGTGAGACGTGAGTGTGTGTGTGAGACGTGAGTGTGTGAGACGTGAGTGTGTGTGTGTAATACGTGAGTGTGTGTGTGTGAGACGTGAGTGTTTGTGTGAGACGCGAGTGTGTGAGACGTGAGTGTGTGAGACGTGAGTGTGTGTGTGTGAGACGTGAGTGTGTGTGTGTGAGACGTGAGTGTGTGAGACGTGAGTGTTTGTGTGAGACGCGAGTGTGTGAGACGTGTGTGTGTGTGTGAGACGTGTGTGTGTATGTGTGTGAGACGTGAGTGTGTGAGACGTGAGTGTGTGTGTGTAATACTTGAGTGTGTGTGTGAGACGTGTGTGTGTGTGTGAGACGGGAATGTGTGTATGTGAGACATGAGTGTGTGTGTGTGAGAGACGTGAGTGTGTGTGAGACGTGAGTGTGTGTGAGACGTGAGTGTGTGTGTGTGAGACGTGTGTGTGTGTGAGACGTGAGTGTGTGTGTGTGAGACGTGAGTGTGTGTGTGTGAGACGTGAGTGTGTGTGTGAGAGGCGTGAGTGTGTGAGACGTGAGTGTGTGTGTGTAATACGTGAGTGTGTGTGTGGGAGGCGTGAGTGTGTGAGACGTGAGTGTGTGTGAGACGTGAGTGTGTGTGAGACGTGAGTGTGTGTGTGACGTGAGTGTGTGAGACCTGAGTGTGTGTGTGTGTCAGACGTGAGTGTGTGTGTGAGACGTGAGTGTGTGTGTGAGACGTGAGTGTGTGTGTGTGAGACGTGAGTGTGTGTGTGTGAGACGTGAGTGTGTGTGTGAGACGTGAGTGTGTGAGACGTGAGTGTGTGTGTGTAATACGTGAGTGTGTGTGTGTGAGACGTGTGTGCGTGTGACGTGAGTGTGTGTGTGAGTGAGACGTGAGTGTGTGAGACGTGTGTGTGTGTGTGTGAGACGTGTGTGTGTGTGAGACGTGTGTGTGTGTGTGAGACGTGAGTGTGTGAGACGTGAGTGTGTGAGACGTGTGTGTGTGTAATACGTGAGTGTGTGTATGTGAGACGTGAGTGTTTGTGTGAGACGTGAGTGTGTGTGTGACGTGAGTGTGTGTGTGTGATACGTGAGTGTGTGTGTGTGAGACGTGTGTGTGTGTGACGTGAGTGTGTGTGTGAGACGTATGTGTGTGTGAGCCGTGTGTGTGTGTGTGTGTGGGACGTGAGTGTGTGTGACGTGTGTGTGTGTGTGTGAGACGTGAGTGTGTGAGACGTGAGTGTGTGTGTGAGACGTGAGTGTGTGTGTGAGACGTGAGTGTGTGAGACGTGAGTGTGTGTGTGAGACGTGAGTGTGTGAGACGTGAGTGTGTGAGACGTGTGTGTGTGTGTGTGTGTGAAACGTGAGTGTGTGTGTGAGACGTGAGTGTGTGTGAGACGTGAGTGTGTGTGTGTGAGACGTGTGTGTGTGTGAGACGTGAGTGTGTGTGTGTGAGACGTTAGTGTGTGAGACGTGTGTGTGTGTGTGTAATACGTGAGTGTTTGTGTGTGAGACGTGAGTGTGTGTGTGAGACGTGAGTGTGTGAGACGTGAGTGTGTGTGTGTAATACGTGAGTGTGTGTGTGTGAGACGTGAGTGTTTGTGTGAGACGCGAGTGTGTGAGACGTGAGTGTGTGAGAGGTGCGTGTGTGTGTGTGAGACGGGAGTGTGTGTGTGTGAGACGTGAGTGTGTGAGACGTGAGTGTTTGTGTGAGACGCGAGTGTGTGAGACGTGTGTGTGTGTGTGAGACGTGTGTGTGTGTGTGAGACGTGAGTGTGTGAGACGTGAGTGTGTGTGTGTAATACGTGAGTGTGTGTGTGAGACGTGTGTGTGTGTGAGACGTGAATGTGTGTATGTGAGACGTGAGTGTGTGTGTGTGAGAGACGTGAGTGTGTGTGAGACGTGAGTGTGTGTGAGACGTGAGTGTGTGTGTGTGAGACGTGTGTGTGTGTGAGACGTGAGTGTGTGTGTGTGAGACGTGAGTGTGTGTGTGTGGGACGTGAGTGTGTGTGTGAGAGACGTGTGTGTGTGAGACGTGAGTGTGTGTGTGTAATACGTGAGTGTGTGTGTGAGAGACGTGAGTGTGTGAGACGTGAGTGTGTGTGAGACGTGAGTGTGTGTGAGACGTGAGTGTGTGTGTGACGTGAGTGTGTGAGACCTGAGTGTGTGTGTGTCAGACGTGAGTGTGTGTGTGAGACGTGAGTGTGTGTGTGAGACGTGAGTGTGTGTGTGTGAGACGTGAGTGTGTGTGTGTGAGACGTGAGTGTGTGTGTGAGACGTGAGTGTGTGTGTGAGACGTGAGTGTGTGAGACGTGAGTGTGTGTGTGTAATACGTGAGTGTGTGTGTGTGAGACGTGTGTGCGTGTGACGTGAGTGTGTGTGTGAGTGAGACGTGAGTGTGTGAGACGTGTGTGTGTGTGTGAGACGTGTGTGTGTGTGAGACGTGTGTGTGTGTGAGACGTGAGTGTGTGAGACGTGAGTGTGTGAGACGTGTGTGTGTGTAATACGTGAGTGTGTGTATGTGAGACGTGAGTGTTTGTGTGAGACGTGAGTGTGTGTGTGACGTGAGTGTGTGTGATACGTGAGTGTGTGTGTGAGACGTGAGTGTGTGTGTGTGAGACGTGAGTGTGTGTGTGACGTGAGTGTGTGTGTGTGAGACGTGTGTGTGTGTAATACGTGAGTGTGTGTGTGTGAGACGTGAGTGTGTGTGTGTTAGAGACGTGCGTGTGTGTGACGTGAGTGTGTGTGTGTGAGACGTGAGTGCGTGTGTGAGACGTGAGTGTGTGAGACGTGTGTGTGTGTGTAATACGTGAGTGTGTGTGTGAGAGACGTGAGTGTGTGTGTGAGACGTGAGTGTGTGAGACGTGAGTGTGTGTGTGTGAGACGTGAGTGTGTGTGTGTGAGACGTGAGTGTGTGAGACGTGAATGTGAGTGTGTGTGTGTGAGACGTGAGTGTTTGTGAGACGTGAGTGTGTGAGACGTGAGTGTGTGTGTGAGACGTGAGTGTGTGAGACGTGAGTGTGTGAGACGTGAATGTGAGTGCGTGAGACATGAGTGTGTGTGTGTGAGACGTGAGTGTGTGTGTGTAATACGTGAGTGTGTGAGACGTGTGTGTGTGTGTAATACGTGAGTGTGTGTGAGACGTGAGTGTGTGTGTGAGTCGTGTGTGTGTGTGTGAGACGTGAGTGTGTGTGTGAGACGTGAGTGTGTGAGACGTGAGTGTGTGTGTGTAATACGTGAGTGTGTGTGTGAGAGACGTGTGTGTGTGTGACGTGAGTGTGTGTGTGAGACGTATGTGTGTGTGAGACGTGTGTGTGTGTGTGAGACGTGAGTGTGTGTGACGTGAGTGTGTGTGTGTGAGACGTGAGTGTGTGAGACGTGAGTGTGTGTGTGAGACGTGAGTGTGTGTGTGAGACGTGAGTGTGTGAGACGTGAGTGTGTGTGTGAGACGTGAGTGTGTGAGACGTGAGTGTGTGAGACGTGTGTGTGTGTGTGTGAAACGTGAGTGTGTGTGTGAGACGTGAGTGTGTGTGAGACGTGAGTGTGTGTGTGTGAGACGTGTGTGTGTGTGAGACGTGAGTGTGTGTGTGTGAGACGTGAGTGTGTGAGACGTGAGTGTTTGTGTGAGACGCGAGTGTGTGAGACGTGTGTGTGTGTGTAATACGTGAGTGTGTGTGTGAGAGACGTGAGTGTGTGTGTGAGACGTGAGTGTGTGAGACGTGAATGTGTGTGTGTGAGACGTGAGTGTGTGTGTGTGAGACGTGAGTGTGTGAGACGTGAATGTGAGTGTGTGTGTGTGAGACGTGAGTGTTTGTGAGACGTGAGTGTGTGAGACGTGAGTGTGTGTGTGAGACGTGAGTGTGTGAGACGTGAGTGTGTGAGACGTGAATGTGAGTGCGTGAGACATGAGTGTGTGTGTGTGAGACGTGAGTGTGTGTGTGTAATACGTGAGTGTGTGAGACGTGTGTGTGTGTGTAATACGTGAGTGTGTGTGTGTGAGACGTGTGTGTGTGTGAGACGTGAGTGTGTGTGTGTGAGACGTGAGTGTGTGAGACGTGAGTGTTTGTGTGAGACGCGAGTGTGTGAGACGTGTGTGTGTGTGTGAGACGTGTGTGTGTGTGAGACGTGAGTGTGTGAGACGTGAGTGTGTGTGTGTAATACGTGAGTGTGTGTGTGAGACGTGTGTGTGTGTGTGAGACGTGAATGTGTGTATGTGAGACATGAGTGTGTGTGTGTGAGAGACGTGAGTGTGTGTGAGACGTGAGTGTGTGTGAGACGTGAGTGTGTGTGTGTGAGACGTGTGTGTGTGTGAGACGTGAGTGTGTGTGTGTGAGACGTGAGTGTGTGTGTGTGAGACGTGAGTGTGTGTGTGAGAGACGTGAGTGTGTGAGACGTGAGTGTGTGTGTGTAATACGTGAGTGTGTGTGTGAGAGACGTGAGTGTGTGAGACGTGAGTGTGTGTGAGACGTGAGTGTGTGTGAGACGTGAGTGTGTGTGTGACGTGAGTGTGTGAGACCTGAGTGTGTGTGTGTCAGACGTGAGTGTGTGTGTGAGACGTGAGTGTGTGTGTGAGACGTGAGTGTGTGTGTGTGAGACGTGAGTGTGTGTGTGTGAGACGTGAGTGTGTGTGTGAGACGTGAGTGTGTGTGTGAGACGTGAGTGTGTGAGACGTGAGTGTGTGTGTGTAATACGTGAGTGTGTGTGTGTGAGACGTGTGTGCGTGTGACGTGAGTGTGTGTGTGAGTGAGACGTGAGTGTGTGAGACGTGTGTGTGTGTGTGAGACGTGTGTGTGTGAGACGTGTGTGTGTTTGAGACGTGAGTGTGTGAGACGTGAGTGTGTGAGACGTGTGTGTGTGTAATACGTGAGTGTGTGTATGTGAGACGTGAGTGTTTGTGTGAGACGTGAGTGTGTGTGTGACGTGAGTGTGTGTGATACGTGAGTGTGTGTGTGAGACGTGAGTGTGTGTGTGTGAGACGTGAGTGTGTGTGTGACGTGAGTGTGTGTGTGTGAGACGTGTGTGTGTGTGTAATACGTGAGTGTGTGTGTGTGAGACGTGAGTGTGTGTGTGTTAGAGACGTGCGTGTGTGTGACGTGAGTGTGTGTGTGTGAGACGTGAGTGCGTGTGTGAGACGTGAGTGTGTGAGACGTGTGTGTGTGTGTAATACGTGAGTGTGTGTGTGAGAGACGTGAGTGTGTGTGTGAGACGTGAGTGTGTGAGACGTGAATGTGTGTGTGTGAGACGTGAGTGTGTGTGTGTGAGACGTGAGTGTGTGAGACGTGAATGTGAGTGTGTGTGTGTGAGACGTGAGTGTTTGTGAGACGTGAGTGTGTGAGACGTGAGTGTGTGTGTGAGACGTGAGTGTGTGAGACGTGAGTGTGTGAGACGTGAATGTGAGTGCGTGAGACATGAGTGTGTGTGTGTGAGACGTGAGTGTGTGTGTGTAATACGTGAGTGTGTGAGACGTGTGTGTGTGTGTAATACGTGAGTGTGTGTGAGACGTGAGTGTGTGTGTGAGTCGTGTGTGTGTGTGAGACGTGAGTGTGTGTGTGAGATGTGAGTGTGTGAGACGTGAGTGTGTGTGTGTAATACGTGAGTGTGTGTGTGTGAGACGTGTGTGTGTGTGACGTGAGTGTGTGTGTGAGACGTATGTGTGTGTGAGACGTGTGTGTGTGTGTGAGACGTGAGTGTGTGTGACGTGAGTGTGTGTGTGTGAGACGTGAGTGTGTGAGACGTGAGTGTGTGTGTGAGACGTGAGTGTGTGTGTGAGACGTGAGTGTGTGAGACGTGAGTGTGTGAGACGTGTGTGTGTGTGTGTGAAACGTGAGTGTGTGTGTGAGACGTGAGTGTGTGTGAGACGTGAGTGTGTGTGTGTGAGACGTGTGTGTGTGTGAGACGTGAGTGTGTGTGTGTGAGACGTTAGTGTGTGAGACGTGTGTGTGTGTGTGTAATACGTGAGTGTTTGTGTGTGAGACGTGAGTGTGTGTGTGAGACGTGAGTGTGTGAGACGTGAGTGTGTGTGTGTAATACGTGAGTGTGTGTGTGTGAGACGTGAGTGTTTGTGTGAGACGCGAGTGTGTGAGACGTGAGTGTGTGAGACGTGAGTGTGTGTTTGTGAGACGTGAGTGTGTGTGTGTGAGACGTGAGTGTGTGAGACGTGAGTGTTTGTGTGAGACGCGAGTGTGTGAGACGTGTGTGTGTGTGTGAGACGTGTGTGTGTGTGTGTGAGACGTGAGTGTGTGAGACGTGAGTGTGTGTGTGTAATACGTGAGTGTGTGTGTGAGACGTGTGTGTGTGTGTGAGACGTGAATGTGTGTATGTGAGACATGAGTGTGTGTGTGTGAGAGACGTGAGTGTGTGTGAGACGTGAGTGTGTGTGAGACGTGAGTGTGTGTGTGTGAGACGTGTGTGTGTGTGAGACGTGAGTGTGTGTGTGTGAGACGTGAGTGTGTGTGTGTGAGACGTGAGTGTGTGTGTGAGAGACGTGAGTGTGTGAGACGTGAGTGTGTGTGTGTAATACGTGAGTGTGTGTGTGAGAGACGTGAGTGTGTGAGACGTGAGTGTGTGTGAGACGTGAGTGTGTGTGAGACGTGAGTGTGTGTGTGACGTGAGTGTGTGAGACCTGAGTGTGTGTGTGTCAGACGTGAGTGTGTGTGTGAGACGTGAGTGTGTGTGTGAGACGTGAGTGTGTGTGTGTGAGACGTGAGTGTGTGTGTGTGAGACGTGAGTGTGTGTGTGAGACGTGAGTGTGTGTGTGAGACGTGAGTGTGTGAGACGTGAGTGTGTGTGTGTAATACGTGAGTGTGTGTGTGTGAGACGTGTGTGCGTGTGACGTGAGTGTGTGTGTGAGTGAGACGTGAGTGTGTGAGACGTGTGTGTGTGTGTGAGACGTGTGTGTGTGTGAGACGTGTGTGTGTGTGTGAGACGTGAGTGTGTGAGACGTGAGTGTGTGAGACGTGTGTGTGTGTAATACGTGAGTGTGTGTATGTGAGACGTGAGTGTTTGTGTGAGACGTGAGTGTGTGTGTGACGTGAGTGTGTGTGATACGTGAGTGTGTGTGTGAGACGTTAGTGTGTGTGTGAGACGTGAGTGTGTGTGTGACGTGAGTGTGTGTGTGTGAGACGTGTGTGTGTGTGTAATACGTGAGTGTGTGTGTGTGAGACGTGAGTGTGTGTGTGTTAGAGACGTGCATGTGTGTGACGTGAGTGTGTGTGTGTGAGACGTGAGTGCGTGTGTGAGACGTGAGTGTGTGAGACGTGTGTGTGTGTGTAATACGTGAGTGTGTGTGTGAGAGACGTGAGTGTGTGTGTGAGACGTGAGTGTGTGAGACGTGAATTTGTGTGTGTGAGACGTGAGTGTGTGTGTGTGAGACGTGAGTGTGTGAGACGTGAATGTGAGTGTGTGTGTGTGAGACGTGAGTGTGTGTGTGAGACGTGAGTGTGTGAGACGTGAGTGTGTGAGACGTGAATGTGAGTGCGTGAGACATGAGTGTGTGTGTGTGAGACGTGAGTGTGTGTGTGTAATACGTGAGTGTGTGAGACTGTGTGTGTGTGTGTGTAATACGTGAGTGTGTGTGAGACGTGAGTGTGTGTGTGAGTGGTGTGTGTGTGTGTGAGACGTGAGTGTGTGTGTGAGACGTGAGTGTGTGAGACGTGAGTGTGTGTGTGTAATACGTGAGTGTGTGTGTGTGAGACGTGTGTGTGTGTGACGTGAGTGTGTGTGTGAGACGTATGTGTGTGTGAGACGTGTGTGTGTGTGTGTGTGAGACGTGAGTGTGTGTGACGTGAGTGTGTGTGTGTGAGACGTGAGTGTGTGAGACGTGAGTGTGTGTGTGAGACGTGAGTGTGTGTGTGAGACGTGAGTGTGTGAGACGTGAGTGTGTGTGTGAGACGTGAGTGTGTGAGACGTGAGTGTGTGAGACGTGTGTGTGTGTGTGTGAAACGTGAGTGTGTGTGTGAGACGTGAGTGTGTGTGAGACGTGAGTGTGTGTGTGTGAGACGTGTGTGTGTGTGAGACGTGAGTGTGTGTGTGTGAGACGTTAGTGTGTGAGACGTGTGTGTGTGTGTGTAATACGTGAGTGTTTGTGTGTGAGACGTGAGTGTGTGTGTGAGACGTGAGTGTGTGAGACGTGAGTGTGTGTGTGTAATACGTGAGTGTGTGTGTGTGAGACGTGAGTGTGTGTGTGAGACGTGAGTGTGTGAGACGTGAGTGTGTGTGAGACGTGAGTGTGTGTGTGTGAAACGTGAGTGTGTGTGTGTGAGACGTGAGTGTGTGAGACGTGAGTGTGTGTGTAATACGTGAGTGTGTGTGTGTGAGACGTGAGTGTTTGTGTGAGACGCGAGTGTGTGAGACGTGAGTGTGTGAGACGTGAGTGTGTGTGTGTGAGACGTGAGTGTGTGTGTGTGAGACGTGAGTGTGTGAGACGTGAGTGTTTGTGTGAGACGCGAGTGTGTGAGACGTGAGTGTGTGTGAGACGTGAGTGTGTGTGTGTGAGACGTGAGTGTGTGAGACGTGAGTGTGTGTGTAATACGTGAGTGTGTGTGTGTGAGACGTGAGTGTGTGTGTGAGACGTGAGTGTGTGAGACGTGAGTGTGTGTGAGACGTGAGTGTGTGTGTGTGAAACGTGAGTGTGTGTGTGTGAGACGTGAGTGTGTGAGACGTGAGTGTGTGTGTAATACGTGAGTGTGTGTGTGTGAGACGTGAGTGTGTGTGTGAGACGTGAGTGTGTGAGACGTGAGTGTGTGTGAGACGTGAGTGTGTGTGTGTGAGACGTGAGTGTGTGTGTGTGAGACGTGAGTGTGTGAGACGTGAGTGTGTGTGTGAGACGTAAGTGTGCACGGCTCCATTGAATGCGACGTGCACCGGACGCGGCGCGCGTCGAGAAAGGGCCGTGCGAGCCACGCGGGCTCCTGCGTGGCATTCCGCGACCTTTGCACGACGCTTCGATCGTTTTCTTGGTTTTCAGCCAATCAATTTCAGTCGAAACGTCAAAGCGAGAAATTAAATATTTCGTGGCGAGACTACGAATTACCCCAAAATAAGGGAGGTTATAACGCCGTGTTTTTAGCTGGTATTAAGATATTTAAGGCTTGCAAGGGGCATGTTGGGTTCGTGATGACAAGGGATCGAGCAGGCATGTTCATTAGAAACGCGCGATTGAGCAATCGTGTGCATAGGGAGCGGGAGCGCTGCGGTCAGGACATTGCATTACGAAACCCAGCTCCCTGGGTTCAATTCCTGGTGACAGCTGACATTAGCGGCAAATATCTGAACTGATCCTGGGCCTTGCGTTGATGGACTCATCCTTAAGTGAGAGCACGGTGCGGTAAAATGTGTAACACTTCATCACTGAGAAGAAATGGGCGGCCGGGGTGGGGTCGGGCCACACCACCGCCTCGCGCGTTGTGCTGGCCCTTGTAGTTGCCCGCTATCAACACTTGCCCCAACGATCCTTTCGGCTATGGCGGGGGGGGGGCTGGAGGAGTTGCGTGCCTGCGTGTTAACGCATCACGAGCAGATCACGCTACCTTTGCAATTCCGTGCGTTTTTTAAAATATGTATTTGTCTGGTGTCACTCGCCGCGCGTGTCTTCACGATTCCGTGGCCCACGGAGGTCGCTGGGCTGCAAAGGTACGAGAAGAGTTCAGACACTGTGCAGGGCCCTCTGTCAAGCAGCCGCATTGTCCTCGGCTCGCGCCACCCCACCTGTCAGAAATCTCTCGTCGCGTGCCCACTCTCCCTCGGGCCAATTACAGAGCGGGAACCTCGCCTTACCAGCAAAATGAGACCAGCGCGTAATTCATTTGTTATTTATTACGTATCTGCGAAACAAGTTTGCCTGTTTTTGACGGAACGTTAGTGGCTAATTATATATGTACTGTACACGTACAGCCCTTTGTCAATCCACTGCTCTATGAGGGTCACCCCCCACGCCATTCAGGTAATGGTGGATAATTAGACATACTTCACCATACTGGGAACTGAGGGTTGGTGAAGGCGGGGAGCATAGACAAGTGAACATGAAGTGCAGTACAACAATGGATATTGTGGCACTGCCCTTTGCTGCCTGGCAAGGCCTTCAATCTGCCTTTGCGTCCCAGTTGTACCCCTCCAACAAAATATCGGCCAACTTTTCAACCTTCTTTTGGGACATATCTGTAATAATGTCCTATAATTAACGTCATCAACCATCTGAGATGTTTCTACAATTGTGCATGTGGATTTATATTTCCAATGCAATTTTCTAGTAAATCATCTTCTAATGTCGCTGTGAGCAACTTTGGCGAGAGCGCGTCTTCTCGTCTGACTCCCCTTCTGACATTTATCGCGTTACCTTCTTCCTATGTGCAACCTCAGCGCACCTATTCCATCCTGGTCATTGGCATTCATCATTTCTAAATATGTAGTCCTTAGTTTGTAACCAACACTCTGGAACATTTAGTTCTTGGGATCAAAAAGTCACCAGGAAAAGGTCATTTTTCTTGGGGTTAATAACTAATTTGGGGCCCTTAAACTTCCATGGACTTTGTCCCAACATGGGCATTGAGAGATCGCCAGTTGTTTACCCCCCACGATGACAGAAACGGTCACCTCTATACAGTATTGCTTTCGTAAGATAACATTTGGCATCTCTGCTATGCCTGTCACGCGGCAACATAGACAACGATGGTGCCCATTGTAAACGATCCATCCGCCGAGCAGAGCAGGCGACAAGTAAGGCTGGCGAGCACGGCTGGATGTGTGCCGCTCTCAACAAAACAATTTCTCTGCCACTTGCCTGGTGTGGGGCCAGTCTGGCCAGGCGCCGCGGTGGCGAGATGTTAACTACCTCGCCGGTGTGCAGGAGGTCGTGAGTGCAATCCCGACCCTGAGGATTCTTGTATATTTAGAGATTTGCATGTTCTCCTCCGTGGTCGTGTGGATGTTCTATAGGTCCTCCGGTTTTTCCCTCCACATGTATGAATGTTGAACTTCTTTCTCACTGCACATAGCCACCGCACTAATCGGAGTTGCGGGGGAAGGACACAAACTGAGAGTATTTGGCTGCTATAAATTTCCACTTAATAAGCCACTTTGTTGAGCTATCATTTGTGACCAGGTTGTTGCTCAAAAATAGCTATCAGAATTAGAATATTTAAACTGGAGGAATCCGATGAGCTATGAAGCTCCTTTTCACAGATGTCCAGTCGGGGTGGGTCAGTGGGCCTTACCTAGCAAAATAAACAATACAAAGTTAAGTACCATTGGAACCGCATTTGCCAGTAGAAAAATATGATGATTGGTTTTTTACCCTTTTATCTGGCAACAAAACTGACACCTTTTCTTTTTTACAAGGAGTCATGTTTGCATAGACCACAATACCTGCAGTCGTAATGCAAACAAAAAACATAACTCTGATAATGTATGCACTGTCCTTGAAATTGATTGGTCCACACCCGAGACACCTTTCCTGAGAGCCTAGTCTCACATGGTGTTGGACCAGATGACGCCAAAAGGCGCACAACTCAAAGACAATGCACCATCATAGTATGAGAGCTCGGGGTAAGCATTTACACTATCGGAATCTCATTTGCCAGTAGTTGACTGACTTACACCATTGGAACCTCATTTGCCAGTAGTTGACTGGCAAATGAGGTTCCAATGGTGTAAATGCTTACCCCGAGCTCTCATACTCTGATGGTGCATTGTCTTTGAGTTGTGCGCCTTTTGGCGTCATCTGGTCAAACACCATGTGAGACTAGGCTCTAAGGAAAGCTGTCTCGGGTGTGGACCAAGCAATTTCAAGGACAGTGCATACATTATCAGAGTAATAGGTTTTTACCCTTTCAACTGGTACAAAAACTGATACCTTTATACAAGGCATCATGTTTGCAATAACCACAACACAAGCAGTAAAAATGCAAACAAAAAGAAACAACTCTGATAATAATAATGATATGCACTGTCTTTGAAGTTGATTGGTCCACACCCGAGACAGCTTTTCTTAGAGCCTAGTCTCCATTGGTGTTGGACCAGATGACGCCAAAAGGCGTACAACTCAAAAACATCGCACTATCAGAGTATTGAGAGCTCGGGGTGAGCATTTATACTATGAGACCTCCTTTACCAGTGGCAAAATATAGTAATAGGTTTCGAGCCTTTCAACTGGTACAAAAACTGATACCTTTATACAAGGCATCATGTTTGCAATAACCATCAGATATCAGTTTTTGTACCAGTTGAAAGGGTAAAAACCTATTACTATATTTTGCCACTGGTAAAGGAGGTCTCAGTGTAAATGCTCACCCCGAGCTCTCAATACTCTGATAGTGCGCTGTTTTTGATTTGTACGCCTTTTGGCGTCATCTGGTCCAACACCAATGGAGACTAGGCTCTGAGAAAAGCTGTCTCGGGTGTGGACCAATCAACTTCAAGGACAGTGCATATCATTATCATTATCAGAGTTGTTTCTTTTTGTTTGCATTTTGACTGCTTGTGTTGTGGTTATTGCAAACATGATGCCTTGTATAAAGGTATCAGTTTTTGTACCAGTTGAAAGGGTAAAAACCTATTACTATATTTTGCCACTGGTAAAGGAGATATCATAGTAGATTATCAGAGTTATGTTTTTTGTTTGCATTACGACTGCAGGTATTGTGGTCTATGCAAACATGACTCCTTTTAAAAAAAAGATGTCAGTTTTTTTGCCAGAAAAAAGGGTAAAAAACTATTATCAAAGTTTAGTACTTTATGGACACAGAATGTGTTCTAAGGGTTAATCTCCAGTGTGATTAATGAGTTATTTGACTCATTTATCCCCTGTCAATTTGAATTCACTCATATTTGAATAGACAGACAGTTAATAATAATAATACATCTATGGACCAGGCAGCAACATTTTCCTCGACTGGATCCATGCCATGTCGCCCCCTCTAAGAGCAGAAATACGAATGTAAAACTATTTTTTTTACTTGTGCCAAGCAGAACACACCTGTTGTTTTCTATAATGTAAGTCAAATGTTAATCCCATTCACTATTTTCATCTAAGCTATATTTTGTAATTCGTGTTCCACGTTTCAAGTGGAATTCTCGGTGGCCTCCTAAATGCAAGGAACACAATGGCTCCGTGTGGAGCGGCCGTTTTACTTCTTTGGTCCCGCTGCCCACGGCTCAAGTTTCCTCGGATGACTGCGTGCACTTTCCCATGAGCTTCCATTGTGACGTGGCTTCGGAATGGATAGAGTCTTCAGCAAGGAAAAACAAATCTTAATAAGGCACTTTTTTTTTTACTCATAAAGATTATCAAGGATGATGCTGTATGCGAGTCTGCTATAAAGCAGCCCCCAGGAATAGCAAGTATTCTTTTAAAACCTACTCCACTATTTATTACTCTGGCAAACATTAATTCTCTTTGGGTCTTTCGGTAAAGTCACGTAGATAGAAAAGACCCAAATGAGCATGAATTCCTGCAGTCACGAAAGCTTTAAGTCAAACATTCATTATCATCATCACAAGCCACGGTCAATCCACTGCTGTACGAAGGCTCCCAAAGCTGCCAACACCTCTCACAATACTTGTCACCCAGAATCTGCTGCCAACGACTGATTTCATCGCTCCATCTCCTCTCTCCTCGATGGGCGTCCCGTCTGGCACGTTGCAATTTCTTGGCTGGCAAAAAAAATGCATCACTTTGTGGAAAACAGTTGCCGCTCTTTTTATGCCCGCCCCCTCCTTCGGTCACGTTTCCAAACCGAGTGTATTCGCATTACCCTGTCATCGTGACATTATAATAAACGCTGAAAGGAGTTTACAGAATGTTGTGTTCGGGTCGTTAAAGTGCCAATAGAAATTGTTTCTGCGAGATTCATGGGTTTGCGCCTCTGTTGGTTCCTGTGGGCACACCAAGCCCGACTCGTCTGGTGTGCAATCAAAACGTGGAACGCGGAGTGCAGCCACGGGGCTCTCAGAAGCGCAGTTGTTTGAAAATGTTACAAAAAACAAGCAGACGGAAATAAGCGCACGCCCTGGGAATTTTCCACGAAGTTTTTTTACGGCTTTTTTTTATTAACAGGAATTTAAGAAAAATGTTTCGATGACATTTTCGATGATAATAGTTTAATGGTTCAACGATTGCATCGAACGTTTATTATTGTTCTTATCCTTATGTTTGTACCGATGACTGGATGATTTGTAGGCAGCTGAAGTGCAGTGCAGGGCACGTGCCAGTGCTCTGTGCACCTGAATGTTAGATGCCCTTCTCAGGAATGTCCATTTTTTTTTATCAATTCAAACTCAAAAAATTGGAGGGAGACACCAACTGATTATAATTGCGAATGAGACTCTTGGCTTTTCAGACCGAGCGGAGGTCCAAGTGCTGGGGTTACAGAGGTGTCGCCGGGTCTCGTGTCTCAGCGCTCAGGGTTAATTCTGCGTCGCGTTTAACCGACCCCATCCCTAGTCCCCTCCGCGGCCAGCTGATCATTCCTAATGCTGTGTTTAGCAAGAGAACATTGGCTCAGTGGTGCGTGGGGACCCCTGCAAGTGTGAGTGATGATGAGGTTTGCCTGCAGGAGGTCATTATACTCACTGCCAGCTATACTTGTTTATTGGTTTTTAAATGCTTCTAAAACATGCCAAAAAGCCAAACCCTGAAAATGAAGAGTTAAGGATCTTACACACACAGTCTTAAATAATAATACATATAAAAACTCGTATCACAGAACCCAAAAACATGAAGATGATGATGATGCAGGGCAATACTTAAGCAAACCAGCTGAAACCAAACATTTAAAATAATGTGTTTTGTCTCATCGCATCTGTTGAGTTTTTTTAAAAATAAGTTTCCAGGGCTGTTATTGTTTCTCTCCAAGCAAATCCCAAGTCGGTGTTGAGAAATGAGAGGAAACAAAACAGAGCTAAACATAGTCATCTGAAGGTCCCCCCGGTGAGCGATAGCTGGCCACGGTGCAGCTATGCGCTCGGAAGGTTACTCCGGTGCGGCATGCAACGGTCGTCTTCCATCTGCACGGCTTAGGCAAGAGCCGAAGACGTGGAGATGGAAGGCAAGAGCCTAAGACGTGGAGAAATGTTACCGTAGAGTCTGGAGAGAAGGAGGGAGGGCAGTGAGGAGAGAGAACGGAGAGGAGGAGGGGGGGGGCGTGGAGAGGAGGAGGGGGGGGCATGGAGAGGAGGAGGGGGGGGGCGTGGAGAGGAGGAGGGGGGGGGGGCGTGGAGAGGAGGAGGGGGGGGCGTGGAGAGGAGGAGGGGGGGGGCGTGGAGAGGAGGAGGGGAGTGTGGAGGGGAGGAGGGGGGGGGGGCGTGGAGAGGAGGAGGGGGGGATTGGAGGGGAGGGGGGAGTGTGGAGGGGAGGAGGTGAGCGTGGAGAGGAGGGGGGAGTGTGGAGGGGAGGGGGGAGCGTGGAGGGGAGGGGGGAGTGTGGAGGGGAGGGGGGAGCGTGGAGGGGAGGGGGGAGTGTGGAGGGGAGGGGGGAGCGTGGAGGGGAGGGGGGAGTGTGGAGGGGAGGGGGGAGCGTGGAGGGGAGGGGGGAGTGTGGAGGGGAGGGGGGAGCGTGGAGGGGAGGGGGGAGTGTGGAGGGGAGGGGGGAGCGTGGAGGGGAGGGGGGAGCGTGGAGGGGAGGGGGGAGCGTGGAGGGGAGGGGGGAGCGTGGAGGGGAGGGGGGAGCGTGGAGGGGAGGGGGGAGCGTGGAGGGGAGGGGGAGCGTGGAGGGGAGGGGGGGAGCGTGGAGGGTAGGGGGGAGCGTGGAGGGGAGGGGGGAGCGTGGAGGGGAGGGGGGAGTGTGGAGGGGAGGGGGGAGCGTGGAGGGGAGGGGGGAGCGTGGAGGGGAGGGGTGTGGAGGAGAGGGGGTGGCGGAGGTTGTGTTTGGGGTGACACTGTTCCGAAGAAGTAACCTAAACATATCCCATTAAATAGCCGCCGTTTCTTTTTTTTAGCACGGGTCCTTCTATTTACGGGCTGAAGGTTCAGTTGCCGTTGAATGGCGAGAGCTGGGGCTCGCGGGCTCTCGCCGAAGTGTGCCCCCCGATGCGTTCTAAGGGCATTTATCTTCTGCAGCTGCTGTTAGGCCACGCGAGTCACGCTGCCACAGGGCTCGTCGGTGTTGTTGTAGTTGTTGTTGTTGTTTTGTTGCTCAACAATAATGCAATTTGTGTGCGCACGCAGCTGCAGCGCGAGTAAAAACAGACGTCTCTTGCTTGCCCTGTGAGTGTTTGGAATCTTTAGCGATCGCGCAGCAGGGGTAAAGCATCCAAAACATGTCACTTTATCATACCAACTGTACACGACATTAAGCAGCACGGAATGGCAACACGTTGTTAATAACAAAAAACATTTACATTCGAAATAAATACGTAATTGTGAAGTGTCGCATTATGAATGTGTGGTCCGCAGTGACACGCGGCACAAAGGCGTGGTTCGAGGTCGCCAAAGTTCGTCTGCGGGTGAAGGGCGGTGCGGGCACCACGGCCCGCTCGCTGTTGGTCCTCGCGAGACGTTGACCCCGCGGAGAGCGCAGCAGCCCTCCAACTCCACTTCGTCACCCACACTGGCCCAGCGTTCGACACAAGATTGGGTGACGCCACTGTGTCGCAAATTGTACACGAGCACAATTAACAAGAGCACTCGACACATTCGTCAATAACATTGCCCTTTGAATGTAAAAAAATAATGTAATTGGCGATGTTTTTTTGCCAATGGCTTTTCTTCTTCGTAGCGCGTAATTAAGCTCCTCCGACATCGCGCCAAGCTGCACGTAGCTTCTCACTTGGTGTGCCGGTGAGCCGCGTAGCCTGGAATCTGACGAGGCATTTCACCCGCAGGAAATGGTGGTTTGAGTGCGTGCGTGGCGCCACCGCGCCAGGAAAAAAGCCGCTTTTTTAATTCCGAACATTTGGACAATGACTGCACGCCGTGGAGATGCCAGAGCTGCACTGCAGCTGCCGTATCTCATGAGCGCACACAGCAGCTCTGTGTGGAACAGCGGGGAACTGACTGATTAACCGAAAAAACACAGCATCTGTCCAGGCCGGAAGAGCTTTTTGCCGATACAAATACTGGAAGGTTTGCATATGGGAAGTCTCATGTGTCCTCTTTCCCAGGCCACTCAAACCTTTCCAGGGAGTGTGTAACAGACAGCGAGCCTCGCTCTGGGTTTGATGTCCAAGCCAAGGCAGGCAGAAGATGTATTCTCGTGAAATACAAGATTACATGCCGACGTTTGTGCGTTTGTTTGTGCTACTTAATGTTCCCACACCTAAGCATGTCCATAATAGAGTTTTTTTGGGTTTCATCACGTAAATGTACGTGTCGTTAAAACACGCCACCACCCGGTACAGCCAACTAGTGAGGGTTGTCACGTAAACAAAACGTGGCCAATTCGTCACCAGTACAGCACACCGATGTGTTGGAGGGCCAAGCCACAACATTTAGAATCTCCAACACACCGGTGTGCTGTACTAGTGACGAATTGACATGTTCTGTTTACGTGGCAACCCTTACTAGTTGGCTGTGTCAGGTGGTGGCAGGTTTTAACGACACATTTATATATTTACGCGAAAGCCTACGTGTTAAACTGCCCTAAACAAGTGTTGGTTGGAGCAGCGGTTGCAGTGGTTCATGTAACGCCCTTCAAGCCCAGCGGCCTCATCTTGATTCCCAGTCACGGATGACATCAGTGGCAAGTGATGTTTTGAAACAAGTCCTGTCCTGCCTTTTTACAAACCTGGTGAAGTATGGTAAAACACAGTGCCAGGACCAACGTATCGTAGCGAGGCATTCATCCAGGAAATGGCTGTTATAGAAAGAGGTTTTTGGATGGAGCTGAGATTTGATTTTCAAAATCACTTCCCATGTTCCCGAGTTTCAAACTTCAATCAGTCTCGGACACTGTGACGAAATCTGCCCAAAGGCTTTTACGACTGCTACTCTCTCACTATAATCTGTATTGTGGTGAGCGATGACTAACTCGCTTTGCATCAGGGTGTTGGTTAATGCGGTGGTGAAGGAGAGCGAGAGGAGCCAAGGGAGGAGAGGATTTCTTGTGTTCAAGGCTACCCAGAAACTTCGACGGCTGGCCTTTAATGGCCAACTCTTCCCACTGAGGATTTTTGCATATGCACGCACAAGAAGATAACGACATGGGTACAATCGTACTGGAAACCTTTCATCACTGGCGACCCTGCTCTCTTCCTGCCTCCACCTGAGCAGGATTTTGAAGAAGAGTATTGCATCCGTCTTTCAGATCTAACGCGTGACACACCCCGTGGTGTCAATATGCCAAGGGAGTCTTCGCTCAGTACCTTGCGGCTGAGCCGGGCCACTGTACCTGATTTTGTTATCTTCACTCTCGTGCAAATGCAATGCAATGCTCTGTTGCATATTAGCATGCGCGCGGTGTCACAAGGGGTGCCCTGGCTGAGCACAATGAAACCAATTCATTGCAGTCTTTTTTTTTGTCAAACCGCGCTTAACATACGGCACATTACATTCGACCATTGTTTAAATTACAATGAGACGGCACATTTTCTGTGTGTGTGCAGTTCCAGGGCAATTTTTTTTAAATTAATTTTTTGGACCAGTGATTTTTATCACCGCCAGTGATTGTGCGACGCCTCGCAGTGTATGTGTGTGTGCATTTCATCCTTGGAAGGACTCGAGTGCGGCTCGCCAGCAAGGGGCATCTGAGCACTCGGCAGTTGTCGTGATGTGGGAATTTCACGAGCCGCACGCGCGCGTGCCACGCACTTTCGCCGGGAATCGGGAGCCCGCTGCGGCCAATGCAATTGAATAAAGATGGCATCACAATAGGGCCAGTTCTGGACTCCATTTACTACAACGGGCGGAGTGATCCGCCTGGGCCGATGTGCCGCACGGAGCGCCCACTGTGCTCGCAGCCCTGACCTCTGCCCCTGTACGGGCTCACAAATGCCATGTGGAGGTGGCACACAGCAAGGTCCACTCATAAGCTTGCTTGAGATGCGTGCCCCTGCCCTCAAAAGACCTCCTGACTGCCAACTTGGTTTACATCCAGCTCCTTAGTTCTTTTATGAAAATGACCTGTATTAATAACGCCATAATTAAAATTAATGGAAAATCACTGCACTGCATCTGAATTTAATCCACGGGCAGCCAATTACTTTTCCGCATGCGTTGCCCCAAAAGAGAATGTGGTGCATTTCATAACATAGGACTCCACGGTGTGTAATACTCATGTTGATAGAGTACAATTATAAATGTATGCAAGTCTACGTTGTGTCTTACGCACGTCTGAATAAGCATTGCGTTTGATTGGGAAAAGTATCCGTGCTGCAGCTGCCATGCATTGACGTGACCTTACAGATCGCCTGCAGCGTGGACGAGCACTCGCCTTGTGTTGTACTTCCATCCGCACCTCCGATTAGCACGGTTGGCTATGTATGGTGCAAAAGAAGTTCAATGTACATACGCTCGTCTGCACCCGCTCTCCGCCTCCTTAACCCCCCGCTGTCCATGCCCCCTCGACGTAGCATGCGGAAAGATTTTATAGCTCCACCGCTGTGTAGTAGTGGATTGGGGAGATTGTTTTTTTTTTCATACAAATTGTTACGCAGTTAATTCAGTACATGTCTTGTTTTTATATAGGTAAGGGAAAATATGAAGGTAAGGGAAAATATGAAGGTGCAGTCTCTCAGCCTCGCTGTGTGCTGCGTTGCACCACTATCCGAGTAGTTAACCTCGCATTCAATAAACCTTCAGAGCCAGGGTGAACATCCAACTCCAACGTATTTAATGAATATAACGAGGTAAAACTGATGGAAAAACACAGCACATAATACAGCATCTGCTAATACTTGCAATATCAATACAATGAATGAACACTGCAGCATCATAACATTGTCTTAGATAACATGAATCTCAACAATAGGTCCTGGATGGACCAGGCACCTACATTAGCACTGAATATCTATACAACAAGAGAATAAGCTACTGTGTTAAATAAGGTCACTTTGTGTAATCACCATACTGCAGCCCAAATGTACAGTGCTGCACATAACACTGAACTGTGAATGAGATACTTCTTCATCCTTGCTGTCAAGAACGCATTAAAGTTACATGGGCACAAGTCTGGCTCGACTTATCCAACTACAAATAACATTCACAATAATGCAAATGGCAGGTTTCGCTGTTAACTAGGCCCCATATTCATCATAACAATTTAACAGCATTATAAAAGCATTTACAGCATCATAACGGCAATCCTAACATTATAACAGCATTCCCAGTATTATAAGAACATAAACTAACTTACAGACAATGCTTCTTAAAGTCCCGCAATGAACAGATGCACCCGTCTTCACTGAGACGCTAATTTGCCTCCATGTTGTACTCTGTGTAATGGCTGACACCCCTGCCTGGCCTCGTGGCTTAAAGACCCTTAACTCGTAACTTGATGGTCACGTGACCAAACTCAACACCATCATATCAGGAAGTTCCTGTGTAAGCCCACCCCCATATCTGCCGTGGGACAGAACATGCAGCGCTGCAATTTCTTGCTCATGCCGCTGCTGGTGAGAAGGCCTCCGTGAGAGGGAGCTCTGGAAATATCCTGTACAGGGTATTTGGCCTACTCTTCCACGCTGGCCACGCATTATCTCACCACACGCCAACTGCCTATTGACTAACCGTGGTGTATTCGCTTATACTGGTGGGTGGACAGAGATGGGCGGATTTATGAGTCTTGCCCATAGTTGCCACTGCTGTGCTGCTAGAAAATCCACTCGGCAACCTCTGGATTGCAGGTCCAGTATTCTCAGCATTACACCCAGGACAATGCATTCATAGGTATAAGCTGAACATTACACAGCTTATGGTGCCAAACAAAAGAAGTCGCTTATATATAAGCTGTGGGATGGCATTTCAGAAGCATCCGTCGTCTAAATCGTTAAGGTTCTTGAGCCTTACAGAGGAGTCCATGCTGTGTCAATAGCCCTGACGGTAGATGGCATATTGACGAGCACGCGGACTCGATGTCACTCGTGAAGACACCAGGGTGCATTGCGATGGCTTCTGGAGCACCTGGCACTGTCAAGGAATGGGATCTGCAGAGCAGGTAAACGTCTTTTGTGGGCATTAAACACAATCATTTGCAACACTAATATTTTGATATGTTGATGTTTAGGGTTCATATTTAATATTAGATCTGGCCCATTCGATTATTTAAGTAATCGATTGGTCCAGCGTTTGTCGGTTCAATTTCTTGACCAATCGGATTGTACAAAAATAGTTTGAAATAAAAGTCTTCCCTGGACACGAGATGAAAGAAAGGGCTTGGTGATAGCATCAGTATGACCAGCCCAGTCGCACTGGGCTTGGCTTGAAGGGGGTATCTCGCCTTCAACAGGCAGGATGTGGGAGTGGCCCAGTAATCGACCACAGTTATTGGCAGTGTTCATTTGGCTGATCGAGTTCATTGTCGAATGGTCCCAGCTCTGGTTATAATATTCGTGAGCCTGCAATTGTAAGGAGAGAAGCAGACACGTGTGCATTGCGCCAAATAGGGGCACCATGGTGGCTAGGAGATGTTAACTATCTCGCTTGGCATACAGGAGATGTTAACATACAGGAGATATTAACTACCTCGCTTGGCATACCGGAGGTCGTGGTTCCATTTCGACCCTGACGCCAGTACATTTGGAGTTAAAAAAAATTTCCTCGTGGCCACGTGGATTTTTCTCCTGGTCCTCCGGATTTTTCCTCCACATTTATAAACATGCGTTTAGAGTATTTGGCTGCTATAAATTTCCGCACGATAAGCCACGTCGTTAAGCTTTCATTTTTGGCCAGGTCGCTTCTGAAAAAGAGCTATATAGCTCAGTGGGCTTTAACTGGTAAGATTCATTATGCCCTTTAGCTTGCAGTCGGCAGTGCAAGGCCCCTTAGGTTAGCGTGGGGCGATACTTTGCCAAGACAGTCACGGCATATTTCTGATTGTCATATCGAACGAGCCTATTTTAAGCCGAAGCATTTGCTTTCTGTGGCCGAAACGCACATGCATGTTGTGTGTTAAGGACAAGGTGTCCTTGCCAGTTTTCCATTCCAGCTCTGCCTTCCCTCACCGCGCTGCAAGATTGCACAATTAAAGCACCTCAGCGGTGAGCAGCAGCTTGTGCATTTTCACGAGGATGTTTGGTTTGGGGCTGCTCTGGCGTTTCCCAATTTGAGGGAGAGCGGTTGATATTTAAAAAAAAGCAGCTGAAACAACAGCCTAATGAATTGCAGCCTCATCCGGCCACAGCTCTGTGCCACGAGTCGTTTCAGGTTGGCTGGTAATGCTTTCCGATTGCTGCTAGTGTTTTACACCACGTTTTTTTCCAGTGGCCTTTAGCCGTTTCCGAGTTGCGTCCGACAAATACATATATATCCGAATTGGACACTCTGAAAAGAAAACGTTTTTTTTTTATTTTTATATATATATGAATAACTGTTGAAATAAACATTAAAATATATATATATATTTTGTCCAAACAAAAAAAGTCAAACTCATTAAATAAGTGACACCACCCGCGTCAAGTAAATTGCCTTACTAGTTGTACAAAAGAAACATGTGCGTGGTTGTTACTATTTTAGTGTACCATGTACATTTACAGCTTAATCGCAAACACATTCACAACCGCCTTGGCTCATGTTGCCTTCTTGAGGGGAGACATTCCGCTGCTCAAACCGTGAGCCTCCGATTCTCCTTCGTTGCCAAACTACATTCCCACTGTGTCACCGATATCATGTCATGGGACGTGGACGTTTGCATTTGGAACTCTTGCAATGCAGCAGTGAAACCACCCGGTGTCAGAAAAAAAAGACGGCATCGTACGGCTACACTCTTTCCACAGTCTCTCCAATCGGCCATCCTATCCACGTGACATGCACGGTGCAAAGAATGCCACATGCTAATCAAACCAAATGTTTAAATTATCAGAGCTGTCATAAACCCAATTGTGTTGAACCCATCATTAATATAACTTGATTTTTAGACGTCCTTCCTGACTGGGCTGACATTATTAATTCACAACATATCTTGATTTAATCATGGGGTGACTGAAAACCAGATTCGAACTTGGGCTCATAGCAGAGCTGGCTTATTGCCCTGACCCCTGAAACAGCCACCCAACCACCTTCGTTTGGAAGCCTCCTTTCTTTATTATTATTATTATTATCATCACGAAGTGTGCTTGTGCACTCCCGCCAACGCAATACCATGATTTCAGTCTACACTGTATATGGATACTGTTTGTCAATACCGTACGTTGTTTGATACCCCCCCCCCCCGCCCTCCACAAATAAACTGCAGATTTTGTTCTCTCTGAGATTAACGGCCTCCCGACAAGGCACATGTCGTAGTGTGCCGGCCGTGCGGATGCGTGCGGAGCCGCAGTCCGAGTCCCCATTGCGAGTTGTGTTGATCCTGACCATGTCCGGGCAGTGTGTGCGGTGCGCCGTTCACGCTGCTCTTGGCACGGAGAATGTGTAGTGACGTATATTGAGTCACTTTGGCGTTGGCACCAGCCACTGAGAGAAGAGTGTAACTGTGAGTCTTGGAGCCTCTCTCTGTCACCAGAGTACGTATGAGATACGGGACAGTCTGGGTGAACCCAAGAGGGCACGTGACCAGCAGAGGATAAGGACGGGGGGCAGAAGGGGACCGAAGGGACACGTGATGTGAGGTCCCAGAACCTTCTGGGAAGATCCCGAAAGGGGCGTGGCCGAGGGCGGAACGGGGCCACGCTCAGGGGATAAGAAGGGGGTCCTGTGAGCCGAGCGGGGGCGTCCTCTTGGATCAACCCGTCGGGCGACGCTCTTCGGGCTTCGCGCTTCGATCTTCGCGCACGACACAGTGGACCAGGCAGCGTGTTAGCTGACCTGGCCCGATTATATCGTCATCCCGTCAAGTGGTTGCGTGGTGGTCACCGCCCTATATCGTTATCCCGTGGAGTGTGTATGTACTATGTAGTTATGTAGTTACCCTGTTGGGGTGTATAATACACGTGTTGCCTCCAAGTTAGAAGTGTCTGCCTCCGTGGAACCCATTACAAATGTGTACGGGGCAGTGGAGCGGGCGGCATTGAAATCTCTGCTGGTTTTGTTGTTTTAGCCGCGCTGTTGAAATAACCACGCCTTTTCACGGCAGCCAGTGCTTTGGCCCCAGGAAAAAAATAGTTGAGGATGGAATTACGGTGCTATTGTCCAAATGCGGACACCTCAAGCCTCGACGCTGGGAAATGTTGTGTGCCTGCTATTATACTCTGCCCAATATATTTACGACCGCAAGCCTCCATATTTGTCGAGTGGCTATTTTAATTTTTACAGCCCTTTGGTATATCAAATTCTGGATGAGGCCACGCCTCGCCATGTCATTTGTGGGAGTCGTTTGGCAGCTTGGTGAAGCAAGGGTAGAGCCCGCGTCCAGTTCAGATATCACTCCCCAGTCGAGTTGCCACCTCTGAGGTACCAAACAACTGGGACATGTAGCGAGAAGAGGAATAATGAACAGTGTTGGAAGAGTGGAGAACTGCATGCAGTAACGCTGTGTTAAGTCATGCTTTATTTTGCAACTTTTATTATTTCCCGGAAGACTTGCAGATTTCCCAGGACAGGCACCTCAACAAGAGAAACGATCCTGGAAAAAACAGGACAGGTAGCAACCATACCCACTAATTAGTTAGTCGTGGCCATGGGTGAAACTCAGGTAGCCTAGTTCTGACGGAGCGAGCGATTGAGCGAGCTAACCATTGCACCACAAATGCGCCATGTCAACTCAGTATTGGCTACACATTAACGTATGAATGTTCATA
The DNA here is from genome assembly GCF_015708825.2 of Lethenteron reissneri. Classification (NCBI taxonomy): domain Eukaryota; kingdom Metazoa; phylum Chordata; class Hyperoartia; order Petromyzontiformes; family Petromyzontidae; genus Lethenteron; species Lethenteron reissneri. The sequence continues at coordinate 9,510,590 of NC_083798.1, read as the reverse complement.
AATTGTGAAATGAGTTATTAGAAATTCACATGGCAGTCTTGTATCCTATGTCTGGAGACTTTAATTTAAATCGTCAAATCGTTAGTAGATTAGAAATCTTGCTAATCAATTTGAGATAAACGTTTATGCAAATTAATTGATCACCATGGTACAGCAATGAAACTAATGCTCTTGAATCATTCAAGAGCATGAATGAAATTGAATGAAATAAACACATACGCAAATAGACTGGTGACAATATTAACATGCCATGTTTTTTACATGGTATTTTTTGTTTAGAATATGCATTGCGTCGACTCATACGATGCAATCAGGTCATAAACTATACTTGTCCTAATACGCACACTGTGCAAATGCTGCGTATCTGTAATTGCCAAAAACTTTTTATATTGTTTTCATATGCTTTGCAGGATGTAAATGTCCATGCCAAAATTGCTGATACATTATTCCTAGAACTTCGCCGTTGCTCGGGTTGAGAGTTTTGGCCGTCGTCCAACGATTTCCCCCCTCTGGGTTAAAAATTCCTAGAAATCTCCGCCCCCTCCCCCCACCCCCCCAAAAAAGGCAAACACCAAAGCAGATAGCTGCGAGCCAGGCAAGTCACGCAACCTCCTCGCCCCCGTGGCTCGAACGGGCAGGCCGCACGAAGCGAGCAGATAGGCTTTCACTGGGCGCCGCGCGACAGGGAGTGGAGTGGAGGGGCACCCGGCGGTGAGGAGGGCATTTAGAAGACGCGGAGTGTGGAATTTCGGGCGGGAGCTCCTCGCGCACGAGGGCCACGTGATGTGCGCGTGGCGGAGTTGAAGGAAGTGCCCAACGTGCAGCTCGCTTGCACTGTCACCGGATTTTTTTTATCTCGCACTTAAGGGGGTTACATTGATCGTGAATATTAATGACATCAATTGTCACGGTAATTGTAGCGCCACTGCCTCCCCCACTGTGAGCCCAATGGAGTTTACCCGATCCCACTTGGCAACTCTCGTTCACTGCTGCTGGGTGACCTGGCAGCCCAGATGACTGGACCCACAAGCTCAAGATTGGCACGTCCACTCATTCCTTTCACACAATAAATGCCTATTCATTCCAAGGTAAATGACCCTACCAGGAGCTATTGTAGTGATGATTAATTGGTTGTTTTGAATTTAATGGAAAAGTTACGGAAAAAGTGGCATTCTTTTAATAGAAATGTAAACTCCTTGCTCACACGTGTGCTTCTGAGATCATGTAATAATTAGTTTACATTTGTAAGGCGCATTTCATCCAAGGATCCCAATGCGCCGTATGTGATGAAGGCATACAGTCGCCTCGCGTTTTACACGAGTTTTCGTAACGCGATTTTGAAATCATTCGTTCGATAAATTGACGGAACTCGCTGCGAGCTGATCGTTAGTCAGGCAGCAAAGTTCAGTGGCGATGCTGCCTGAGGTGCAGCAGCACGTCAACCACAAGCGCGGGCAGCAAGCATCAGCATCTACTTATCACGCGCCACTTTGATGATCTTGTCCGCGTGAACTTTGTCTTGTTTACGTTATGTTTAAGCGGTGCGATTTTGAGTGACGCTCCCCGTGTAAAACGAGAGATAGCTTGCGTGTGTAATTCGCACCGTGGTTTCACTGTAAGATAACATTTCAATAAAGACCTGAGGTGATATTCAGTCACCATGAAATGATGTATCAATTTATTGACTTAAAATTGTTATATTATTTTGTAATTATTACGATTGTTTAACCAGGAAAGCCTTATTCTGTCTCCTCATATTTAGGGGGAGTCCTGCCAAGTTTTTTTTTTTCTCAGGATGAAGCGATATGACTGCTGCTGCTGCGTGTAATCCCAATTGAGTCATTTGCATGCCAATACCAGTTACATTGTATGTCCTTTGCGTTATGGGAGGAAACCCATGCAGAATAGGGGTAGAACATACTAACTCTACTCAGAAAGCCACCCTGGTTGGGAATCAAACCCAAGTTTTCTTGCTGTGAGGCACAAGGGTGAGCACTGCTCTACCCGGCCACCAATGTCGTGTTGATATTGGTTCATGTTACCATTGCAGCCACTAGGGGCGCTGCAAAGCACCTAAGTGTTAAATAAGATAACGTTCTGTATTCATGCATCAACTTGGGATCCCGAATTGTGGTAATCCATTGATCAGTGAGAATGCGGTTCATTATAGCTATAGTATCTATACATATACATAATTAAGCCCATAAACGCATTAGCTGCAGTTGAAATGACACCGCTATTATGTGCATTAACTCTCTGTAGTCTGGTGGTTGTCGTAATCAGTATGTCATCAGTGCATCTGAGATGGTCAATATTTTCTACATTTTTATTTATAACATTCTTTCTCCAATCCGGTTTTTCAGAAAACACTTTCGAATGCCATCGTGAATAACTGCGAAGAGAGCCTAACTCAACTATGCTATTTTGCCAGGCAAAGCAAATCTGACTGGGACCACCATAAGGAGGCCGTAGAAAGAGCGGCGAGCCAAATTCCCGCGACACCGGAATGTTATCACCGTTTTGTTGCCGTCCTTACTGCAGCTGCTAATACGAGCATCCCCTGAGGCTGCCTGCTGGATAACAGAGACCCAGGACCTGCTCCGATAGTCCAACCAGTCAGGCAGTCCACAGGTTGGAAAGGCTCTGCTAGAGTTTTTAAACTCAGCCAGACGTCAGCGGTGGATTGAGTGCGTTGGAGGCTCTGAACTTCACACACTTTAGCCGCCATGCCTGGGCCCTACTACGACATTTGGGTGCTGCTAACCCGACAGAATACGGGACTGTAATAGTCCTGCCCAACTCTATAGCCTCCAAACTAGTGGAGAACACAAAAGAACAGCTCGACAAAAAACATCAAGTGAGATATCAATTGCGAATTACACCAGACATTGGCCTCAATCTCTTCACAAGACCTCACCGCCATCAGCACAGAAGAAGTGAGGAAGGGTTTGGCTTAATGTAGGAAAGGCAAGGCCGCTAGCAGAGATGGTATCTCCCTAGAATTACGCTATCACTTCGGCCCTCGGGGACTCTGGTGGCTAGCAAACCTGTACACCAGAACATGAAAACCAAAGGCATGGCGGGATGCAATGGTCATTGCAATACCCAAACCGGACAAGCCAACCAGTGACCCGGGAAGCTATAGGCCGTTATCACTCCTGTGCACGACCTAGAAACTCGTGAAACCCATAATCCTCCAGATAATTATCCCCCTTGTCAAGTTAGTGATCTCTGAAGAACAAGCGGGATTCCAGCCCTTGCGATGCACATTGAGGCCGGATTCCGGAAGAAATCCAAGACTGGTCTAGTCTTCGTGGACTTGTCATCGACTTATGACACAGTCTGGATTAAGGGCTTGATGCTGAGGCTCACAAGGACCATTCCCTGCCTCGAAACAATACGCCTGATATGGACGATGCTGAGCAATAGGCAACTTCACGTCTATATGGGCAACAAAATTCAGTACTCGCGCCAACGCTCTTCAATGTCTATACAAGCGACATGCCGCCAACTGGGTTACGCACATTTGTATATGCGCATGAAATTTCCCTGGCAACACAAGCAGCCAATTTCAATGAGATATAATCCTTTCTGAACCAAGAACTAAACACCACCAGAAATAGAGGCTCAAGCCAAATCCCCACAAAACAAGAGTCACTGCATTTCATCTTGATAATTGACGAGCCAAGCACACTCTGAAAGTGACATTCTGCAGCAACACTGTGCAATCTTCCATGACCACCTTAAAAAGGTAGCTGCCAAGACCAAATCAAGTGTCAACCTGGTCCAGAAACTGATGAGCACAAACTGGGGAGCATCAGCACCAGTCCTACGGACATTAACGATGGCCCTTGTGTACTCTGTAGCCGAGTACTGTGCACCAGTATGGACAAGAAGTAGTCAGACTCGACTTGTTGATGTCCAACTAAACACTACAATGCAGTGTATCACTGGAACCCTCAAGTCGACCCCAACACTCTGGCTGCCTGTGCTGTCACACATCGCTCCCTCACCCATCTGTCGCAACGCTGCAACCCTCCGGAAAGTCCTGCGAATCAAGAAATACAGTCGCCTTCCCATTCATCAGGACCTCAATAGTACCCCTCATCAGTGGCGGCTCCTGCAAAATCTCTCAGGGGGGGGCAAATGTCTGGATGATTGATAAGGATAAGATCCACCCATGCAATGGATAAATTAACAGCTTAAGCATGTAAAGGCAACTTCACTTCTTTAATATTAATGAAAAATAAAGTGACTCTTACAATACATCTTGTTTGTTTATATACTCACTATTAATACAATTCACTCAAGTTTATTTTATTAAAGATTCCACTAGGTGGCGAAAATTATATTGTTGGATGAAACGTGCTTACGTATGATGACGTAAGCACGTTAGGGCGAGCCCTCCCGGAAGCCATAGAGAATGCATTGCAGCGCCCCCCGGTCGAAAAAAAACATCTTTGAATGTAAGTCTATGGGGCCACTCGGGGCGATTCTCAGCCGTAGTGAAATCGCCCAAAAAGAGGCGGTACTCCACAGAACGTGACATGACGCTGATTGGACTATATCCAGAGGCACAGTGACGGCTAGCGTGACTCTGTGGTTGAATGACATTGGTGGTGCGTCGCCCAATTGCCCTAATGAAGAAACCGCCCCTGCCCCTCATCATGGCTTTGAATTACGCAAGCCCTTTTGGACCCATGCGCTTAACCTTCAACAATGCAAGTTTAACCCGAGTGAAGTCTGGAGAGCTAATTGGATTTCAAAAGAACTCACAAGCAAACACCGAGTTGTGAAAGACCAAATGCAGAAGATCCCTGGGTGTGATCTTCCACGAAGCTCATGGCCCACCTTTAACCGCATCTGTACAAACCATGCCAGATGCGGATACCTGGTAATCCAGAACAGACCATACAACATATAACGACGCAATGCCCAATCCATAAATACGAAGGAGACAGCGCAGAGACTGAGTGGTAATTTCAGCACGTGTGCAGGTGCGGGACGGATTGTTCATCACCCCGGTACCGTGGTGTACGGTGATGGCTTGGGGTATTGCTTCATCCAGCAGTGACTGGATCATGGATTATCATGATAATGAATATACTTCATTACGCTCTGTGCAGAAAAAGCTGAGGATGCAGTGAAGCGTGCATCCCATTCCATCACCACCGCAGCCCCTGACCTGATGCCCCAGGCAGAGCGGTTGGCGATTAATTCAGAGGTTTTTAAATAATTATACTTGTATGAGGATGGGCTGGTACACACTTACCCACTGTTTGCGTGTTGGTGTGGGGAGTGGTACTGTCGTGGTTAGCGAATTGTGCTGCAGACTCGGCGAGCCGCATTGGATTCCAGCTCATGATCAACACCAGTGACGAATATCTAAGTCGGTCCAGAGCCTTCCCATTGATAGACTCAACCATAAATGAGTATCCGCTGTGGTGTGGTGTGTAACTGTCAGCACAAGGGCATCAAAGGTGGCAGGATGTGGTGCTGGCCACCCACTCACGTGTACCCTGTTAGCAGCACTTACCCCAACAGTCAGTTCGAGGCTATGTGGGAGATCTTTGTCTTGTGTGTTGGCATGGCATATACTGTACACGTATGAAAAGTTGAACAGGTGGGCGGTGTGGCACCTGTTTTTTTCGACGACAGTTGTAGACATGCGAATGATTGGCACCGTTACCCTTGGCCTACGTTTCCTCTAAGGCTGGTTCAGCGGACCTATGTGATGCCATAATTAAATAGCAGCGTTGGCAAATATGGACAGCCAGGTGTGGTGCAGGCCGCAGCATGAGCTCACCCAGCAGCACTCACCCGAACGGAGCGAGGGTGAAAGGGGCTCTTTGTGTGTACGTGTTGGTTGTTTAGCACACGGGCATGTAGCGTGCACGAGTATGTAGCACTGTCAAAGAAAGCGCAGATGTGCAGCATTGCATGTTTGGAATCTTGAGGCTCAACACGTTATTAACTTCCAGTGAAAACATTTGCAATCTATTTGTTCAGCGGTTAATACGAACAGGAATTCAGCGTCGCGAATTCGACAGTGCGATCATCATGTATCCCCCGGCTAGTGTTGAGACCTGTGTTTGAGGAGGAGGAGAAGAAGAAGAGAAAGGAGAAACCCGTGCATTTGGACCTTAATGTGACCACACCATTTGCTGCTCTTGGCATTGGCTTCCTCTTATATTGCAATGACGGCTTTGTCAGTTTTGGCCAGGTGTATACTATAAAGGAATTTAACGAAAATATTATAAATACCTCTCCTCTGCAATGAAAACGGCACACCTGCCAGTTTACACAGAGGGCGGAATGCTCAGTGTCTGAACAGAAATGAATGCGTCTCGCTGGCCATAACAGGAAGAAGGCTCGGAGCGGTCGCCGAAGCCTCGCCGCTGAGAAATCGGCGCATTCCATCCCCCATCCCTCGTACAGTTCGGAAGGCTCCAGCGTCGAAGAAGCTGGAGCCGCAGAATGCGCGCTGTGGCGTCGCTCCTCGCGACACGAGAATGGGGCCCTGGGTGGGTTAAAGTACCGCAACCGTGGGTCTCCTGCCTCTGGTGGTTAAGGAAAAAACAGTGACCCCCTGCATGGCGTTTATTTGTACAGTGTTGGCCTTGTGGGACGTGCTCATTAAAGATGCATTTTTTTAGTTTTCGCTATGAAAGTGAATGCTGAGCGATTTTGATTGAGCTTTGGATGAACGAGGGGAGGGATTCCATTACAGTGCGACAAATACTGCTTTGTTGACGTCCTTGTCATTATCATCATCAGACACTGTTTATTCATGACAGCAGACGTCCTTTGCTGATCTTGAATGTTTACAATGGCTCGTTGTAGTCACTGTGAAAATGTCACTTCAGTTATGGTACTTCTGCAATAGGTTTTCAATGTTTGTATCATCACCATCAGAAGCAGCTATGATCAATCCACTGCTGGATGAAGGTCGCCCCAAGCCGCGAGGGAATCAGGCTCATACTCTATTTTGGCTGCTACTCCATTGTTAGTGTAAAGCGCCGGCCACTGTCCCTTCTAGAGACATCTCCTACCCAAGCCCACCAACTTTTCTTCATGGTCTCAACATGTATCTCTCCCCTAATATCCGTACGTTGCTTGCCGGATGTAAGTGGGATGTAGGTGGGTGTTCATTAAATGTATTGTATAATCGTTGGACGACCTTGAAATGAAATAATAATGGAGGCCTTGAATTTAACCACAAGTATTCCCACTTTATTGCTTGGCTCGTTACTCTTGGCTCTCGCTTGTCGATAGGAAGGCGATAACAATGGCTTGGACAACCCAGAGATGCGTTGTACTTCTCCACCACGCCGCACTCCAGGCTGGCTTTAATAGAGCGTGTGCTGGGCTGGAAGCCTGTGGTTGTTCTCTGAGCCAGACGATCTAGACTGGTTGAGAAGGCTCTGGACAGGGCCCTTATCGGCAGCGCCAGTGCAAATCTGAACATCCAATAATTGAATTAAACTAAATATTTGATTTCTTTGGTGGGAAAAAAACCCCAGCGGAATTATCTTCCACAAACGTCTCGTTTGCCATCTTTAATTCATTTCGTGTCAACGTGAACTTTATTATTTCGTAATTGATTATAACGTTGCATCAGGACGCTAATCGCCAGTAGTTTCCTTTTGGGTTCAGTTTCCTCTTGGGCTTTGAATGATCTCGTCGATTGTTTGTCGCACTCAAGTACTGCGTGCTGTTCTCATTCTGCAACCACTTGACTATTACATGTGACATGCACGTGCCTGGCCTTAATGGGAACTCGCTAACAGCACCTGTTCTGAGAATGTGCGTGGCTAAACGGGAGATCTCTGTCTCTTGTTTTTTGAGCCTTCAAACTGCGGATTTCAAAAACTCTATACAAAATGTATTCGATTTTAGTGATAACTCTACAAAGAGCAAGGCAGGCCTCTTCAGATCACAAAATACAGTCACCCTTCAAGCTGCTTTCAAGCTATGCGTTCTGTATTATATGAGGTCTGTTTGAATTCATAACCTATAGTATATGAATGTATTGAATGCTTTTGATAGTTTTATACATGCTCACATGCATAATTTTTTAATATATTTTCATTGCAACCCATGGATATTTTTTTTATCTAACCGATGATGATGTGTATTTTACTTTGCAGTGGAAATAAATTTGAATCAAACAAACAATCGTTATGTTTTTATAATGAGATGCAGCACATGACCCACGTTCCACTCACATGATCGATTTTTGGCTTCCACCCTCCCACGAGCTCAGCGCCTCATTTGTGAGGGGCCTCTGTAATGAGGCGTGAATTTGCCTGTCAAGATTTTCCTACTACAAAAAAATGAAGCACAAACGTTCTGTAAATATTTCTTTCCTTGGACTAAGACTTTGTGTGACTGGAGAGAGTAAGAAAAAAAATCTGATTTTCTTTTTCAACTATGGAAGTGAGGACCCAATAATTATATTTTTAATTTTAGCGCTTTACATTTCAGAATGCGGTCCTTGTCTGCCCATTTGGGATCTGTTAACACTTTATACAACCGCAGTATTTTGGGGGATGCTAAAGTTCGACAGCTCGTGTGATGTGTTAATGCCATGTGTGCACGTCCGAGGCATTTGCGTACTCTGGATGCCGACGAGTGCTGCGCGGACGCAGCAGCAGCGGCAGCATCAGCGCTTGTGTCTCACGCTGCTCTTGCTGAAAAATAAAACACGCATTTTCCACAGATACTTCTCAAGTGTCTGAATTTTATTGAATACTTTTGCAGAGGGTTCACTGAAAAGGCAACAGGGAATGTGCAGGGCGGGGGGGGGGGGGGGATTTCTCCTTGTTTACAAGTGGGAGAAAGCTTTCTCTGCCACCCTGCTTTGTCTCCCAGAGCCTGCACCAATTGAGTGTCCCATTGAGATTCTAGGGAGTTCCACAGCTTCTTGTTTGGATTCTTTTTCCAGCAACAATTATTTGATTATGGCCATGGAACCACACAAATAACCAACTTTTATATAGCCAAGTGGACAAGAGACTCCATGAGCATGTAAAGTATGCGTTTTACTATAGAGTGGGCTTACAGTCAGGCGGCGAGCAAACTGTACAGAGTTCATCCACCACCGCTCGAATAAACGTAAAGTTAGCTGCCGTTTGGCAGCCACCTCTGTCATTCTCACAACATGGCAGAGTATTGACTGTGCCGGTTTCATATTTGCTGTATATCCTGGATCTGCAGTGGCGACAGTTGGGACCCCTTTCGCAGCTTATTTCGGAGCGAACGATCGGTGATTAAGTGCGATTTTTTTCTCCTTTTAACTTTTTTTCCTGAGAAAACGCGGGCACTGTTTTATTTATTTGTAACGGTACATGCTGTGATTTGTATTTTGCAACTTTACATAGAAAATTGAGGGGGGGGGGGTTTCTTTGTAATGCTTGGAACACGCCTCGCTGTACCGAATATTATGGCCGCAACAACAACAAAAAGCGTTTACATCTGTCTCAAAATTGTGTCTAGAGAACGCGGGGCGAACGTGCAGCGACTGAGTAGTTTTACATATGTCCCGGACTCGAGGCTGTAGCCTCTTCATTTTTCTATGACCACTGGAGAATATAATTTGCTTCATAATGCCTAATCATTCTTTTCGGAATAGAAAAAAACCGTAGGGAGCTTATATAATTTGTTTTTCGTACAAACTTTCATATTTGTATGGAAGGCCAGGGCTAGGGCATGGGGAAAAGAGAGTTTTATGTGCACTGTGCTCCACACGAGAGAGAGAGCAGCTGATACAATATGTATTTCGCATATTTACCGATGTCATTAGTAGCGCACCAATTGGCGTGCGAGGGAGGGGGGGGGGGGGGGCATTTGGCGTCGTGCGCCGCTCGGTGTGGGAGCCGGCGAGGTGACACGGAGCCAACGTGAGCGGGACTCGTCGCAGCACCAGCGGCGTGGCACAATGACAGATGCCGAATCCCCTCCTTTGTCGAGGGATGGCCGTGGTGAATGGGATATGCGGTGGCAATAAGGGGACTCGCTAATCTTGGGAGCCTGCGGCTGCTGCTTGAGCAGCATGTGAGCAAGAAGCAAGTAAGGTGTCTTTTTTGTGTTTGTCAAATGTTGGGAAGATACTCCGTAATCGCGTTTTACAATCAATTTGATGAACAACCCGGTGAAATGGTGGCGCAGTGGTTAGTCCACAACGCTCTGAATCCCGGCTTCTTGAGTTCGATTCTCAGCCGAGGCTAACAGCATCAGTAAAGGGATATTCCAAATGGTCCTGGGTCACTCTCCCTCCCCAATATCATTAACAATCAACTCTCATGATGCACAACGGCGTGGGGAGGCCTTCATCCAGCAGTGGATTGACAAGGGGCTGAACATTATTAGAATGTGCATGAACTGCGCAGATCCTTCTGGTTTAACTGCTTATAGTCCGCTCAACCTTCTGATGGCCAAATTCATAGTGAGCATCCGTTTACTTTGAAATATTGAAATATCACCATCCGTGGGTAGAAAATACCTCCAGGAGCATTTTGCCTTTCATCGTCGGCCACTGCCGCTTGAGTACGTCTCCGTTATTCTGCTCTAGCCCGCACGACTGAAACAAAAGTGCTCCGAGCGACATTGGCTGATGCGCACTATTTTCATGTAACGTGGAGCGTACGGCTAACGGGGAGCATTCGCATTACTTTCTACAAACCGGAGCTCCCGAATTTGCCTATAAAGTGCTTGCGCATTAGACTGTGACTGTTAGTCTCATCAAACTCCACACCGTCGCGAGCAGCAGCAGCGGCGGTGTGTGTGTGGTGTGTGGCGTGTGTGTGTGGCATGTTTTTTTTTAAAGAGTGGTTTGTTTATTGCCTGGAGAAAACATGCCGGCTCGCGGCATGATTGCCGCGTCAGCAGAATGCGCCCGCGAGGCGCGCCAACGCGAGGTGTCACGGGGCTACGGCCTGACCCCATGTCACGTCTCCGCGCTGGTACAAAAAAAAGGCAGCTTGTAAAAAAAAAATTACTTTTGACTGAAAATAAATAAACCAACGGAGGAATTCTGCACATAAGTCCTGGGGCTTGCCACCAGCAGATTTTTTTTTTGCGGGGGGGGGGGGGGGGTTTGTTGGTAAATGTCCATGCCACGTTTTATTTATTCTGAAACCGGCAGGAATAATTGGTGGCGTTTGTGTGTGTGGGTCTTCTATCGTGGTGAGCTCGCGTGTGTTGTTCGCCTGTCATCGTTGGCGGCTGTGAAGGCCGTGGCGCCCTGCCTGGCAGCGCTCTAGCCGACCTATTTTAGAGGCCACGTGCGGAGGGTTAGGTCGGTCATCGGGCACGACGGGCGACGCGGTAAAAATCAAAAAAATGTGTTGCTCTTCCGATGCGGGATCCACTCGTGTTGCACTCGTGTCTGTAAGCAGCCGCGGCTACGAATGGGACGGCACTCACTCAGACAAATTGCACAGGAATGTGTTTGCCGTTTAAAGGGATGTTGCTCTGCAGTGAACACGTGCTGGAATCCGAAAAAAAAAGATGTTCGTCGTAAAAAAAACAAGTTCACTTCATATGCGAACATCGCTGTTGAGGGAGCGAGCACTCTCATGGCGTGTTGGAACAGCATGGGCAGAGCACAGCTCCTGGCAGCGACGTCGCCATACCATCACCAACACCGGGACATGTGTGCATTCGTTTCTCGATCATTTTTGCTGGCCATGACCCTTGTTTCTCTCCGCTTGGAGCATCGTTTTGGTGGATATCTCCAACTTGTCTCGTCAGCGAGACGTTGTTCCAGATCCCAAACAAGGCTTCCCACAGAGGCACGTGGACACGTCCTGCCTCAATGCTGCGCGCGTTTTCGTGGTTGCGCTTCCTCCCCTACCTTATACTCGGGTCGCACCGCATCTTGTTTCGGCACGATGTCCGACGTTTCGCTCCATGTGCTGGACTCAAATTCCTGAAGCAGCTCCCAGCATGGAGAGCGAAACGTGGCACATGATGCAAAACGACACGAGGTACAACGATGAAAAACACACACACACACCGGGGGAGCTGTGTCTGCCTTGCTCCCTGCAAGTGACACGGGACGAGGGGAGGAGGGGTGGTGGCAAGGACAGCAGCTGACCCTGTTGGGGAAAGTCTTGCCCCTGCTAAACGTTTGAGCACGCGGTGTTTGTGATACAATTAGTCTCCCACTCTGGCTGCCCGCCCGCTAACAGAATACACCAGCGAGGCATGACGCTGTTGACTTTCTAACTGAACGATGTCAAAGTGGCGCCATTGTCGCCGTAGCAAAGAGGAGGCTGTGTGCTCTGGGCTATTATTTCTGGGGTGACCATGCCAATGTTGTTAAAATCACAGCGCGAAGAATAAACTGGCTCCGCACAATGGAATTGGCCCTTGTTCACGGCACTTAACTGATTCCAGAAATGGCAGCACACAATGATCTTTAGTTTTCAATGATGCAAAAGCAATGTCTGCGTTAATATGAAGTTCGTTTAGAGTCACCCATTATAATGAGACACGTGTAAGCACAGAGAGAGAGAGAGAGACGCTAAAGTCATGCAAAAGTGATTAAAAGGTTCTCAGCCGAGATGGTTGGTGAGTTTGGCAGTGCTCTGACATATGAATCAGACACACGAACACTTATAAAAGAAAAGGGAGCACATGCTTACATGACGCATGGAGAGGTATACTGATTGGAATTGCGCCGAGAGACGCAAGGATTAGTGCACCAATCAGGGAATAAATGAGAAACATCGCGTAGACACTGCGAGGACAAGGGGCCGGACAAGACACATGGCTAGAAGGGACGATGGTCAGCGGTCAACACGGGCGATAGAGTGAGAGCCACGAGGAGATAGAAAATGTCCGAGAGGACGTCCACCATGGAGAAAGAGCCGTGAGGTGAGCTCCTGTGCAGAAGCGAGATGGGATGTTGCATCGCGAGGCTGCGATGGGTGGCGATGGACAGCCAAGGTGCTTTCCTGCTCAAACAAGAATTGTACGAATGTATGTTGAACTTCTTTCGCACCGTACGTAGCCAACCGTTCTGATCGGAGGTGCGGGGAAGGACAACAAACCAAACACAAAAAGCAGCGCTAAAGAAGTGAGTTTTCAACTGAGGCGGTGCTCATCTCCTGTTAACAGACCTTGAGCCAGTGGTGGAAATTCCACACTCCTTTGGCGGGCGTGGGTGTTTCCATAGGACAGGCACCTGTGACTTTGTTATAAAGTGTTACCAATGTTTATTTATCCGGGACGGATGACAGGTTGAATCAACGCCAGACCAGGACTTGAACTCCCAACCTTCGGATTGCGAGCCGTCCGCTCTATTTATTTATCTGAGCAAATAAGGCCCCGCTGAGCAACGCGGCTCTTTTTCAGAAGCGACCTGGCTATAACAAATGATAGCTCAACGAAGTGGACTATCGTATGGACATTTGTAGCAGCCAGATACTCCAAAAACACGTTTCTATCGCTGAGCCACCTGGAATATTTCATGGCTGATTACGACAATAATGATGTGTCACGGCGTGCGTGTAATAGAATTAACGGAGTTGCCGTATCCCCGTGCGCCCATGTCTCCTTGCCCTCGTGCTTCAATTGCAAACGCCCCGTTTGAGGCCTTTGCTCGGTGGCCGGTTGCCTGTTGGCGCGCGCCACCTGGCGGACGGCACCGTCTGCTGCAGCGGTGGCCCCGTGGCTGTCCCCGCACACGGGCAGCAGGTGGCGCTGTCCGCCCGTCGAGGCCGTGGCGATTGAAGCCGTGGTCCTCACGACAGAGCGGTGACTGAGTTGAGCCTCCCGCCTTCTCCTGCTGATGAGCCCTGCGGCGGGCGGTGACCGCCAGTCACTTGAATCTACAGCATCTACATCGGGCTTCCTCAGACTGCAGTTGTCACGATCCACCACGCGCGCTCAAGTACAAGTGAACGCGTTACGCATTTGCACGCACGTGATGATTGGTCAACATGACACACCACCACCACCGCGCCGTGAAAGTTACACTCCTTCCTGGCGCAGTTCTCAAGTCACATGGTTGGGTCGCGATAGCTTCACAGCAGAGCCCAACAATCTCTCCTCGCATGCCAGGCGTTTTCCCCAGGGTAGGCGATTTACCTCGATTCACGACTGAGAAGATGCTCCTCAATCGCCCCGCATTTGCGCGTCGATGGAAGAGAGCTATAGACCTCAGCGAGGCTTTGCTTGTCAACGTGAGAAACACGTGGTGTGTGTGTGTGTTTGCGTGCTGACTAATCGGATTTTCTCGCTTTATATCGGCTTTAGCGTCACACTCCACGGGAGGTAAACCGCTTGGTTTAGATGGGTTCGCGTGTTTACCCGAAGTCTTAAAGCAAGTTAGTCATTTAAGCTGACCCCTTCTCTGCGAGTGACTTGAACCATGTTTTTTTTCTTTTTGGGGGGGGGGGGGCAAAATCTGATTAGTTTTTGTTATAAGCATAGGACGATATTTGTGCCACATTTTTGCATTCTCATGGAACGCAGTTCGGTCACCGTGGCACTTGTGCCAGGCTAGGTGCACAGAAGGCCTGCTGACAGCTTCCTGGCACAGTCTTAGGCCTTGCGGGTTAGCTGACTGAATGTCCTCCAGTCACTCAGTCACGGCCGGCTGGTCGCAGTCGATTCTGAGAGGCAAGTTGGTCCGCTGGGAAGGTGATTCGTGACGGAGGAGTGTACAGATTGGGATGACATCTGTTCATGCTATAGCTCAGAGATGAATGCTAGACCCTGGTGGTAACGCGAATGGTCCATCAGAATGTCATTGGCAGTACCTATAAGGGTGTCCATAAAGCTATCACCCGTCCTTGAATGAGCATAATTCGGTAACTGTTTGGCTTTATTGATTAAACTACACACAAACTTGGTCGTGTGAATATTGTATCATATTGACTGTCATCTCCTCTAATTCTTCACGTGTCCACCAAGCTTTTTGGCGGCACACATCGCATCGACATTTGAGAAGTCCCTGCGGTCCTCCCCAACATATTGACTGCGATCATTTCGATTGCCTCTGGTCGTGTGCTGTTGAAGACCAAACTTGTTGAGCTATTGGTAAAGCACACGCAACTCGCTCAACCCCAACACTCAACCACGCAACTCGCTCAACCCCAACACTCAACCACGCAACTCGCTCAACCCCAACATCAACCACGCAACTCGCTCAACCCCAACACTCAACCACGCAACTCGCTCAACCCCAACATCAACCACGCAACTCGCTCAACCCCAACACTCAACCACGCAACTCGCTCAACCCCAACACTCAACCACGCAACTCGCTCAACCCCAACACTCAACCACGCAACTCGCTCAACCCCAACACTCAACCACGCAACTCGCTCAACCCCAACACTTAACCACGCAACTCGCTCAACCCCAACACTCAACCATGCAACTCGCTCAACCCCAACACTCAACCACGCAACTCGCTCAACCCCAACACTCAACCACGCAACTCGCTCAACCCCAACACTCAACCACGCAACTCGCTCAACCCCAACATCAACCACGCAACTCGCTCAACCCGAACACTCAACCACGCAACTCGCTCAACCCCAACATCAACCACGCAACTCCCGCAACCCAACACTCAACCACGCAACTCGCTCAACCCCAAAACTCAACCACGCAACTCGCTCAACCCCAACACTCAACCACGCAACTCGCTCAACCCCAACATCAACCACGCAACTCGCTCAACCCCAACACTCAACCACGCAACTCGCTCAACCCCAACACTCAACCACGCAACTCGCTCAACCCCAACATCAACCACGCAACTCGCTCAACCCCAACATCAACCACGCAACTCGCTCAACCCCAACATCAACCACGCAACTCGCTCAACCCCAACATCAACCACGCAACTCGCTCAACCCCAACATCAACCACGCAACTCGCTCAACCCCAACACTCAACCACGCAACTCGCTCAACCCCAACATCAACCACGCAACTCGCTCAACCCCAACATCAACCACGCAACTCGCTCAACCCCAACATCAACCACGCAACTCGCTCAACCCCAACATCAACCACGCAACTCGCTCAACCCCAACACTCAACCACGCAACTCGCTCAACCCCAACATCAACCACGCAACTCGCTCAACCCCAACATCAACCACGCAACTCGCTCAACCCCAACATCAACCACGCAACTCGCTCAACCCCAACATCAACCACGCAACTCGCTCAACCCCAACATCAACCACGCAACTCGCTCAACCCCAACATCAACCACGCAACTCGCTCAACCCCAACATCAACCACGCAACTCGCGCAGAGCGTTCTCCTCTAACGCGGTGGTTGAGTTCCTGAAGGACACCGCTTTTTGAAAGAACCAAGTCGCGTTATAATAAATAATATCTAATGTGGGGTCATGCAGAGTCCGCGATAACGAGATATAAGTACGCAGGCTGAACAGAGACTGAGGCGCGTGGGTAGCATCTCGAAGCATCCAGCAGCATCCCGCTGCCTTGTGCGATGTTACGCAGAGGCATCCGTACAACCGCTTATTCCTAGGGGCCGTCCATAAATGACGTCACGCGACTTTGGACGATTTTTGACCCCCCCCCCCCCTCGTCACACGGTGTCACAAAAAGTCAGACCCCCCCTCAAATATGACGTTACAAAGCTCTGCCCCCCCCCCCCCCACAAAAAAATAAAACATGCTTCAAATCGCTTTAAACTATTGTCATTGTCGTGCGTATTTAATGTGGCACTGCACTCTGATGTTGTAGGAGAAAACATTTATCAAAAAGTATATTTAACTAAGTAGAACGTGTTGTCAATATTTATTTAAAGTTGCGCATGTTGATGTGACGTCACATTTCTCACCCTCCCCCCTCGTCACACATCGTTACAAATGTCTGAACCCCCCCCCCCCCAGGTGCGTGACGTCATTTATGGACGGCCCCCTACTCACGCGACGTAGATCTGTTCACTCAATCGCGTTATATCAAATTCGCTTCCGCGTTATATAAAAAGTGTCCACACTATACATCCATCTGGTTCTATCCAATTCGCGTTACGAACATTTCACCTTCACGAACACCTTGTATATTGTAGTCTGCGCCGTGTGATGTGGTTTTGCGTATCTGGCAGGGAACGCGAGGAGATATTTAATGAGGCGACGTTTCTCCGTCGATGGCTTTGAGACCGTTATTGCTTTGCGCATGGAGAAATATGGTGAAATAACCCCCGTGACCTACAAGGTTTGAAGGTAGCCAGCCGTAATGCAGCAGTGACTTGACAAACGGTTGTACATTATTTCTCTATTCATGTACAACTGCGTAGGTTTTCGCGATTGCCCTGGGTAGCTCCCCGATATATTCTCGGGCTGTGCCGCGTTTTGTTTAGTACGATGTCTGGCGTTTCGCTCCCCGGGTACGACCCCGAAATCACAGCAACGAAAGTCCCCAGTTAAAGCCACTTGGGCGAGGCATTGACGCAACTGGCCACTGGCGTCCGACAGCCTTCCCCTGACGTCAGCCCCGGTGAGGGAACTCCCCTCGTGGCCCCTCCCCGGCCCGCGCGCTCTGCCCCGGTGCTGGCATGGAGGGAGAGGCGCGGCGCACACGGAGGAGGCACGGCCCCAGGTGTGCCGGCCCGCCAGGTGAGGCAGACCTCCACGTGAGCCCGCCCGCCAGGTAAAGCCCCGGTACCAGGTGAGCCAGACCCTTTCGTCGGAGGCGCCTCGGCTCGAGCATGGGGAGACAGCCCCGGCAGGTTCTGCTCCCCGTGGGTCTCCGGCTCATTCTGGCCTCTTCCCTGCTCGCCGTGGTCACCCCTGCGACTCCTGCCACCGCTGCTGACACTGAGGCGAGCATAAACGGTGAGATGTCATAGCACACGGCTCATCTCCGTCCGCCGCCAAACCCTGCTCCTACTCGCTCGGGGATGCGCACCGGGAAGAGCGCCTTGTGCACGGAGTGTGCGGTGGTGACGACGGCTGCGATTGCTTTTAAAGAAGTTCAGCGAATGTCCTTGTGACATTGCTATAGGAGGATGGGAAGACGAGACGATAATGATGGTGGTGGTGATGATATGCTCGTGTAGTCATCGTATTGTGAACACGTACTTTTCGCTTGCTCGGCTGTCGACTGAATCCTCCAGTGTCAATAAATATTCTGATTCTGAATCTGTGCAGCATTGGGTTCGTGAACCCCCCCCCCCCTGATTAACCCATAAACTCCAATCGAAAATAATTAACTAAAATCTCTCTAAAAAGTTAACCCATTTTCGCTGCGTGTCCAGGTCACGGCATGTGTCGTGACAACTCTTGCGCGACCACAAACTGGGTCACGAATCGAGAGTCTGTGCGCGCGATATATCTCGTCAGTCTCCTTCATCGTCTCTTTATTCACTTCATGTTCCAGTCTTCAACTCAACGCCTCGACTGATTCACATTCAAGCAATTACACTTGCATTGTCTTTGTTTACAACGTTCACAGCGGACGTTAAAGGTCCCGTGATGTCTTTGGCAAGAGTGGTCCCATTGTGTGCGGCGGTGTCATGCTCCAAAAATTGAAAAACGACACCGCAAATAACTCAAATGGAATATTTATAGCAAACATCGCCCCCCTACTGTGGCGACTTTGGCTTTCTTCTGGGTAAACAAGCGGATTCAGTGACCGTGAGATATATTTTTTATAGCCTTTAAATGTAATCGAACATGAAAACACTGCGCGCGAACGGGGACGTGAGTCTTGAGTGGTGCAAGGGGATTGTTCGCGGTGGCCGAGACTGACGAGAGAGTGGCGACCGTAACCGGGATCATGTCCGAGAGGACGTCGACTGCGGAGATGGAGCAAGGAAATCAGCTGGTGTGCTGATGATAAATAATGTGGGTGCCACGGTGACTAGGAGATGTTAGCTACCTCGCTTGGCATACAGGAGGTCGTGGGTTCGATCCCGACCCTAACGCCTGTTGTATATTTGGAGTTTGCATGTTCTCTCCGTGGTCACGTGGATTTGTCTCCCGGTCCTCTGGTTTTTCCCTCCACATTTAGAAACATGCGTTTAGAGTAATTGGCTGCTATAAAGTTCCACGTGACAAGCCACTTTGTTGAGCTATCATTTGTGGCCAGGTCACGTCTGAAAAAGTGCTACATAACTTAGTGGTCCTTACCTGGTAAAATAAAAATAAAAGTGTATTTTAGTGTGGTTAGTGTTGAAGGTTGAGCACGCATTGTGGCAGGTTGGTGATTTGCAAGTACCCACACTTTACCCCACTACTTGTGATGTACAATTCTAGTTTAAAAGTTATTTAATTGCTGAATAAAGGGGTGATTTTTTTCTTTAATCGCACGTTTCCAACCTGCTTCACTCGGAATTGAACCTAGCTCTCCTCCAGAGATGTGACAATGCACAACAGTGATGCAGTTCAGGATTCTAATTATAGCTCAAAGTACACTTTCATGCCATACTTGAGTAGAGTAAACCCTCGCGATTAGCGATTTTTGGATTTGCGAGTTTCGCATATTGGCGAGTTACTTACTGAATGTATATTAATTCTCTATCGTGACCCACCAGACTCCAGAGTATTCGCGAGTGTGCGTAGTGCCAGGCCACCGACACTGGAGCAGTGTGCACAGAACGTGGTTACGTTTGAAACGGCGAAGATTAGGCACGCCACCTCGGTTGCCCGCTTAGTCCTCAGCCTCACAGTAATCCCGCTCTGAATTCGTTGATGTGCATTGTTTACTCAATACGTACTTACAGCCGACTCGTTTAAACATTTTGGTATAAACGAGTCGACTGTGAGGTCCATTAAAGAGAACGCGAATGCAATCAGGGAAATTGTTGCGGCGAGCGCTACCCCAGAGTGCTAAACGATAACAGCTGTGTGGCGTTGTTATCAAATACCTGCCTCTCGCGAGGAGTCATCCTCCTGAATTACTCACCATCACCACCTCCATCGTCGGTAACTCATCATCATCATGAAAGGTAATTAAAACAAAAACCCACCTTGTTCCTTATAATGTATTACTCATTTATTGTCGTCGTTGTTATTAAACATTTACCATTTCCCTACCTATTTTCACCCGTACCAGGAACGTAATCCCATTTTTCCCATTGGAACAAAGTTTTTGCATTCGCGAATTCTGCATTCGCGAGCGTGGAAAGAGAGAGTTTTACTGGACGTGAATGTCATGAGTTTGTATCTTGACATAAATTAATTATTTGGTGCCGCGGCTACATTGGCAGTAGTGCACAAGCACAAAAAATAATATAAAGACCTCAAAACATTCTTCAATAACACCGACCCTTACAATTCAACATATATGATAGGCCACGTTATGCGCAGTGGCCCTTGTTTATATGCCATGAAGAAGGTCCTTCGCCCAAAACATCACCTGTTATATATTTTTTTTAAGGCCACAGCGTTTGTTGACGAATGTTTTGAGTCTTTCCAGCAGACTCAAGTGAGAGCTACATCTCTGGGCTTGGGGGCTGACGAGCGGAGCGTGGCACGGGCTCGTGTCACTCAACGCCAGCGACGATGGCGTCCTTCCTGAACGGACCGCTCTGTTCGCCGTGCCCACGGCAGTCATTCATTTCGGCCTGGGCTTCATTTTTCCGCCGATATGCATCGTGCCAGCGTCGCGATGACCTGCAACGGGAGATGGCATTCTCCGCCCGGGCCTCCGTGCTCGAGTTCCCCTCCGTTTTGGCCCCCTATCGCGCTCGGCTTTCTGCCCGTCGTGCCAAGCTGGCGCCCCCTCACAATGGGGCGCCTGTTGGACACGGGGGGGGTGGAGGGGTGGGGGAGGGGCGCTGGAGGCCCCCGACCCAGGTGCACTGGCAACAGAGCTGCCCACATCTTTTAGGAACGGACACACAGCGGCCCTCTAGTTCAGAAGCACGTAATTGCTCATGACCAGATGATTACAGGCAAACTTTTTAGTGTGTGACAAGTCTTGTTGTTGGGCACTCTTTTATGCAAACGATGGCACAAATTGACAACCCGTGGTAATGTAACGAGTTACAATGACTCCCGTGTGCGTGCACGTGTCTCCTGCATGCCGCAGGCTCGTCTTGGTTCCAGGGGTGCCGGCTCGCCCCTAATTCGTCGTCGGCGGGTACTGGCGACCTGCAGTGGCTTGGGGCAGTTGACCTCGGTGGAGGAGGAGGCGTCGGTGGGGTGTCAGGTTGCTGTCAGCTCTGCCTGCAGCTCAGGTGAGTTCACGGCCCAGGGCTATGGGACAAGTCGCTTGGTCAGTCCTCGGCTCTGGTACAGCCGAACCTAGCCAGCACGGGGTTCTCACGGTACGTGGGCCGGGGGGGGGGGGGTCCACTGGCTATTTGCTGTGCCAAGATAGGACTGAACTGTGATTTGCCGACCTCACAAGCCATATCAATCTGGCTTGAGGCCAAGCAGGGCCAGGGATGGGGCTAACGACTTCTTGCATTTTACATCAGTGGCACGCCTTGGCTTTTGCAGTGGAAAAACAACCTGACACCTCCTGAGCCGTGTTGGCTTGGCTCCGTACGGCTCCGGTCTGGCTCAGTTATGCCGTTTTAAAGAGGCACGTGTGACCGGGTGAGGGTGAGTTGTGCGATTTCACCCTGAAGCAATGAGTGTGTGATTTCATCACGAAGCAATCTTGCAAAGCCCTTCACTTAGAGCTTCAGCCGGTGGTGGGAAAGAAGGGACCACATTTCCTGGAGGAAGGCTGCTCTCTGCCTGTGCGCAATGCCACAGGCATATGGCTCAGCACCGTGTGCTCGACAGATTACACAGCAAGGTTTCCCAATTAACACTCGCGAGGTGATAATTGCATTCAAGTGAGTTTCGCGGGGTGCCTTGCGGAGCCGATTAATTAAGAGCCAGTCATGCCTTTTAAAGCTGCGGCTAATTCGATCCCCTGTCCATCCGGCAGGGAAGAGCGACGTGCGTTTTTAATTCACGGTGCAAGGCAACCTGTGCACAATCGCTGGCGGAAACCAGACGTGTGCCACTGGGCTATATAGCTATTTTACAGCAGCGACCTGACCACAACTTAGTGGCGTATCATGTGGAAATCTATTGGAGCCATAAACTTTAAATGCATGTTTCTAAATGTGGAGGACCCGGAGAAAAATCCACGCGACCACATCCAGGCATCAGGGTCGGGATTAAACCCACGACCTCCTGCATAGCAGGCGAGGTAGTTAACATCTCGCCACTGTGGCGCCATTCTCACCCAGTGCACATCTAAGTGACCGAATTCCCACGTTTCGTTGGCCTTGGTGTTGGATTCTATGTTCGTAAAGCTTTATTGGATGCACACCGTTCCTGTGTCTGGCGAGCTGCGTACAAAGCTCGGCCATTTGACTCATCGCCCCACCACGGGAGGCTGATCTCAGCTCCGCAACTCCTTGACCGCATTCGATCTTGATGAATGACGTTGGGCAAGTCCTCTCTTGCTCTTGATATGCTTTGTGAGTCACGACCCCATGACAATCCCATCGAGCCATCGTCGTCATTAACTCTCACTTGCCCAGGTTATGGAGCAGCCCGGGTAGTCCTGGCACAGGGACGAACACGTACGAATGCGTACGCGCATAGGAGCAAATGTACGCACACGTACGAACACGTACCCACATGTATGTACACGTACGAACACGTACCCACATGTACGCACACTGGAGCACACTGGAGGACACGGGAGCTTTTCATCTGCCCCATCCACAGAGGTTTGTGTGGCATAAAACAATTAATCGCGACTTTGGATGCTGGAGATTCTGCTGCTGCCGCCAGTGTTGTCATCGTCTCCCGAGATGTGTTCTCTTCAATGAGCTGAGCGGCCGGACCGCTGTGCACAAGGGCTCCTTGCTGCGCGCTTCTGTTTGGGCGATGGGCATTCGGGATTGGCTTGTGGATGCGGCTGTCAGATTGCCACACCCACATCAGCGCCTCTGTGGGGCTAATTGTTAGCAGCTTTTGTATAATTCATTAAAAAATATGTTTTTTACCAACATACAGTACATCTTCCTCGAGTGTTTAAGAAGCGCAGATGCGAGTTAAACATTACGTGGGGTTCATTAAGTGCGGCGTAAATCATTAACGCGCGTAACGGTGTCGTCGTGACGCCAAACATTTCCAGAGAGCACCGTGTGATTCCCGGCGCGTGGCTGCGGTGCGCGCGGATTCGCAGTCCCTCTCGTGAATTGAACTCGATGATTCTTTAGTCGTGCGCGGTCTCTTGCGCGTCGGAGCGTTTCCTGCAGCTCTGCCTCGGTGTCGTCTGCCGTGCGTGCATTCAGACGTAGTCCCGGGGGGGGGGGGGGTGGTGAACCTGTTCTTCCTCATACCTGTCGGCCAGAGCTGGCTTTTTTCTGCAACAATCGGCGAAGGGCTTTGAATGGAATGATCAACATTTAAATAAAAAAAAACTAAATCGGACAGTCACGCAGCTCAAGACTGCTCTCCTGCACTTCCACCGGGGGGGCTTTCGTAGGTGTGTGTACAGGTGTGTGTGTATGTACATTCCCTCTACGCTTGCGAAACGTGGACCCCCCTAATGGAGCATCTTTGCCGGTTGGAAACATTTAGGCTGGCCTGCCTACGATCCATCCTGGGTTTAACCAGGCTGGATTGTGTGAGGAGCTCACAAATCCTTGAAAGATCTGGGAAAAATCCCATCGGTGAGCTCCTCCGGCAGGCAAGGCTGCGTTGGCTGGGTCATGTAGCCCGCATGCCCAGTCACCGCATGCTTTAACAGCTTTTGTTCGGCCGGATATAGGGGGTTAAACGGGTGCGGCACGGGTTAGAGAAGAGATGGAGTGATGTGGTACAGGAGGATGTGGAGCTGAGTGAACTTGCCGATGACTGGTACCAGCGGTCTCAAGATCGGCCTCTGTGGAGCAGGCTCGTGAAGGACGCTACTGGGCAGTTGGAGGCAGTCGCCCTCCAACAACAACGGAGGGTGGAGGAGCGACGCTCACAACAACGAGCGGAGCGCCGAGTGGCTAAAGCACAGCAAGTTGGCACAGTAAGGGGCACAAGTGGTACATCAGCCAGTCATTTCAGTCGACCCGTGGCACTTGGGTCTGCCCCGTGACCTCCTGCCAGCGGGCGTTCGACACTTCACATGGCCTCAAGGTGCACATAGCCTGGCACAAGCGTTGTGGTGACGTCACTGCCACTTAGTGGCGAATGGCGGTTGTTGTTGTTGTTGTGTGTGTGCGCGCAATGTGGGCTGTGGCATCGTCTGCAATGTTTCCCTTGGCCGGGTCCTCCTTCTTCGAGTGGTGGCCGCTGCCAGTGAACAAATTGCCAGGAATTGAGACAAATGGATCGTCACGATGACCCAGGGAGGCTCTCGCGCTCGCCAATTGTGGTGATTGTATACTCCTGGAGGGGGGGGGGGGGGTAACCTCCTCGCTCCTTCCCCCGCCGGGTTCACGGAAGGCTGTGGCACAGGCCGTGACTGGCTGCCTGCCAGCTCTTAATAAAGTACCCCTGTGTCTCGCGACGTGATCGATTTGCCTTTTAATTAAGACGCCCGGCACCGCCAGCGACGATATGTGCGCTTCTCCCACACAGTCACGGACCTCCGTGCGCCTGCCGGGGGAGTGAGGGGCAGCGCTGGGGGAGGGAGTCCTCGCCAGCGAAGGTTCGAAGCCTGCATGCAGGAACATGTTGTGATGAACATTCTCGAATGAACAATCATCTGTATACTCGTAATGTTGTTAATCAATTGGAGCCCGTTGTCGATCCACTGCTGGATGAAGACCTCCCCCGGGTCTTGGGGTCGTTGGAACATGCTTTAACACTCCGGGTCAGTGCAGATTGGGGAAAGAGGTAGAGATGTCGCTCAGCCGCTGACATTAGCCATGGGCAGGAATCTAACTTGGGTGAAGCAGTTGGTAGCAGGGTTTATGGATTACGCGATTGCTTTGTGGTGCAGGACGCGCCTGGAGTATTGAAAGCAAAGGCGGCGTTCAAACGGGGCGCGCTAACACGGCCTCACAATTGCCCCGTGAGCACATTGAATCTGTGTGTTTTTTATTTGTTGTTGTTCAAAAGAGGCCATTTTCGTGGGAACGTATTGGCCAGCAGAGTCCACTTCCTTCAGCCCAGACAGGAATGACTGCTGCGCCCCGGACGCCGCTCTGGCTGGGCGAGGGGTCAGCCTCTCGCCGGAACCCGTCCGTCTTGTATCCTCGCCGATCGCGTGACTGCAGCAGACGCCGGGCCAAAGAAAAGGCTCTGGGGACTGCGTCACGCGAGGGCTCGGGGTGGGGGGGGGGTCTCTTAGCCGTGGCAGTGACGTTCGGCGCCCGACGCCGCCTCACGCCGCACCCCACCAGCCCCAGGGTCCGCGCCTCCAGCCCGGCGAGCGATGCGCTTGCGACGACGACGTGGAGACACGTTCGTTGTGTCTGAGAGATGTGACAAAGACATCCCCCCCCCCTATAGTCTCAACATGCTTTTGGGTTTCACACGTAGGGGCTTTCGCGACCAATATCCATAATACAGGGTTTTTTGTGGGTTAGGTCGCGTAAATATATAAATGTGTTGTTAAACCCACCACCACCCGACACAGCCAATTAGTATGGGTTGTCACGTGAACAGAAACGTCGTACTCAGATTGTAAATGTTGTGGCCTGGCTCTCCAACACACCGGCGTGCTGTGCTAGTAACGAATTGGCCACGTTCTGTTTACGTGACAAATCTTACTAGTTGGCTGTGTCGGGTGGTGGCGGGTTTTAACGACACATTTATATCTTTACACGATCTAAACCAAAAACCTGCATTGTGGATGCTTTTGGGTGCAAGTGCTGTTAGCGAGCACCTATGAACGCCGGCACGGTACACGAACGGGGTGGTTGGCCAGCACCACGCCCGAACGCCTTTGTCTCCCCAGTGGCGAAGTTTACACATCACGCCAGGTACTCGTTTGAGGTTGAGTCACCCTAGGGGAGGCCCAGCACCGGTTCAGATAATCGTCACTGGTGGTGGCCGTGAGCGGGAATTAAACTCGGGTCACTGGGTTCGTAGCGCAGCGCGCTAACCGCTACACTACCGCTCCTCACCAGAGACATTAAACTTACAAGAGGGATTCCTGTCAGCACTCAGATTAATCATCATGCACATTGCATGTCATTCCATTTTAATACCGTTGACACATTTGAGTTAGCTTTAGGTTACATCGACCTCTGGCCAGTTGCCTTATATCATAACAAACGTTTGTATTTCATGGCTTTCCCAACTCAACACCGCCTGCTTTTGCTAATCCGTGTGTTATATCCCAAGCGTGTCGCACAGCTATGTAAAGATACGTGGTGTACCGTATTGAATAGGTGTGCGTGGATGTGCATAAACATGTGGTTGGATCGGCCGGTGCGACAATGCACACCGCACTGTGGCACATCGCACTGTGGCACCCCGCACTGTGGCACACCCTTAAGGCAGGGCAGGGAGCCACGCCAGCTCGAGAGTCGCGGGCTCGCGATGATGAAATGAGACTTCGTAACCGACACTCGAGGCCAAGCTCGCCGGCGAACCAACATATTCATTCCAGCCAGAATGCTGTGCTGCATTGCGTCTCGTGCCCGGGCCCACGATTAACTCGTTGCTGCTTGTTTGTCGCTTTGCTAAGAATGAGTTAATTGTTGCAATGCCATTCTCTTGTGTGCACTGCATTCCCGTTGGTTTGTGTACGCAGGTGCCGGTTTGCTGGGATCTTCTCGGGCTCGGAGTGTGCGTGCCTGAATGAGACGACGTCGCTCCCTCCTGCCAATGACACCGCCTGCTCACAAAGGCGAGTGCTGGAGCAGACTTTTGATAATGACCCTCAATTTTCCTATTTGAATATCCTGCTTGCATAATTATGGTGCATTATACCATTTATTCTTGCCATTAGTGGTATATTTTTTCTTCACTTTCTATCCAAAGGAAGGCTCGCACACAGAGCAGAGCCAGAGGAATTCTCTTCGTGGTAAAGTGAATAATGGTTTCCTCCCTGTGACAGAGACATTGGGTGGTGACAGATGTTTTGGAGCTTGCACCTCGGTGTATTGCGTCAGCAATGCCCCGTCTAGAGGGCCTTAGTGACGGATCATAGTTCAGTGTCAACAAGGCTACCCTGCATTTTTACAGAACTCTTCAAGCTACTTTTTGTCACAGTGACCGTAGCTTGATGTTGTTTTGCAAAACACGACTCGGCTTCCTCGTACCCCCACTGCCGGAGGATCTCACTTGAGAAAATAAACCGACGTGCAGCAATGAACAGGCCATAAGTGAATGCATCCCTGTCCCCCCGTGACACCCCACGCTGTGGTGCAGCTGCGATGGAGCCACATGCCTCCCAGTGGGAGGAGGGGACGACACGCTGGCCGTGTACGAGACGAGCGGACCCTACATCCTGGGCCTGCGCGTGTCTCTGCTCTACCGCTCCATCCCTGCAGGGCGCCACTTCCTGCTGGAGGCAATGGGCAGCTTGGCGGCACCCAGCACCAACCACAGCACGGGTCGGCATCGCATCACAAACCCACCGTCAGTCTCCTAGAACACGCGGCAAATCAATGTACGAGCCGAGTTTTGTACCCTTGCCTCGTTTGGAGGTAGCAGCGCATGCCTCCAATCTCTTGCTCGTGCCACTGAAGGGAGCTCTAGAGAGCCCCCCTAGAAAATAAGTGGCCTACTCTTCAATGCGTTAGCACCTCCGATTAGCACAGTTGGCTTTGTATGGTGCAAAATAATGTCAAGGTATATGCATAGAATGCTTGCCGGACTTCTTGTAAGAGGTAGGACTACCCACACATTACACCACCAAACACGACCTGCCTAACAACTAACTCTGGTGTATCCATTAAAGCTGCTGGATGGGCAGAAGGAGGCAGGGCGATTTAAAAATCTCGTTTTTTGTTTCAAATGTCGTTTTGTTGACACCAATATGGTGACATCTGTGTGCTTAAACCATGACCACCGCATCAGCGCCCCCTTTATCATCGCAATCATTATCGCCGTCGTGCCTGCTTTAACGCTTCACCGTGTTCTCTGCAGGCCTGGCTCTGCTGCCATGGCTGAGCCTCACGCTGGTGGAGGTGGAAGTGGCGTGGGGGAACGGTCAGGTGGAGGTCACCACACTCCACTGCCTCCAGTCCGGCGAGTTCAGCCGGGGCCCAGCCTACGTTTACGAGCAGCCTGGAAATTACACCATTGGTAGGCATTGCTCATTCGTTGCAGGCGGGGCAGGATGAGATGTTGAATACGTGCTTTGCTCTTCCCCCTCTCGTCTTGTGCCACTCTCCGCCAGTTGCTCTCCACTCCAAGTAACCAAGGCCTCCTCTCTATTGCTGCCCTAGCTGTCTGGAACTCCCCCTGGCTGTCCCTACTGCTGAATATTTTTTCAAGTCTTGCCTACGATTCACCGTGCCCATCTCCCTCCGTGTCTGGAAATGTTATTCTCCAGCCCCCTGCTCTCCCTCTCTCTTTCCCCTATTCGTGGTCTAATCGATTGTACGTCTTGTGTTTTTGTTTTTTGTACAGCATCTGGTCACGTGTACGCGCTTCGTAAATTCAAACTGTCTTGTGCTTGTTTTGCACCTGCCCGTCGGTGGCGGTGGGGTGACTTTTCCCCCCGTCCGTTGGCCGCGTGCAGTCGTCTCGGCGCGCAATTCCATCTCCAGCGCGGCGGCGAGCGTCTCGCTGGTCGTGGCGCTGCCCTCCCCCACCGGCCTGAACGTGGACGTCGCCTACGGCTCCTCGTCGCGCCCCACCTGCGTGCCCCGCGCTCGCGCCACCCCGGCCGATCCGGTGCCCACCTCCTCCCCGGCGGGAACTCTGTTGCCCGTCTTCCTCGGGGAGCCCTACCGCCTGGAAGCGTTCGTTGTGACCGGGCGCAACATCACCTTCCGGTGGAGGTTTGCGGGAGAGGGCGGCGCGGACGCGGTATCGCGAGCTCCGGACGACTGCGACGAGTACAACGGGACGCTGTGCTCCAGAGACTCGCAGGTGCGTGGCTCTGACCGCGGCTGCGGTTTAGTCGATGGTTAACGATGAGGCTGTGCGCCACATCGCCTTGGTTGGTCGTTTTCAAATGAGCTGCTGCTTTGTGCCCGCTTTGCAGTCGCCAAAATGAAACAGAAGGTCTCTGTTTGTGATTTGAACACATTTTATTCTCTTTCATGCCCTGATTGGGCTGATCCGCGAGGATGTAAAGAGCTGACAGCAGTCCTTGATATGCATCTTTAACGTAATTAGCTTGAGCGTGTGTTGCATAAGCCCTGGTTTGTATATGTGGGTGTGTGCTTTTTGTATAGTGGGGAGCGGTAGCATAGCGGTTAGCATGCTGCGCTACAAACTTGGCGACCTGAGCTCTATTCCCGCTCACGGCCAACATCAGTGACGATTATCTGATCTGGTTCTGGGCCTCCCATAGGTCGACTCAGCCTCAAATGAGTACCTGGTACGGTGTGTAAAAACATCGCCACTGGGGAGACAAAGGCGGCCGGACATGGTGCTGACCACCCACCCCCTTGTGTGCCATGTCGGTCTTCATGGGTGATCGCTAAAAGCACTTGCCCCAACAGTCTGTTAATGCTATACGGGGGATCTTTGTCTTTATATAGCACAGCTGACGTCGGCTTGCACAACGTCTAGCTTTGTTGTCTTTGTATCTGCGGTCTACACAGATCCACACATTCGCAGAAGAAGGTGCCTTCACTGTCGAAGTTATCGCGTCAAACATTCACGGCGCAGTTTCAAAGAGCATTGAGGTGGTAAGTAGAGTTTTATTTTATTTCTAATCATGATCGCAAGCGTATTTCAGAGACACGAGGGATCGCACCGATCTTCCACTGCTGCCACTTCTCTCCACACGTCTGCACTTGCGGCATTAACACCCCCGCCACTCGTGTCGTCTTGCACGTACCCCACGCCCCCCCCGCTGCCCAGCGTCAACCTCCCCTATGAAGGCCGGCATGGCAGACAAGGGGGTGGGTGGTCAGCACCATGGCGATGTTTACACATGGCACCAGGTACTCATTTGTGGCCGTGTCGATTTAGGAAAGGCCTAGGACCGGTCAGATAATCGCCCCCCGCCCCGTTACACAGGTCGTGGTGCCGAAGCTCCTCGCTAATTTCACGCTGCGGGTGGCCGGCGGGCCCACGTGGGACACGCGCACACCGGTGGAGTTCTCCACATCCGTGGTGACCACGTGTCGGCACGAGCTGGAGCTGCTCGCCTTCCTGGAGCCCGGCATTGTCCACCGCCACGCGCTGCGTGACAGCTACAGCGCCTTCATCGGCGGCCTGGGCCACGTGAATTTGGCGCAGAGCTACGGGGAGGACGACTGCGAGCTGCGGCTGACGCTACGGCACCGCTACGCCGTCGCCGGCACCTACCACGTGTTCATCACGCTCGCCGCAGGGAACCTGTCGGTGGAGGCCGCCCTGCCCGAGCCCGTCAGGGTTTATGACCTCGTGAATAAGTTCGACATCGACGGCCCCGCCGTCCTATCCACCTCGGAAGGCGCTCAAATATACGCCATGCGGAATTTCTCGGACGGGATCGAGCCAACGGCTCACCCTGAGAACTTCACTGAATGCGAGTATCTCTGGGAGGTCACCACTCCTCACGGCGAGCTGGTGCTGGAAAACACGACACAGCTGCTGTACGACTTTGAGGAGGTTGGGAAGTATTTGATCAACGCGAGTTTCACAAACGCCGTGAGCAGAGCCAGCGACTTTTTGGAAGTCACGGTGCAGGAGCCGGTGTCCGAGCTTACGCTTCACTCGCCCAGCCCACACGTTATAGCCACGGGGACCACGGTGACGGCCAACGCCACGCTGGCCACGGGCACGAACGTCGACTTCCTGTGGACGTTCGACAGCGGCGAGGCGCCCATGTCCACGGGAGGGAACGCGTTCGCCGAGCACGTGTACACGCAGAGCGGGGTGTACGGCCTGGGCGTCGCCGCACGCAACGCCGTCGGCTTCGAACTTGCCACCTTGCCGGCTCGCTTCACCGTGCAGCGGCCCGTGGAGGGCGTGGCGGTGTCCGTCCCCTCCACCGTGACTGCGGGCGTCCCCACGGACTTCGCCGTCACTCTGACCGAGGCCACCGACCTCACGCTCACCGTGTCGGTGGACTCCGAGCTGATTCTCAGTGTGGTCGTGGACGAGCAGTGGCAGCAGCAGCAGCAGGAGGAGGATGGCGTTCCGGGCCTGGTGACCCTCGACCTCTCCTGGGTGTTCAATGGCACTGGGCAGCACCAGCTGCGTGCGGACGTCAGCAACAAGTACGTGGCCCGGCACCACCTGCGCCCGCACCTTGCGCCCATTCCTCTTGGGAAACTTGATATCCCTACCGATCGACGGCTGGTTTATTTAGATGTTCGTTATCTTAATGGAACGCGCTGTTCGTACGAGGTAATTCTAATCATCACTTCGAATGTTGTTGCTGTTTGACAGTGTGTCGCACGTGAGCCAATCGGCAAGTGTGACGGTGGTGCCCGAGCTGACCGTGGCAGCGATTAATGCCTCTCAGCCAGCAGTGGTGGGGCAACAGCTGCTGCTTTTGGCGACTGTTAATGGTGAGACACTTAAACAGCCACCATCATAACACCCTGTAACAGTGTACAGCTATGTAACAACACGCTTCCTAGAAACAGCATACCTCCAGTGCTGTCATAGGCTGCCATCGTGAGAATATCATGCACAATTTTAACATGCACCGCACAATGTAAAATTGTTTCCCTCGATTATAATATAAATAAAGTCATGGGGAATCTAATTGTTGTATTGCGGTAATCGTAGATTAATGCAATTTTAATCAATTGCGCACACAGGCCAGGTGTGGAGGGCCAGGGAGTACGTTTACTCCTGGACTCTGCCCACCTCCTTGGAGGCGCCGCTCGGCGAGACGGCCGCCCCCCCATCCCGCCCCCCTGGCATGGTGGCCCCCGGCCGTGAGCTCGTGTCTGGCAGCCCCCTCTTGGGCGTGATGTGCCTGCGAGCGGGGCCCGCGCTGGTCGCGGTCTCCGTGTCCAATGGGGCGGCCGCCGTCACCGGGCAGCTCTTGCTGAACGTCAGCGAAGGAGGAGCAGGAGGAGGAGGGCCGATGCCGGGACCCAGGCTGCTCCACGCCACGTACTGGGAGGTCGGGCGGCAACTCGATTTCACGCTCGTGGTAAGCGCACTGAAAGCTGTGGCGGGGGGGGGGGGGGGGTGCACTGTGCGAGCCACCGTCGCTGATTGTAAACTGCACCACACGTGGAAGTGTTCGCCAATCATGACCAGTGATGAGATTGACGAAGGCGTAGAAATGATTTCGTCTTTTATTTACCGCCCGCTTAGCACAAAGGCATCGACATTTGCATATTGGTTGACTTGTGTGTAAAGTCTGCAATGGAAAAAAAACTCAATCTGGGCTGATAAACTTGTCTTGTTTTTTTATTTCAGAACATCCTTTCATCAGCAGTTTACAACATAAGCTTTGGAGACAAGCAATATCTACTCATAAATACCACGTCGTTCCTCAACCACAGGTGCGGTACACGATCACTTCATTTTAAACGCGCAGCAATCACAGTGTTGAAAAATGCACGAATTGCATTTCTTTTGCCATTTTAAAGAAAATTTGATACGAAGAGCCTCGTTCGTGTTTTACACCGACTGCTCCGTTTGTTTCTCGTGCTCCGCTGGAACGGCCGCAGCTTCGCGCATGAGTACGCCCGGCCCGGCCTCTGCGCCGTGGAGGCCTGGTCCCAGGGGGCCGTGCGGGCGCGCTCGCTCGTGCAGCTGCTGCTGCCCCTGCAGGGGCTGCGCGTCTCCGGCGCCGATCGCGTGGTGGCACTGCCCTCCAGGTACCCGCGCGTACCGCACCTCGCACCGCCAGGCTACGCGAAAGTGCATACGCACGCTCCCGCAGCCCGGCGATGAAGCGACGCGATGTGTTGGGCCTCATCATCGTCATCATCAGCCACGGTCAATCCACTGCTGAATGAAGGCCTCCGCAACCCGCCACCTCCACCTATCACGATCTTACTATGCAACAATCTATCCGGAACATGCACATGAACGGATTTCGTCGCTTCATCTCCATTTTGGACGTACACTGGGACACATTCCATTCCTTGGCTGTTATGCCTCATTACGTAATCATGTTTTAAGAAAATCTTCGCTGAGTCTCAATATGATGTTTTAGGAGGGCCCTGCATTGTGATGCATGACCCCTTCTTTTGGTAGCCTCTGAGGCGCGAAGCAGCAGAAGACAACGCTGACCGCACCATCGCGATGATTCCTGCCGGACGCATTCACTCGCGGCTTCGACTTTACTCACCTGTGGGCACACAGACAACGACCAAATTGTCCGTAACGAGCACCGATCTCATCAGATCACGAAAGCTAAGCAGGTTTTGAACCTGGATGACGCTCGGACGGGCGATCACCGTGCACAAAAGACCGCCGTGGTCGGCGTTGTGGGCAGCAGTGGGCAGTGTGGCAACGTCCACTGTTGTTCTCCACTCCCCCCCCCACCTTCACCAACCCGCACTGACCAGCGCGGTTGAAGTACGGTCAAATATTCCCGCACGGCTCTTAAGGCTTGGGGGGAGGCACTCATCCAGCAGTGGATGCGACGGGACAGGCGGCACAAGTGCAAGCAGGCCCTTGCGTGCGCGGCCCCGGTCCGTTGTGCGCCTTTGAACGCGGCCGTGCATGCGTTTGCGTTTGTTTTTTCCCGGGCAGCGGTCTGTCCGTGCCGGTGAGCCTCAGCGCCGAGCTGGCCAATGGCTCCAATGCCGTCTACCGCTGGGAGGTCTATGGCCCCAACGCCAGCGAGGCGAGGACAGGCAGCAGCAAGGTGAGGCCCCCTCCCGCGACGCGTGTGGTGGCGGTAACGTCGCCGCCTGTAGCCACTCATTTCGTGCAATAAAACCGACGATATATTGTGAACGTTACATTTTAAATATAAATTCCATTACTTCAAATACAAATGTAACCTCCAAGTGTACCAGTACGTGTGTTGCCCATCGGCCAATTCACTATTGGACGAGAAGGAAGGAGGGTTGGGGGAGTGCAACAATGAAATGTGTTGCACTGCCCTCTGCTTGCTCACAACATAGCTGCGCAGGAGCAGCCCATAGCACTTGTTTAACAGGGTGGTCACCTTCCTAGCACTATACAGGCTCAAACCTGCTTAGCTTATGGTATCTGACAGGATCGGACGCTTTCCAGAATTTATCTATTTGGTTGTCGGCAATTGCCAATAGAACGCGTAAATAAATCACGCAGTGAACCTTGGTAGGCTTGTGGAGGTGGCGTGTGAGCTCGTGTCGCCGGCTGACACGAGCTCCGCTGGGTCAGTTCCAGCTCGAAGTGAACGCCACGGGGACGTACGAGGTGCGGCTCACGGCCACGAACGAACTCGGCTCCGCGGGCGCCGGCGCCTGGCTCAGGGCAGAACGCCCCTTCACTGCCCTGGCGCTGTCGCTCCTGCACCTCGACGACTCCGCGTCCGCCCGCTTCTCCCTCGCCGTGGCGCCCGCGCAGGAGTTCACCCTGCTGCTCGATTTTGGCGACGGCGTCCGGGAGGAGCTGTCGTCCGGCCAGCTGGGGTCCGCGTTGGCGTGGGTGGCCGAGTGTCCCGGCGACGACCTGTTCGCCGAGCGGTGGGGCTGCTACAATTTCACCGTCGCCCACCGGTACGACGCGGCCGGGCGCTTCGAAGTGAACGCGACGTTGAGGAACGACGTGAGCTCGCGGAGCGCGAGCCTGCTCGCGTCACTGCCCGGCAGCGCCTGGCACCTGCGCCTGGTGCTCAACTCGGCTTACTCGGTGCCGCTGTGGGGCGTGATTAACGCCACCGCCTCGGTGGAATCCGCCGCCGGCGGAGTGGACTTCACGTGGCGTGTCGAGACGCTGTGGCACGTGCCCCTCGACTGCTCCATCGAAGCCAGGTTGGGATTGGTTCGTTGTCGTTTTCCCGATATCTGAACGTCATGCCGCACTACCCCCCCCCCCCTCCCTTGGCCCTCCTTGAGCCTACGCTCATCAGCACAATGAAATAGTTACAGCTTGGAGCACATTCTACAGGAATCAACGGTGTGCACCATTTTATTTGTATTTTTGCATGCATATGTGATATTCATTGTGTAAATGCAAGCCATGTAAGTAATACATTTTACTTCTTTGTATACGTGCTCACTTTGTGTTTGCTACTCTTAGGTTTTTTTCGGTAAAGTCACGTAGGGAAAAAAATTAATAAATAATAAAATAATATTAATAAAATAATAAATCACGACGTTTCGGAGGCAACACAAGTCTCCGTCATCAGGTGGGACCGTCACAGCTGAATTTACTGTATCAAGTGAGGAAAAATCCAAGAGACAAGCCCTTAAATACAAGTTAAGGGGGGAGGGGGGGGGGGCTTGTCTGAATGTGGTAGCCAGGGGATGGCCTGATGGGCGTTTGTGTTTGCTGTGTATGTGTCAATCGACACCCTGTGGAGGACACCATTCTCAAGATTTTCCAGGAGAAATATTTGAATAGAAAACTATGGACTAACAACTCCCATGACCATGACACTGCATGGAGGAGTTCTGCATCCAGCAGTGGATTTCTGAAGGGCTGTCAATGATTGTTATTATTGGTGTTGTTTTGCAGCAATACTTTGAAAGTATGTGGCATTTAATTTTGGCATGACAGGTTGAATTCTCAATGTCAAAGAGGTTTATTTTCGAGGTGGCTTGATTCGTTTGCAATCTGTGCTACTTTCACGACACACAAAGCTGCGTGATTGTGCGTGTGCTCGTACCAATTGAAATAGGCCTTTACCCAATGGCATTGCTCACTGCCACCACAGCGTTACCGACCGGCACTGTTGCTACGAACCCGGCGACCCGACTTTGATTCCCACGGCCACCACCAGTGACGATTATCTCTCTTCGGTCTCAAATGAGTGCCAGGTGCAGTATGTAAACATACAGACGGCCTATGTCTCCCACTAGGGAGACATAGGCCGTCGGGCTTGGTGCGGCCCATCCACCTCCTCGTGTGCCATGCCAGCCTTCATAGGTGCTCGCTAACAGCAGTTGCCCCAACAGTCTATTCAGGCTATACGGGGGGGGGGGGGGGTCTTTGTATGTATGTGTGAATGCAGCGATGGCTTTCATAGCACCGTGGTCTGCCCAGCGGTTGAGATCAACGACTACGCCGTGAGTGTGACGGCTGAGAGCACCCTGCTCGACAAGTCGGCGAGCGCCAGCCTGGATCGTCCCGTGCGCGTGCTGTCACCAATCACGAATGTGGAGCTGTTATATCCGTTCAACAAGTCCCTGAATCGGTAAACCTGCCCCCGCAACTGCCGCAGGGCACTAGGTGACATGGTGTGCTTTTCCAAATTGGAAAATGTTTAGGGTGAAACATCATGAATATTGCCAATGTAAGATGATACAATAGAGGACCTGGTAATTGTTTTACTGAACAAGATAAGTCATGCTGGGTGTTGGCCGGTGCCCCCCAGTGCTATCACGTTAACCAGTTGTGGTACGAATCAGCGAGGCCATCCTGATGACTACCCTGGGTGAAATATTATAAATATCATAAATACGTGCCCCTCTGCTTCTCAGTGGACATTAAAGATCCTGAGATGTCATTCTGAAAGAGTCTGCCATTGCCATCATGGTATAAATTTCTCTGCAAATGAGTGATTATGCATGGCATCATCGCACCGTACTGGCAGACTAAATGCCAACTTGCACCTTGTTCCCCACAGTGACAGCTGCCATCAGGGAGTCCCCGAGCCACAATCATAAATGCACTCTGGGATGTTTCGTTATATTATAGTTTGAATAAAAGTGTAAGTTATTATTATCATCCCACAAGGAGCCAGCCGTATCCACGACCTTATTAATCAGCCATCCAATGTCCCTCCCTGCCTTAATTATTTAGGTTATCGTGCCAAGCTTCTTTATCGTTTGTGTTTGTATGTGCCCCAACATTCTGTTAAGGGCTATACGGGGGATACCTTTCTTTGTGTGGCAGATATGTGAATTTTGCGACGCTGAATGAACACCTGAATGGTTCGTGGCAAACGGAGTTGCAGGTGTTTGAGGCGCGGGCAAACCCCGTCTCCCTGCTGAGCTTTCTCTTCACCCTTGGAAACACCTCCCAGCTCGTGGAGGCCTTGATGGGCTTCGAGCCTTATTATTCTGCCACGTGGCAGCACACATTCACCGAAGGTAATCGCTAGAATTGCAGTCACGGCTGCGTCGCATTCACGCCTGCACTCCTCATTGCGCGGAGCGTTCCGGCCATCGCCGTGGCCGTGACGCGTGTAATCGGACGAACGTGCACCCGTGTTTTAGAGGGAGCGTACAACGTGACGGTGACGGCGTTGAGCGAGCTGGAGAGCGTCACCAGCATGGCGGGTCCCTTCTACGTGCAGCGGGCGCCAGTGGGGCTCAGCATCGACACGCCGCCCAGTGCGGTGCCGCACGGAGAGCCCGTCAGCTGCTCGGCGCGGCTGCGCTTCGGTTCAGAGCCACTCTACAACTGGTCCATGGGAGACGAGACCAACTACCTGGCCGCCGGTACACACGGGATCACTCTGCATCGCACCCCTCCCCGCCCCGTGCCCCACCATGTGGTCTGACACGTGGTGGAGTCTGGGAGTCTGCATTCCTAATGGACAGGCACAGGATGCTGATGCGTCCTCTACGCTTTGGTATACTGCCTGTGCGTGTGCCCGTAACTGCCTGTGCGTGTTGGTAGCTGCCTGTGCGTGTTTGTAGCTGTCTCTTTGTGTGTTTGTAGCTGCCTGTGTGTGTTTGTAGCTGCCTGTGTTTGTGTGCGGCAAAAACAACCCCCTACCTCCTCGTGGTGCCGGACGGGCAACGTTGTCGTGGACAGTGCTGTGGGAGGGAGGGCCAATTCCGATTGACCTTTCCCCTCAGGGCATTTGTAACCACCACAGCAGCTAAATGGGGACTCTGGATGGGTGCGAGGGGCTGGTAACCCCTCCACCTTCAATAAATTACCACAAGACCAAGTAAAAAATATCTCATTAATAAGCTTGTGCCGGAGGCCCCAGGGGGACAGGCGTCTATGACGACCCCTGGCCAAACCCCATTTGGCGGAGCCAGGACATTGAATTTTTACCCTCGGGACTCCTCCAAAAACAACAAAAAGTCACTACGGATGGCCACGTGGAATGTTCGAATGCTCACTGCGGAGGAGAGGCTGCCACTCCTCTGTCAGGAGCTGGAATGGTACCACCTGGATCTCTGGTATTCAGGACGTCTGGTGGACCGGCTCTGATGGCTCCTGCCATCATGAGGGGTGGACAGTTATCTACTCGGGGCAGGAGACTACCAAACAACAGGGAGTGGCTCTTCTTCTGAACATAAGAATGAAGGGGGCGTGGGAGCGTGGCGGTGAGGTGTGGGAAGCTGTAAGCC
Source organism: Lethenteron reissneri (assembly GCF_015708825.2). NCBI lineage: Eukaryota > Metazoa > Chordata > Hyperoartia > Petromyzontiformes > Petromyzontidae > Lethenteron > Lethenteron reissneri. Next base: position 9,472,192 of record NC_083798.1, on the reverse strand, counting down.
CCAGGCTACTTTGGGCTCGCCTTCCCATCAACCGGAGGTGAGGAGTGGTGGTCATGGTTACTTATGCTCCCACCGAAGACAAACATCCGTGGAGGGATGCAGGCAAGGCCGATAAGACAGATGCCTTCTATGACCTCCTGTCACAGGTGCTGGCTAAAGTGGCCCCTTGCGATAGTCATCTTGTTGGGTGAGTTCAATGCCTGATGATGCTGGCACCTGGTATGGAGTGATTGGAAGGCATGGGCCAGATCAGCTCAATAACAACGGTAGGAGGCTGCTAGATGTTTGTGCAGCCCATGGGCTTGTAATTACCAAGACGCTGTTACGGCATCGGCGCATCCACACAACATCATGGATGCATGCCGGGTTCAAGGAAGAACATCTGCTGGACTACATAGTGACAGAACAGCAGATGCGGGCCCATGTCCTTGACACCAGAACCTACCGTGGAGCTGATCTGCCCTCTGACCATCGACTTGTCATCTGTAAGATTCACCTGTCATTCTTCCACTCCAGTGATGGGTGTACACCCTGGACCCCATTCAAACATAAGGTGGCCTGGTCTCAGCTAGTTGATGAAAGTTGCAAGCAGGAATTTCATCATCGCTAATCATCTAAGCATCCCACATCAGAGAATGAGGAGGCTTACCGCAGCCTTCGCTCGGAGGTTCAGAGGGCCGTGAGGCGCTGCAAGGATGGGTGGTGGTCGCAGGTTGCTGAGGAGATGGAGTCTGCCTCAATGGCTCGTGATCACAAATTCTTATTTAACTCCATCAAAAAAGTTACCTGCAGCGCCACACCTATTACCATCATTAGGGGGAAAAACAGTGTTCCAATCTCCGACCCCCAGGAACATGTTTGCAGATTTGCTGAGAATTTCTGTGAAGTCCTGGGAGGGGAAATTCCTCGACATGGAAAACATCGTGGGACAAAGTGGGGATGACCCTGCTGAGGCTGCGGTGCCTCGAATTTTGGAGGAAGAAGTTACCCCCTGTGAGTGGTGTTTGTAGCTGCCTGTGCGTGTGTCTGTAACTGCCTGTGCGTGTGTCTGTAGCTGCCTGTGCGTGTGTCTGTAGCTGTCTGTGTGTGTCTGTAGCTGCCTGTGTGTGTCTGTAGCTGCCTGTGCGTGTGTCTGTAACTGCCTGTGCGTGTGTCTGTAGCTGCCTGTGCGTGTGTCTGTAGCTGCTTGTGCGTGTGTCTGTAGCTGCCTGTGTGTGTGTCTGTAGCTGCCTGTGTGTGTGTCTGTAACTGCCTGTGTGTGTCTGTAGCTGCCTGTGTGTGTGTCTGTAACTGCCTGTGTGTGTGTGTAGCTGCCTGTGCGTGGTGTCTGTAGCTGCCTGTGTGTGTGTCTGTAGCTGCCTGTGCGTGTGTCTGTAGCTGCCTGTGTGTGTGTCTGTAACTGCTTGTGTGTGTGTCTGTAGCTGCCTCTGCGTGTGTCTGTAGCTGCCTGTGCGTGTGTCTGTAACTGCCTGTGTGTGTCTGTAGCTGCCTCTGCGTGTGTCTGTAGCTGCCTGTGCGTGTGTCTGTAGCTGCCTGTGTGTGTGTCTGTAGCTGCCTCTGCGTGTGTCTGTAGCTGCCTGTGCGTGTGTCTGTAACTGCCTGTGCGTGTGTCTGTAGCTGCCTGTGCGTGTGTCTGTAGCTGCCTGTGCGTGTGTCTGTAGCTGCCTGTGCGTGTGTCTGTAGCTGCCTGTGCGTGTGTCTGTAACTGCCTGTGTGTGTGTCTGTAGCTGCCTGTGTGTGTGTCTGTAGCTGCCTGTGTGTGTGTCTGTAGCTGCCTGTGTGTGTGTCTGCAGCTGCCTCTGCGTGTGTCTGTAGCTGCCTGTGCGTGTGTCTGTAGCTGCCTGTGCGTGTGTCTGTAGCTGCTTGTGCGTGTGTCTGTAGCTGCCTGTGCGTGTGTCTGTAGCTGCCTGTGCGTGTGTCTGTAGCTGCCTGTGCGTGTGTCTGTAGCTGCTTGTGCGTGTGTCTGTAGCTGCCTGTGCGTGTGTCTGTAGCTGCCTGTGCGTGTGTCTGTAGCTGCCTGTGCGTGTGTCTGTAGCTGCCTGTGCGTGTGTCTGTAGCTGCCTGTGCGTGTGTCTGTAGCTGCCTGTGCGTGTGTCTGTAGCTGCCTGTGTGTGTCTGTAGCTGCCTGTGCGTGTGTGTAGCTGCCTGTGCGTGTGTCTGTAGCTGCCTGTGCGTGTCTGTAGCTGCCTGTGCGTGTGTCTGTAGCTGCCTGTGCGTGTGTCTGTAGCTGCCTGTGCGTGTGTCTGTAGCTGCCTGTGCGTGTGTCTGTAGCTGCCTGTGCGTGTGTTTGGAGAGTGAAGTGGCAGCGGAGTAGTTGGCGCCATGCTACAAACCCCACAAATCAAGAGCAAGTCCGTGGCGATTATCTGATCCAGACCACGTGGTTGGGCTTGGTACTTACTGCACAACCCCCTGGAGTGCTGCCCCCTACATTTGTAGTTGCTGGCGAGAGTAACGCTTGCCCCGACTGTCTCTTATGGCTAAACGGGGTATCCACGCATTTTTATTAGTGTGGAGAGAGGTTGCTAATTGTCGCTTGTGCTGCGGCTGTGTTGCAGGTCCACAGGTGCAGCACACGTACGCGTCCACCGGCCTCTACAACGTGACCGTGGTGGCCTATAACCTCGTGGGCTCACTCAACGCCACGGCGCAACTCTCCGTGCAGAACGTCATGCACGGTGCGCCCCGCTGACCCACACCCCCGCGGCCCTGCCAGTCCACCGCACCGCAATACGCCGACCTGCAACCTCATTGCACCGCCAAACATTCGCAGTGATGTAAAAATGAGAAAAGCAAATATCGTTCTGGTGTGAGCCAATATGGTTTGCTGTGATAGATTATAAATGAATACAAAACAAACACCTGCCAGGTGGCTAGCAATTGGAAGGTTACGAGTTCGAATCAAGGTTGGAGGTGCAATCGGGGCCCCTCATTCCTCCCAGGTGAATAAAATAGGTAGCACTTTGTGCAGAAGTCAGCAGCGATTGTCCTATGGAGAAGTCGACCCTGCCATAGGATTTTGCAATTTCAGTCACTGGTTCAGGGCTGTAAACGGGAAATGAGCACTGCCTTGATGCTCACGTGAGCAGGAAATCACTTCGATTGTTATTGTTATAGATAATAGGAGATAACGTTTTTTTCATATATATGGTTGCTTTTAGACTCTTAAAACATTCTAATTGTATTTCATTGTACTTATTGGGTTATCAGTGAGTTTACTGGACTTGAGACTGTTGCCTGCATTTTCATTGAACGCTTCTACTTAGTTGCAACTAAGTAAGACTTTAGGATTCCGTTTCTGTCTCTAAACGACAATGAGAGGTGAGCGTAAAACAGTCGCGGTGTAGAAAGTCTCGTGTGTGCCATTAACCCGGCTCATGCCTTCTGGCTCGCACAGCTGTTATGATCGAGACGACCTCCAAGTATTTTGCCGTGAAAAGCACCGTGGGCTTCTCCGTCATTCCGGCCGACACCGTGTCCGTCACGTTCGAGTGGCACTTTGGGGACGGCACGGACCCTGTCACCGTACGGCTCCCTTACGCTACTTACAGCTACGAGTACGCCCGCACGTGAGTACCGAAGTTCTGCCACCATCCTGGCCTCTGCCGACGTGGCTAATTATTATTGTTGTTTCTACGTTTTTTTAATATTGAATTTAAGTGGCACGCTTGTCTACGCCACTGCTGGCTTGGCCCCGTCCGCTGGCCCGGCGCCTGCCTCTGTGGAGTGTCTGTCACCGCGCCACCGTCGTGCTCCGTTCCGCGCCACGCGTCTGGTTCCGCTCACGAGGGCGCACCGCTCGCGGCAGGTACAACGTGTCGGTGCGCGCCTGCAACGGCATCAGCTGCACGGTGTCCAACGTGCTGTCGCTGGAGGTGCAGCAGCCCGTGGCGATCAACAGCCTCATGGTGAACGGGACCAAGAGGGTGCCGGGGCTGCTGCTGGGTAGGCCCGTGACGTTCCAGATCTTCATGAACTCCAACTCTGCGCTGCGCTACAACTGGAGCTTCGGGGATGGCGACGTGCGGACAGGAAACGGCTCGGAAGTGCACACCTACCAGAGGTGGGCCGGGGAGGTAGCCCATCCTGCACATTTTGGTTCTATCCCACAGAGCACGGTGTCTCTTTGAGAATGAAAAATAAGAATAGGTTTTACCCTTTCTGGGAATTAATCAGAAAGGGTAAAACCTATTCCTATTTTTCATCATTTTGGATACCGGCAAAAAGGTCCCATAGATATGTGTCACTTCAGCAGCAGAACACTTTTCGATGTTGAGTGTTAGCCAGGCTTGTGTGTTGATTGGGATTGGGATTGGGATTGGGACGAATCTGTTTTAATGTAATTGAATTGCCAAACTACTTGTGCACAGCATTGCCACCTGTCCTAGACTTCCCAGGTTCGTCCTACCTGTTTTTGTCAGTTATGTACTAATCAAGTACCACCTACGACAATGACACATTTACATCCACTTCTCTGCCTCTACTGGTCTTGTGAACGATTCCTCTTCTTCCCATGGTGAATCGTGGTTTATTTTTGGTACCTGAAAGGTGGCAGCCCTACTTGTTGTGCAGTCTGTCTAATAATGGCGTCTCTGGTTTGGTGGTGCTGTCGTGCAGGCAGGGGGAGTTTGAGGTGGAGGTGACGGTGTGGAACGACGTCTCGTCGGGTCAGCTGCAGAAGACGGTGTTTGTGGTGCTGGAGCCGTGCTCCCCGCCGCTCGTCAAGCTGCACGTCTCGCTGCCCATCAAGGCCCGTGCTCCCAAAAGCACCGCGGATTGAAACGCACGAACGCTTGAACCTTTTCACACGCAAAGCGCTTTCCAACCACACAGCACCCTGCAGCCAGAAAATGTATTCTGTTAACATGGTCAGTTACATTTTTGGTAAATAAAAAGCTAAATGAGTGAGACATGGGGGCCCAAGTCCTGAAGTGCAATATTGTTATTTCCCCAGATGTTGTCACTAGATGGAAACAGACACGTCATGTAAGTGGCCTGCGAAAAAATAACTTAATTTGGGCTTACGTGAAATATCCATGCACAGGAGGGTATTGCGGGGTCCTGAGAAGAGATAGGATTGGCTGTAATTTTTTATTAGATACTGAAAATGTATTTTTCTTCGTGAAAATACGCGCGGTGCCATGTATCAAGGGCTTTGCCCTCATGCTGCCTCTGCCCCTAGCAGATAGTCCGCCGGCGACCACTGGCGCTGGCTGTGAGTCTGGAGGACGAGAAAGTCGACTGCGTCACCTCCCGGGTGCTGCTTTTCAACTGGACCGTCGTTGACAAGGACGGCTCTGTGCTGGCGCTGCCGCCATCTGTGGCCACCAACAACCGGGGGCTTGTCATTCCGGCGAACACCCTGAGCTACGGGAACTATACCGTAGCCACCAAGGTGAGCGTGTGGCTGCACTGTTAGCGACGGCATCGTCCTCCGCACCACGGCACGCCGTGTACATTCATACGAGTGCCGCGTCAAAACTGTCTCTGTCGCCGCCGTACAACGGCAACACCTCCAGTCAGCTAATATTTCAGACAACAATGGCTCTTCAGCATAAAATTTGACTCCGGTTCTTCCTGATGTTCCTGTTTTGTTTTCATGACGGTGAATTCAGAAGTACGCTGACCGTGGCCTGGTTTCAGCTCCTCAGCAGTGTAGAGCATGTCCCGGGATCTGTCTTGGTGTGATGTAGATATGAGCCGGTGAAGCCGTATCAGTGGCAACGAGGATGCAGTTGTAGTGAGGCATGGGGGCCTCAATACCCAACGTGCTGGTGACGGTCAGCACGACGGCGTAGGTCTGGTTGTCCGTCAGCATGTTGGGCCGCAGGGTCAGGGTGTCCCCACTCAAGCCTTTGTCAACGAGAGAGTGAGAAACTTGGCACCGAGCGGCATCTTTTGTGGCGTGGCGAACCGCGCCCAGGTGCGGATCGCGGGCACGATTGTGTACGCGGTGTACGCGGTGAGCGTCGTGGTGGAGCCCTCGCCGCTCGTGAGCATCATCTCCGGCGGCACGAGGGTGTTCCTCACTCGGCAGCAACACGTGCTGCTGGACGGGTCGCGCTCCCTCGACCCCGACGACCCGGAAGCCTCGACCGACCTCAGGCAAGTTGGGTCATCGCCTCCACCGTGTCCTCCACATTTCGGGTTCATTCAGGATGGCCCGGTAAAATAATTTTGTGAACAAAGGATTGTTTCATTTATGAAGACTTTTTACACATTTACAAGTTTTAATGTTATTGCAGTTGAATTTTTTTTTTTACAAAATTCTGGAACTCACAATCCTCTGCTAACTGGATCGAGAGCTGGCTGATGTGTGACGTTTCTGTGCAGCATAGAGACGCGGCTCACAACGAGAGTCGGCGTGCCTTGCACTCTGCGTTCAGTGGTTGATCTCTTGCAGAGTGCAGTTGACTGTTCTTAGTTCCAATGTTATGGGTGTGGCAAAAAAAAATCCCGGTAAATGCAGGGCACAGTTATATGTGCCCATCGTAGTTTGAGGGCGCACTATAGGTTTGATAAAAAACCTCGTTTGCTTAATGGTTTCAGCAATGTAAGACACTCGCCTTGTGCTGCGATGACGGATGATGGGTTATGACGAGGAGTAGTGCTAACAAAAAGTATAATTTAGAGCTGAGCTATGGGCCTCCTTTCTTATCATCAACCATCACCCATTCCTCCTCCATTGCCGACGTTTCCGCAGAGGGGAAAGGGCAGCGAGCGTGGGCCTGCGGGCTTTCGCAGCGGCAACTCTCTCGCGTGTCCGTTGCCCGACCGCCGGGGCGCTTTTGACTCTCTTGTTGGCGTCAGGGGACCCCGGGGAGTAAACGATCGCGTCCGGCTGCCGCAGGTTCAGCTGGGGCTGCTACCTGAAGGGGAAGCCGCGCACCTCGTGCTGGGACGTGACCTCCCTGGGCGGCGGCCTCAGCCCCCTCGAGTCGAGCGCCGTGCGCCTCGAGTTCCCCGCCGCGCTGCTGGTGCAGACGGACGCCTTCGTCATCTCGCTCACCGTCGGCAAGCCCGGACGGGACGCCGTTACCACCAAGCAGTTCGTCACCATCTACCAAGAAGCCCCCCTCCGGTGCGTGTCGTGTTGTTGTTGTTTGTCGTGGTGTTGTTGTTGTGTTGTTATGTTGCTGTTGTGTTGTTGCTGCTGGTCGTATCCTTTGTTTAATGAAGAGATAAAATAAACCCGTTGAGGGCATGAAACAACGTGGCCTCTTTTGCAAGTGCAATCCTAGGTTACGTCAAGCGCTGGCAGAGAATCGCATTTGCTCTGATACAAAACGAGTTTATGCGTCTCTCTCTCTCCAATAAGAAGCCAACTGCAACATGGTTACCCAGGATAAAATTTGTCAGCAACTTTGAAAATGATGCCTTTAATGCAAATGAGTGTATGTATTAATATGTTAGATTTTAAAACGGTTTGTCCCTTCCTCCATATCTACTCATGAGTAACTAGTCATGCACCGATTAAAAACTTAATTCGGAAACATTCTTAAGTAAAATTTCCATCAGGGCCATATTGTGTACAGGTGTATAGAGTAGTCTCCAACTATGACTCCCTCCATCTCTCTGGCACTGGCCTCTCTATCCTTGTGCTATGATGATGGGCCACTGCTCAAAACGTCATCGATTAGATATTTTTCTAGGGCAGTGTTTTTGATCAATGTGTTCAGTTTCTGAACATAAAAGTTAGTCTTAACAATACCGTCAATATTTGTAATAATGCCCTCCATTTATGAGAGAAAGGTTCAATGAATCTTCAGACGTATTATAAGGAGTGCCCCGCATTGCGATGTTTGGGTATTTCAATAACGAGCGTTCTTTCCTGGGACTCAAGCAGAACCGTTGCTTTGATCGGAAGGCTTCGCACACGAGTAGGTAGTTGCCATGCGGCGCACACGCTGTCAGTTTCCTTGAAACATCTGTGCAACAATCACCGTAAGTCTATGTTGATGTTTCCGTAATTATATTTCACTACCTACAATTTTTTTGTATTTTATTTGTTGTTGATTGAGTTTGTGCACTGTTCTCTATCTCTCACATAACATGGTTGTTTTTTTCTCTCTGATTTAGATTTGTGTCTTTGTTATGCTTAGGTTTCATGTATTTGCTGTTGGCATTTTGGGGACCCAGATCACTCTTGCAAATGGGCATCATCCTGGTCTCTTGCGCATTCACCTGGTTCAACGAAATCAACTTGTAACTCGAAAACCAACTTTCTTCTTGCAGGGTGGCGTTGTGGTGCCCGGTGTGTGAGAGCGGCGTGGTTCGGTGGGACCAGGAGCTCACCGTGCACGCCTCTTGCCCTGGTTGCAGCCTCTCGGCCAACATCTCCTACGCGTGGGCCCTCAAGCCCGTCCTCTCACAACTGCCGACAATCAATCACAGTACTGAGCCCACTTCTGCGCTGTGGCCACAATGTCTCCTTACCCTTTGCCTGACAGACCGCGACAAGGCACAGACTCTCTGCTCGATTATTTCCGTACGTGCTGCCATACATAGAGTGCTGCTACTGTGTACCTGATAGGGGAGTTGATGCAGCCTAAGAAAATGAGGTTTATGTCTGGTTTTCTCATTTCAGAAAATTTCTGCATCCTGAGGGACGGGCAATCCAGCAGCCTATTTGGGCCTACCACATCGGCACCTCCCACAGACACCATGTCACCAATTCCCACATCCTCATCTGTGGCCAATGACACCTACGCTGCATCCTCCATCACCGTGCTCTCCTCCAGAGCCACAACCTCCTCCACCTCATCCTCCACCGCCTCCTCCACAGCCTCCTCCATTCGTTCAACGTCCACCACTTCCTCCACCTCCTCACAGGCCACAGCTCCCGGCGCGACACAAGCAAACAAGACGGCACCCGCCGTGGCCATTCCCACGAGCTCTCGTGCCTCCACGCAGGCCGCCAACCCGCCGGCATGTGAAGCCTCTGTCTCCAGCACGGCCACGCCCACTGAGACGTCGTCGCAGGATACGTTTCCCCCACTAGATCCGGGGAACGTGGAGGAGGGCGAGGCGCCAGAGGGCAGGCCGTCCTTGAATCGCAAGAGGAGAGCTGCCACCTCCGGGGATTCCGCAGGCGAGTGGCTCTGCTGTTTTTCCCAGTGAATGTCAAATGCTGAACCAAAAAAACTTTGGTGTTTTCACTCTTTGCTGGAGCTATGGCCATAGAGACCGACGTTATCCAGCGAATTATGTCTAAGCAAGCCCAACGAGACCCAGAGGGTCAAAACTGTCCCAGAGTTTGCTTTCTGGATAATGTTGGTCTGGAAAGAGAATAGTGCACTATAACACATGTTTATATCTATGCGGAGACACAGAACAGAGTTCTGCTTATATTTGCTAATGCACATAATGCTCTGCAACAACACACAATGAGTTTGTATACAATGGCCATACATGATAGCTCCACACAGCCATCCGTGAGAGTTGTGCGATTCCTCCGACTGCTATGCTCGCAGGTCGCCCTGCCAACTGCTCAAACTCGACGGCGACAAACGCGACGGCCGCACCTCCCACGATGACTCCTCCTGTGACCAGCGAGTGGCTCCCAATGTTGCCTCCAGGTCTCGAAGAGGGGGCTAACGTTTTCCAAAGACCTCAGCGTATGGGTGAGTGCACGGCCGTCTCTGCGCGCTCAGCTTGCTTGGCTCCGCAAGTAGACGCAGAGGCTGCTAAGCGTTGCCTAACGTGCCCACGGATGTCACTGTTGACACAAGGGTCGGGTTCGGATTATCGCGGAAAAACGGGATGTCACAGGCAAATACCGCTTCCCTATCGGCGCGGGCTTCCGGCTTCAAGCGAACGCCGCTGTCGTCGTGTGCCCAGTGACGAGCAACGTGAGCAGCGAGGCTCCGAGCAACGTGAGCAGCGAGGATCCGGGCCCATCCACCACCCGGAGCGCGCCGTCCACGGCGAGCAAATCCACTCCCCAGGCCGGCTCGTCGGGTAGCATTGTCGATTCGGGCGGGATCTCCAGTAACATCTCCGAGGGCACCGTGAACTCCGGTAGGAGCCCCGAGTGACGCACCGCGTCGTTGCACGCCGCCACGCCTTCCGTTTTTTGCGCCCGGCTGCGTCACAATCGCATGCTGGCCACGTTAACGGAACGCGCGCTCTTTGAATATTTCAGGAAGAGGCTCCGGCTCTGGCTCCGTGACGGTGCCGCCCAACAGTGAGTCTTCCCAGTTCATCTACCTTTGATTTGCCCCGCACTGCTTTACTCTCGCTCCAACGGCGTGGTTATATTATTAACGCGGAGCGTCGTTTATTATCCCGTGGTAATACGCGTCCTCTGCTGACAATGCACCCGTGGGAAACTTACTGCGGTGAAGTGTGCGAGTGCCTTTTAATTATGGTGGCATTTAATCTCACAGTTGCCACAAATACCACAAAACCAGGAGACGAAGTGATCCAGGAAGAGCCAAAGGTCGAAGTTGTCAAAGAGTCGATAGACTACGTTCTGGAGATCAACCTTCTGAGAGAAGACATGACGTCTACCGGTGAGACTGGCGGGAGCTGCCGTGCATGGCCAGCCACCGCCATAGTTGTGCACACGAGCTCCGGCTGCCCCATGCACGTTTTATCTTTCCACCAAATCCCACCAGGGTCCTACCGTGGCAGTGACACGCGTTTCCGTTACTCTCTCTCTCTCTCTCATCGACAAAGGCTTGAGTGGGGACACCCTGACCCTGCGGCCCAACATGCTGACGGACAACCAGACCTACGCCGTCGTGCTGACCGTCACCAGCACGTTGGGTAATGAGGCCCCCATGCCTCACTACAACTGCATCCTCGTTGCCACTGATGCTGCTTCGCCGGCTCATGTCTACATCACACCACGTTGCCCCCTATTTAATGCTGCGTGGGTGCGTTCGTGTGTGCATGCACTGTGGTAGTCACACGACATGCGTGCAAGGCACAATGGGAGTCTTGCCTTGCTGCTGTTTGTCGGCACATCTTTGCGTGTTTTAAATCTTCGTGTGCATGTGTATATTGTGCACGTGTGCGTGTGTGTTTGTGTGCACATATATTTGTGTCCATGCACTTACGCCTGCGTGCATGTGGGTGCGTGTGTGTGTGCGTGTATACGCTCGTCTGCACAACACTGGTCCGCAGGCACGGCGGTAGAGAAAGGGTACGTACATCTTCTGTTCACGGCTGCCCTCTCTCCGAACCCGGAGGTCTACTGTACCATCAGCCCCAACGATGGTGTGGAATTGCTCACCGTATTCAGCATCTTCTGCAGCAGCTCCAACGCCAAGGTGAGTGGCCACAGGAGGGACGGAGTGCGGAGAGGAGCGCGATGGCCCACGTTCTCGTTTGGTGCTTCCCAGCTTTCTTCGATCGCCACGGGAAGTGCGCATCCACTTATTGCGTGACGCTCCCGACCATGTCTCCTCCTTGAGCAGCACCAGCCCCTGGAGTACGAGTACAGCTACAGCACCAGCGGAAGCTCTGTGCAGCCCACCCTGCTCTACCAGGGGCTCGACAACGAGCGCATCTTCATCCTCCCAGCGGGCCGCGTGCAAGATGCCAACATGGGTAAGACGCCTGACCTTGGCCACGACGCTTACCGTGCTTGCGCCGGACCTGTCGTGGCGACACTAACGACGCGCGCTGTTTTCCGCAGTGAACGTCTCCATCTTGGCGAGGAACAGCCTGGGCGTCCCGACGGAGCTCTGCTCGCAACGCGTCAAAGTCGATAACCTGTCGGCACCCAACGGCACGACCCTTGACCAGTACATGTGAGTTCGTGATGCAGGAGGGGCAGTGTTGGCACAGTTAGAGACCAGCGAGAGCCCATTGGAACCCAAGTGTCTTTAAAATATATTTTATTTTGAGTAACGATGCAGAACTGTACAAAAACAGAAAGTTGAGTATTTACAATTGCATACGAAAAATTGTGCTGTATTCCTCGGCCATCATGCGAACATAAAGGGGAAAGTTAAGCAGGTGTTTGGTGGCTAGGAGAGGAAAGGAATAGAGAGGAAAGGGGAAGGAAGGGGGTATCCAGGGAAGTACGCGCGATGAATGAGTGATCCACATGATGGAACCCGCGTCGGTGTCTTTGGGAAGAAGAGCGAGAGTGTTACGCGGGCTCCTTAGCACGTGAACGTTTTGTTAACGGGCGGCGCCTCTCTTGACTCCCCAAGCCACACGGCGCTGGTGACGCCCGGCGCGAAGCTGACGGAGGTGCTCGGGCTGGGAGATGCCCGCCTGACCCGCATCTTCCTGGGCATCGTGGCCTCCGTCCTCAACCGACTCGTCAGCACCGACAATGCCAGCAAGACGCGGCAGATGGAAATTCGGGAGAGGCTCATCCAGACCTTGTGCAACCTGCGTATAGCCACACAGGTAACAGTGCCCCTCTGTGCACAAGCACGGACACCTAGCAGCACCATCAAGTAATCGTATGATGATCGCAAAATTATCTGTGCAAAAGCGAATGACCCCAAATACACGATATCTGTTTGCAGGAAGAGTTGCGAGACACAGCAACGAGGCTAGCGGAGCTCACGAGCACGCTCCCGCAGGTACCCACTTTCCAGCGCACACTTGGCCTGGCACCCACCCACTCTTGCCATACGCACTGTCCGCCGCGCACTCGCCCTGTCTCCACCACGCGCGCACCCAGCTCCCCATCGCAGTCTCGCGTGCCCTGCGCGTCCTGGGGGCGGTGTGCGAGTAATACGCCCGCCGCTGCATCCCGTGCAGCTGGGCAACAACACCTTGTGGATGCTGAGCGAGCTGGCGTGGCTGGTCGCCGCGGATGACGACGCCGCCCCGACCCCCGACTGGGTCTCGGTGACGCAGCTGCTGAGCGCCGTGGGCCGCAGCCTGTGGGTTGTGTCGGCGCGAGAGGATCCCTCCACCCCGCGGCTGCTTCCGCGCGCCGTCGCCTCCATCACCCGCCTCCTGCAGGTGCCCGGCCAGGGACCGGATGCTCGCTGACGGGGACCATCCCTGGGTCACGCGTGTTTAGGGGTGACGGCACACGTGCACTGTTGAAGCGTTTGTTACGTGACTGTCGAGCGGGTTTTAAGTGGCGACCAACAAAAATCAGAAAGGCAAAACGAGTTGATTCGTCGGTCTTCACGGGCGTGCTGCGTAGCTCTCCGACGTGTTTCGGGTTGTGCCGGGTGTTGTACGGCACGGTGTCCGACGTTTTGCTCCACGTGCTGAATGCTCAGCGCCCATCACTTATTTGCAAAGTACAAGCATGATCGGCAAGGTTCCTTTATTAAGACCATGGTACACGAGAGCGTATATTCAGAGCAGTCTTCGCCGGCAACCCATTGGCCACGGACAACTGTGGTAACTTGTACAGAGATCGCGTAGAGTAATGGAGGTATGTCTAGGAGACACGAGAAGACCGTGTAGCAGCTGCCGCTGCCAACGCGAGCGACGATTGCTCTAAAATTGCAGAGCAAACCCTCGCTACGCGCGAGTTCTGTATTCGTGAGTTTCGCATTTTCGCGAGTTACTATATGTATGCTCATTTCCTATCCACGACTCGCCAGACCCCAGAGTATTCGCGAGTGTGCGTAGTGCCGCACCACCGACACTGGGAGGTGTGCGCAGAACGTCGTGCCACCTCGGCTGCCCGCTTAGTCCTCAGCCTCACAGCAATCCCACTCTGAATTCGCTGATGTGCATGTTTTACTTTATACGTACTTACAGCTGACTCGTTTAACATTTTGGTATAAACGAGTCGACTGTGAGGTCCATTAAAGGGAAGGCAAATGCAATCGGGGAAATTGTTGCGGCGAGCACTACCCCAGAGTGCTAAAACGATAACAGCTGGGTGGCGTTGTTATCAAATACCTGCCTCTCGCGAAGAGTCATCCTCCTGAATTCCTCACCACCACCTCCATCGTCGGCAATTCATCATCATCATCATCCTCCTCATCAAAGGTAATTTTAAAAAAAACATTGTTCTTCGTAATGTATTCATTTATTGTCGTCAATGGTTTTAAACATTTACAATTTCCCCACCTATGTTCACTCGTACTAGGCGCGTACCTAATTTTTCCCATCGGAACAAGGTTTTTTCATTCGCGAATTCCGCGCTCGCGAGCATGTTTTTTTACTCTGTCACAATCCTTCAAGGCTTTGTCGCTTGCCGAGCGTGCGACTGCCCCCGCCGTTTGTTTGTCGCCCGTGCCGCAGAGGTACATGGCGCTCGCGAGCGAGGCGGAGGCGAGCGTGGAGCTGGAGGGTCTGGCCGTGCGCGTGGAGCGCCTCGACTCCGTGGGGGGAGTGGTTGCCCGGGTCCCCGTGAGCGGGGGAGCCGTCTTTTACCTTCCGCGGGATCTCGACGGGCAGATCACGCGCCAGCCCAACGGCAGCATCTACACCCGCACCGTGCACTTCAATGCAAACCCGTACTTCTGGGGCAGCCGCTATCTCGAGGTGACTCTCAGAATCTCAATATGCATTTATGGCAAAACGTCGTACTCAGATTGTAAATGTTGTGGCTTGGCTCTCCAACACACCGGTTAGTGCTGTACTAGTGACGAATTGACGCATTCCGTTTATGTGACAACCCTTACCAATTGGCTGTGTCGGGTGGTGGCAGGTTTAACGACACATTTATATATTTACGAAATCTAACCCCAAAAAAACTGTATTATGGATATTTATTTATACTGCAGGAGGAATCCAATGAGCTATAAAGCTTTTTTTCACAGAGGTCCAGCAAGGTGGGTCGGAACGCTACAACAATAAAGAGTTGATTTAGTGTGCTGATCTTAAAGGTGCATTGAAAAATTATAACACTTCGATTGATGCTCCTGCTGTTGTGGAGTGGCTCATGCAGCCAGCTATGGCTGCAGGGTTTTGGTAGTACATGGTGTTTATGTCATTTATTGTGAAAATTCCGTCACAGTTCCTATGATCCCTGTTTCATTGCTTTCATGGCTTTATTTTGGTGATTTCGAAAAGTGTATTGGTTTGGCCATGTTTGTTTGTTGTTGTACAGAGTTAGACTGATGGCCTTAATCTAAGTTGTCTTGTGGTTGTTGTTTGTTGTTGTTTGACTTGCATCCCACTGGGATTTTTGCACACAGCGTTGGTGTACGGTGTTTTTTCTGCAATATTTTGCTGTCTTTTCTTAGATTTTCTGTTTGCACTCAGTCACATATTCACTTTAAGATGTTTTTTTGTTCATGTTTTGTTTTTTATTTGTTGCGGTTGCACCCGATTCAAGAGCCGAATGGCTCACAGGGCTATACATAATAAATGAACTTGAACTTGAACACAAACATGCTCGAGGTGCGAAGTACAAGAAAGGAAACAAATCACCCAAACACAAACAAATAAAACACTAAACCATCCCCATGCCACCAGGCAAATCCCACTGAATGCCATAATAAACGTGTGTTTGCCGCGCAAGTACATTCAAAGGTTTAGTTGGCTAGATATTGTTTTAGTTAAGGGGTCAGCAACCAAAGTAATAAAAGAACCATTTTTTTATTCAGTAAAAAACTCAGCGATTCAAGAGCTGCAAAGCACGCAAACACAAGGCAGTGGTCTTAGTAAACAACACGAGGTGGTGGTGCTTAGTAAACAACTTCATGAAGTTGTCCTTAAAGAGCCGCATGCAGCTCTGGAGCCGCAGGTTGCTGACCTCTGTTCTAGCGAAGTTTAGAAAGAGCTTCATTTTAAACGTATATACCGTAAATGTTACACATGTGTGCGCGATTCTTGTGAATCAGGTCCTAGGGACAGTGGCCGACCTGACGCTGTACACTCACAAGGGACTAAGCATCAAGGTGTCGAAACTCTCCACGCCCATCACCATCGAGCTGCCCCTGCCGTCCCTGCAGGTCGGTCTCCGTCGCCTTAGCGATTCACTTGGAACGGTCACTCGGGGGTGGAGCGGTGGTCACAGTGATTACCGTTCCGTTCTTGGCCACGGCTAACATCAGTGACTAATGCTATCTGAACCGGTTGTGATGCACGTGAATGTGCATCGCTGCCAGTTCATTTCCATAATTTAATGATGTTTTACGTTTCATTTGAAACATAACTGCCAATGCTACATCAAATCCACACTGACCAGCACGGCGAGGTATGGTTAAACATCCCGCGTGATTGATATTGCATGGGGAGGCCTTCGTCCAGCAGTGGATCGACAAAGGGCCGTATACACACAATGGTGGCTCAACTACAGCCGTGCGTGGCGCCGTGTCGCGGACGAATGAAGTTTGCGTCGTCGGGTAATCCCGAGACGTTTACATGAAGGCCCTCTCCGCGTGCCTGTGGCCTGTGAGGGCGTGCGGCCACTGGGCTGAGAGCGTCTGTGCGGGGTCGCCTGCAGAGCGAGGCGGCTTGGTTCTCGCTGGCGCGCCCGACGATGAACGTGCACGCGTTCAACGTGAGCGCCGGGGAGGTGCGCGGAACGCTGCAGATCACCTGCACCTTCCAGCGGCCGAGCCAGCGGCCCTTCCCCATCACAGTGCTCATGAGGTGAGCTGCCTCCACTCACCCCCTCCTCAAGGTTTGTTCTCTGAACCGGTCCTAGGCCTCCCCTAGGTCGACTTAGCCTCAATTGAGTACCTGGTGTAATGTGTAAAAACATTTCCACATGGGAGATAAAAAACGGCCGGGCGTGCTGCTGGCCAACCACCCCCTCATGTGCCGTTCCGGCCTTTATAGGTTATTGCTAACAGCACTTGCCCCAACAGTCTGTTAAGGCTATATTGGGGGATCTTTGGTTTGGCGGAGTGGTAACATCGTGGTTAGCGCGCTTTGCTACAAACCCGGCGTCCCGAGTTCGATTCCCGCTCATGGCCAACATTGGTGGCATATCTGAACCGATCCTGGGCCTCCTCTAGGTCGACTCAGACTCAAATGAGTACCAGGTGCGAAGCGTAAACATCAGCATTGAGAATACGAAGGTGGCCCAGTGCGGTGTTGGCCGTCCACTTCCTCGTGTGCCGTACTGGCCTCCGTAAGTGCTCGCTAATTACGCGTGCCCCAACAAGACGTTCAATGCTGCTTAAAACGACCGTCTAGATTTTCACCCTTGTGCTGTACAGCTCTCCGCCAGTGTGTTGTTTGGGTTGTGCCGCATGTTGTCGTTTGGCAAGGTGCCTGACGTCCCGCTCCACGTGCTGGGAGCTTCTGCAGGAACTCAGTCGGGCATCGTGCCAAACGACAGCACGCGGCGCAACATGAAATTAACGCTGAAGCGCTAGAGGTGCTTCAAGGCGAACCTGCACTTCTGTTCGCGATAACCGTAAACAAATGCCAGATCGCTAGTGAAAGTGTGTGGAATGGCGGTGGGCAGCATCTGGCAACTTCTGTGCGAATTGACGTCCTCCCTCCATTGACGTTCTCCTTCCATGCTCCTCCCATGACTGCCAGGCCCCGGGCCGAACCGGCGCCGGACAACTTCACGTACAGACAGAGCTACGAGTGGCAGAGCGACAGCGTGCGCCTCCTCCTGTCTCCCGCCAAACTCAGCTGTGGGTTCCTTGCCTACCGCATAACTGCGTGACAATAGAACGCGAGACCGTACGTGACACTAGGCTCACATGTCAGGCAACGAGCACTCGCAGTTATTTGCTTCTATGTTATAACAATGGACTTGGTGAGGTGTATCTAATGCACATGCATCACTGCCGATGCAGTTCCTTAATTATTTTCATTTACAAAATAGTCAACAATGCCACATCCTCCTGGACGCTGTGACGTGGAAGCGTGTTTGCCGCTTGCTGCAGGACATCACGATTCAATCTCAGTGGCTGCCGTGGTTAATAGTGGGGGTAATAACCACTTGATTATGCCCTGTCTGTTTCACAGTGGGTGTTAAAGATCCTGTAATGTTATGCAAAAAAAGAGTAGGCTATGTCTGCCAGTATCACGGTCCAACTTTGCCCAATTAAAAACAAAATCCCAAAGTTACTTAATCGGGTAAGGCCACATGGAATCATCACGCTTTCCTGGCAGACTACATCCATCGATTAAAAATATCGCCTTCGTGATAGCCTTGCTCTATAAGAATGACACGAATACCCGCTCGACTGAAGAGTTATCTGTGACGCAGGATGCATCCAGTGTGTGCGTCGGAGTTAGGATCCTTTTCTGTCTGCTTGGCTCTCGCAGACAAAGGCGTCTACTACCTCGCTCTGCTCGACTCCACGTTCGACCGCGTGCCACCACGCCGCCACCTCGCACCGTCTGTCAACTACTCGCTGAGCGTGGATTGGCTCGAGTGTCTCTACTGGGATGGAGAAGGAAGCTGGAGGCCCGATGGATGTGAGACTGTTACCGCCTTGCAGTCCAACAGGATCAACTGCAGGTACCAGTCATGTGACGCGGCATCGTGTGACACGGGCACGTGAGCGAAAGCATCTCGCGGTACGTGCGCAAAATGAAAAAGGTCTCGTGCCGTAGTTGGTCAAGAGAATTTTGCGTGCGTGTTGAACTTTTTTCCCACTGTACGTAGCCAACCTTGCCAAAGGAAGTAGGCCAGTGTGGACTGGCGTGATAGTCCAAATTACTAAAAATTTGTCAGATTACACCGCAAATCACTCATTTGGGATTATCACAGAGTAATCATCGCCCCTTACTTTGTGACCCTAGGGGGGAATTTTAAATACAAGTATTAAAATTAAATGCAAGTTTTACGGTTGGCCTCGCATTCTTCGGGTGCCGTGGCTCAGTTTGCGCCGACTCTCTCCGGACGCCGTGCTCGGTGAGACCGACCGCGCAAGTTTTTTCTTGGGGTCTACGAGGCGGCGTGCGTGCCACGGGACTCCTCCGTGAGGGTTCTGCGCCGTCCCCGTGTCGTTGCAGCTGCGATCACCTGACCACGTTCACCGCCGTCGCGTCCCGGGTCGCCAGCTCCCCGTCACAAACGCCAGTACTTAGCTTCATCAGGTAAACACAATGACCGATGCACACCCGTCCCCGTCCACAGCAGCCGCGCACTTCCCACCTGTACGTGTATTATTAATTATAGAAACTTGATTAGTTTGATTGTTGTAGAAGTTTTCACCATTCGTGAATGGGGCAAGGCCTCTTGGTGTGGTCCGTGTCATGATTTGTTTAATTTTCAAGATGTTGCCACTAGATGGCAGCAGATGTATCACATGCGTGGGCCCACAAATTAAACGTTCATTCGCTCACGTGAAATATCGGGGCTGCCCACAGGAGGCATTGCCGAGTCTCGGGAGGAGATGGGACCAGCTGAGAAAGGGTTAAAACGGATAGCCCTTGATTTACGAAAGGGATGCGTTCTTCAAAAAAACCGAAGTAAAACGTAATTTTGTAAATGGGAACAGCTTTTCCCATGAATTTAATTTTAAAATTCTGGATGTGTTTTGGACAGCTGTATTTCTAACCTTAAAAAAACCCATCTACATCACTTTTCACGATACAAAAATAATAATAATAAAAAATAATTTTTAACACGATTTCATAAAAAAATGATGAACCTTTTCAGGGAACTCACCAACAGATCTACATGTTGGAATGCCTGGAAAGGTAATGTGGAGGCGTTACCGTTGCACTGCAGGGACACGGTGACGCTGTCGCGGATGGATGATGCAGCCTCCCGATTGCTTCTCATTTGATGGTCTCATGGCGCTTGCCGTGTGAGATTTTGTTAACGTGGAAATTAGATTTCGTTAATCGAAAGTGTCCACAATTTGTCAATTGCGTACGCGCGGAAATTCCTAAACCGAATGTTCGTAAATCGAGGGATACCTGCATTTCAAAAGGTTACCAGTAAACATAACATGAACTGCACCTGTGTTAATCCACTGCTGGATGAGGGCCTCTGCTGGAGGTTGTTCGATTGCGTTTCAGCACGCTGATCAGTGTGAGCGAGTGAAGGTGGGGAGCGTAGACGTGAGAGTAAAGAAGTACAGTACAATAACTGATGTTGCTTTACTGCCCTCACATGCACACCTTACTTGCGCCTGGAGTGACGATCATGCAGCGATGAGCATAGCTGCCTTCCAAACAACACAGCTTGGATTTAAGAGCATGTGAATGCAGCTACAGTTTTTCTGATGTAAAAAATGTGGAAGCGTTTAAATATCGAATGCACTCATTTTGTCCGATAACGTCTCAGTAAATAGAGGACTGCAGAGCTTGGGGAATCGGGGGGCTGCTTCTGCCTGTCGCTCTGGTCTGCGGTTCCTCCTCGCGTCTCCGAGTCGTCATTCATCGCGGGCAACCTACTTCAGTCTCCCAGCGACTCGGTGACAAGTCCACCTTGGGGTGGGCGATTTGATTTTACCTGAACGCGACCTCGGCCGTGGCCGCCCTGCCAGGCCCCTGGAGAACTTGTTCCCGTGCGCCGTGGTGCTGCTGGTGCTCGCCCTGGCGGTTCCGGGGTTCGTGCTGTGCCGCCGCTGGGACCGGCACGACGAGCGCAAGGCCGGGGCCATCCCGCTGCAGGACAACCTCCCGAGCGACCAGCAGCTCTACGAGGTCACGCTGGAGACCGGGTTCCGTGCCGGGGCCGGCACCACCGCCAAGGTGCTGCCACCCACCCCCTGCCCTCGTCGGTAGAAAATCACCATGAGCCGCCGTCCCTCGTTGGTCGGTAGTCCGGGGCACACTCCTGCCTCCATCAACCCCCCCTGGCACCACCTGCCGCGCCTAGCGGTCGAGCGTGCGGATCTTGGATTGGCCTGCTTCAGCCACTGCCGGGTGCGGAAGGCTGTCATCCTCGTACCCGAGGGACCACTGCCGATGACATCCATTATTCAGCATAAAAATCACATCTCTCCTTCATCGCACGCACACATAAATACACAGGTGTTGTTTATAGTTCGGGGCACTATGCTCGTGGGAAATATGTGGACAAATCTGAATGGTTGCTCATTGGTTGCCACTCGTTCACAAAGGCACTGCACGATCATTCGCAAGCAGCAGATTTTAGCTTCACCCTGGATTATCTTGCAACAACGCTCGAAAGCATCTCATAGCCACTGCTGCCTCTCCGTCCACATCAGGCGAACGTGATCCTTCACGGAGAGCACGGGACGTCGGAGACTCGCGAGCTCCACTGTGAAGACAAGCCGCTCTTCGAGAGGAACTCCACTCACACCTTCATCATGAGGTGACGATGAACGGACGTCGCCGCTGCTGGATGTTGAGCACTTGACACACGAAGCTCTCCCATCGCCCTCTCCCGCGCACGCTCCCATGCACACAAGCAGCTCGAGGCCGTCCCTGTTATGTTCACGTACAACGTACAATGCTATTTGCAGATGAACATTTACGTTAATGAAATTCATGAATGTGAAATATGCATTGGCGGGTGGCCAGGCGACTCGCAATCGGCAGGTTGCGAGTTCCAACACTGATTGGGGGTTGACTCGGCCCGCCATCCCTCCACGGTGGGTAAAAACGAGCACCACTTTGTCGGGAAGTCAACAGTGCAATGGATAGACTCGCCCCCACCATAGTAATGAGGAATTTCCACCACTGACTTCGGGCTGTAAACGGGGATATGAGCGCCGTCTCGGTGCTCAGTTAAGCAATAAAAAAATCACTTCGACTCATTTCATTGACTGGAATAACTGTTTTCAGCTGTGTGAGCGGTCGTGTCCAAAGTAGCAACGACCGCCAGGTAAAACGTGTTGGCTTCCCGTTGACACGCCCCCCCCCCCCCCGTCGATGTCTCCGCCTACCCCCCTCAGTGTCCCCGACAGTCTGGGCCCCATCTGGAAGCTGCACCTGTGGCACAACAACCGCGGCGCGTCCCCCAGCTGGTTCGTGAGCCGCGTGACGGTGCGCGACCTGTGGAGCGGCTCGGCCTGGCTCTTCCCGGCTGAGTGCTGGCTGGCGGCGGAGCGCGGCGACGGCAGGGTCGAGCGGGAGCTGCTGGCGCTCAGTGGCGCTCTGCGCTTCACCGCGGTGAGCTGGGATGCCGCGGCCGAGGCGCCGCAAGTACAGCGGCTCGCAAAGGGCTCTATGGCAATGGTGTGGAGAGGCCCTCGTGCAGCGGTCCATAGACAATGGCTGATGATCATCAAGATGACTGAGCAAGGTTATGGTCAACATGTCGGCGTGACTACTGATGCCGATGCCACCACCACTTTCCATTACCCGCTACGTCTCACGGTCGTCCCAATGTTAACGTCTGGCTCGGGGGTGACTCCCGTTTCACGAGGTGCGCGATCTCTGCTATGAACGCTCTGTCGAGGTACACGGACCCGGGTCACCGGCTGCTGGTATTTCACTTGACGTTTAAAAGGGTCAAACGTCCCCATTAGTTTAGCGAGCCGCGTCGAACGAACTCGGACAAAACAAGTTGTTGAAGCCACAACAAAGAGTTTCTCATCGTGCAGATGGATTGTCCGTGTGTATCCACCTCGGCTCCTGAAATTGCTGCAACACTGGTTGTGAATATTGACCGTGCTGGGTGTGGACTTAACCAATGTTCGCACGGCTGTCGCCCGTCGCCTTGAGAGCGTGCGCCGTCCTCTCGCCGTTGTCGCTTTGCTGGCCGCTCTTGAGACGGCCGCCCTCGCGTCCACTCAGCACGACGGCGAAATGCGCTCGTCAGCAAGACGGAGGCCATTTGACGCAGCTCACGTTTAACTCGTTTATGTCGTGCCCTCGTCCGTTCTCTTGTGCCGGGCCGTCCCTCCCTCAGCTGCTGTACAGCAAGGTCACCGCCTACCTCGAGGACTTCCACTTGTGGGCGTCAGTGTACAGCCGCCCCTCCTGCAGCCGCTTCACGCACACGCAGCGCCTCTCCGTGTGCCTCTGCCTGCTGCTCGCGTACGCCGGGGCCAACGCGCTGGTGGTCGCCCTCAGGGAGGACAAAGTGCGGCGCTGCCAACGTGCAAACGCACACGCGTGCACGCACAGACACACGCGCGTGCACGCACACACACGCGCATGCACGCACACACACATGCACGTATACACACACACGCGTGCACGCACAGACACACGCGCAGTGCACGCACACACACGTTCATTGTGCACGCGTACATGCACACACGCGCGTACGCTCATACACGTGCGTACACTCACACACACATGCACGTATACACACACACGCGTGCGTAAACTCACACATGCGCGTACACACACACGCGCATGCACACACACACACGAATGTACACTCACACACACATGCCCGTACACACACAAGCGTGTGTACACTCACACGCGAGCGTACACACACAAACAGGCACGTACACGCACACACAGACGCACACTCGAACACATACCTTCGCATTCACATGCGCACAACGCACTCGCACACAGGTGCACTCACGTGCGTGCATGCATAATCAGCACAAAATCACTATCCATCACTAAGTGGCATTGATGCCACCACAGTCCTTGTGCCAGGCTAGGTGCGCTTTGAAGCAACCGTTGTTGTGTTGTGTGTTCGTGCACTGCTGCTTGTGTGTGCTGCTGTGCGTATTGCTTGTGTATGTTTGCTCTTGACGGGAGCGGTAGTGCAGTGGTTAGCGCACTTCACTACGAACCTGGTGACCGGCCAATACCAGTGATGATTATCTGAACCGGTCCTGGGCCACCCCTAGGTCGACTTAAATGAGTACCTTATGCGGTGTGCAAATGTTGCCACAAGGGAGACAAAGGCGGCCGGGCGTAGTGCTGGCCACCGAACCCCTCGTGTACTGTGCCGGCCTTCATAGGTGTTCGCTTAGAGAATTTTCTCTAACAGTCTGTGTGTTGTGCAGTGTCTGCTCTGTCTGCTGCTATTTGTGTTTTGCTCACGTGTTGCTGTGTGTGCCCTGGTGTGTGTCTCACTGTGTATGTTACTGTTGTCTGGGGATGTGGTAGTGTAACGGTTAGCCCTCTGTGCTACGAACTCGGCGACCCGAGTTCAATTCCCACTCAAGGCCACCAACACCATCAGTGACGGTTATCTGAATCAGTGCTGGGCCTACCCTAGGTCAACTCGGCCTCAAATGAGCACCTGATGTGGTGTGTAAAACATTACCACTGGTGAGACAAAGGCGGCGTGGTGCTGGCCACCCACCCCCTCGTGTGCCATTCCGGCCTTCATAGGTGCTCGCTAATAGCACTTGTCCCAACAGTCTTGCCAAGCTATTTTGGAGATCTTTGTCTTTGCTACTGTTGTGTGCTGCTAGCCTGCTACTGTGTGTGTTTCTGTAGATGTGCTGCTGGTGTTGCTATGCATTTGTGCTATTCTAATTGCTGTTGTTTTCTGCTTTGCTGCTGTGTCTCTACCGCTGTGTGTGTACTGCTGTGTGTGTACTGCTGTGTTACTACTGTGTCTGCTGTGTGTGTACTGCTGTGTTACTACTGTGTACTGCTGTGTGTGTACTGCTGTGTTACTACTGTGTGTGCTGTGTGTGTACTGCTGTGTTACGACTGTGTGTGCTGTGCGTGCTACTGCTGTGTGTGTACTGCTGTGTCACTACTGTGTACTGCTGTGTTACTACTGTGTGTGCTGTGTGTGTACTGCTGTGTTACTACTGTATGTGCTGTGTGTGCTGTGTGTGTACTGCTGTGTTACTACTGTATGTGCTGTGTGTGCTGTGTGTGTACTGCTGTGTTACTACTGTATGTGCTGTGTGTGCTGTGTGTGTACTGCTGTGTTACTACTGTATGTGCTGTGTGTGCTGTGTGTGTACTGCTGTGTTACTACTGTATGTGCTGTGTGTGCTGTGTGTGTACTGCTGTGTTACTACTGTATGTGCTGTGTGTGCTGTGTGTGTACTGCTGTGTTACTACTGTATGTGCTGTGTGTGCTGTGTGTGTACTGCTGTGTTACTACTGTGTGTGCTGTTTGAGCAGCACGCGGTGGAGCTGGGTCGCGTGGAGGTGTCGCTCGAGTCGCTCGTGGTCGGCCTGCTCTGCTCCGCCGTGGTGCTCCCGCTCGCTGGGCTCGTTTCCCTTCTCTTCCGCTGGAGCCAGGTTCGTGTGGAGCGTGGCGGTGCGGAGTGTGGCGGTGCGGAGCGTGGCGGTGCAGAGTGTGGCGGTGCGGAGCGTGGTGGTGTGGAGCGTGGCGGTGCGGAGCGTGGCGGTGCAGAGTGTGGCGGTGCGGAGCGTGGCGGTGCAGAGTGTGGCGGTGCGGAGCGCGGCGGTGCGGAGCGTGGCGGTGCAGAGCGTGGCGGTGTGGAGCGTGGTGGTGTGGAGCGTGGCGGTGCGGAGCGTGGCGGTGTGGAGCGTGGCGGTGTGGAGCGTGGCGGTGTGGAGCGTGGCGGTGTGGAGCGTGGCGGTGCGGAGTGTGGTGGTGTGGAGCGTGGCGGTGCAGAGCGTGGCGGTGTGGAGCGTGGCGGTGTGGAGCGTGGTGGTGTGGAGCGTGGCGGTGCGGAGTGTGGCGGTGCGGAGCGTGGCGGTGCAGAGTGTGGCGGTGCGGAGCGTGGCGGTGCAGAGTGTGGCGGTGCGGAGCGCGGCGGTGCGGAGCGTGGCGGTGTGGAGCGTGGCGGTGCAGAGCGTGGCGGTGTGGAGCGTGGTGGTGTGGAGCGTGGCGGTGCGGAGCGTGGCGGTGTGGAGCGTGGTGGTGTGGAGCGTGGCGGTGCGGAGCGTGGCGGTGTGGAGCGTGGCGGTGCAGAGCGTGGCGGTGTGGAGCGTGGTGGTGTGGAGCGTGGCGGTGCGGAGCGTGGTGGTGTGGAGCGTGGCGGTGCGGAGCGTGGCGGTGCGGAGCGTGGCGGTGTGGAGCGTGGTGGTGCGGAGCGTGGCGATGCGGAGCGTGGCGGTGTGGAGCGTGGCGGTGCAGAGCGTGGCGGTGTGGAGCGTGGTGGTGTGGAGCGTGGCGGTGCGGAGCGTGGCGGTGCGGAGCGTGGTGGGAAGCGTGGTGGTGCGGAGCGTGGCGATGCGGAGCGTGGCGGTGCAGAGCGTGGCGATGCGGAGCGTGGTGGTGCGGAGCGTGGTGGTGCGGAGCGTGGTGGGAAGCGTGGTGGTGGGGAGCGTGGCGGTGCGGAGCGTGGTGGGAAGCGTGGTGGTGCAGAGCGTGGCGGTGCGGAGCGTGGTGGGAAGCGTGGTGGTGGGGAGCGTGGCGGTGCGGAGCGTGGTGGGAAGCGTGGTGGTGCAGAGCGTGGCGGTGCGGAGCGTGGTGGGAAGCGTGGTGGTGCAGAGCGTGGCGGTGCGGAGCGTGGCGGTGCGGAGCGTGGCGGTGCGGAGCGTGGTGGTGCGGAGCGTGGTGGTGCAGAGCGTGGTGGTGCAGAGCGTGGTGGTGCAGAGCGTGGTGGTGCGGAGCGTGGTGGTGCAGAGCGTGGTGGTGCAGAGCGTGGTGGTGGGGAGCGTGGTGGTGGGGAGCGTGGTGGTGCAGAGCGTGGCGGTGCGGAGCGTGCTGGTGCAGAGCGTGGTGGGAAGCGTGGTGGTGGGAAGCGTGGTGGTGGGGAGCGTGGTGGGTCGGAGCGAGGTCGTGTGGCTCCGTCAAAACGCCATGGAACAGTTCAATCCTCCAAAGGCATTGAGAGGATTCTCACAATTCAGGCCCATTATTCATTTTCCAAATCCTATTTTTTGTATCCATTTCATTGTGGTTTCTTTCGTACAGTTTTGTTTTCTAAGTTAGCCCGGATGTCGCATTAGCATTTCATTTTTATATAACTTGCATAAATAATAAATACCGTATATTTTCACACTCATTATTTGATGGAGGCAATGTGAGCGTAATTAATTTCATTCATAGTGAAACCCTTACAGTGAAGGGTAAATACGAGATGAGCAATTCATGTTTAAACTTCATCACATGTTGTCTGGGACTCTATGAATGTAATTTTCCAAATCATAAATTTTTATTTGAGTTACAGTAGACTGAGTTGCTGCCTTGCTGCGTTACTGTAGACTTGCTGTAGAGTTGCGTTGTGTGTTGCTGTGTAGGTTGACAGGGGCTGCGCTCACTCCATCCTGGAGCAGTACAAGCTCAAGCAGCTGCAGGAGACGCACGCCGGTACTTGGGGGGGAGGGGGGGGGAGTCCCTCCACAACAGCGGCTCGCACCACAACAGCGGCAGCCTCACTCTGTGCACCCCTCGCCGAGTGCTCAGTCGCCTTGTTTGTTGCTAAGCTCTTCTACCTGGAAAAGCCTCACTGAGACTCACGACTATTTTTCAGGAGGGTCCTGCCACATATTTGCAGTAGGGCGCGCAGTGCCACGGTGGCGTGGATTTTTCTCGTCCACATTTTCCCTCCACATTTAAAAAACATGCGTTTGGAGTATTTGGCTGCTATAAATTTCCACGTGACAAACCACTTGGTTGAGCTATCATTTGTGGCCAGGTCGCTTCTGAAAAAGAACTACATAGCTCAGTGGGCCTTACCTGGTAAAATAAAAATAATTTACTTTGAGTGAAACGATCGCTGTGTATATTCCAATTGTGAGCGAGCATTGCATTGATCCTTACACTCACGCTGCATGCATTGAATTATGTGGGGGAGGATGGTTTAATGGCTCTGCATGCAAATGCTTTGCTAATGATACACTGATGTAACGTATAGGATAATTGGGCAAACAAAATCTTGGTAAAAAGCCGAATAACTGAGAATACGAATGACATGGTGAAAAGGAAACAAAGTAATACAGATGTTTACGTTTACATTTACTTCTGACTGCGGATTGTGACGATTCATGGGATCTCTGGGGGAGGTCGATCGTCACACATTTTATGCTCAGTGTGTTAATGTGATGACGGCGCGTGTGCGTGTTAGGACCTCGCACGCGTGCGTGCGTGCGTGTGATGACTGCGTTCGTGCATGCGTGTGATGACCGTGCGTAATGACCGCACGTGTGCGTGTTGACTGTGCTTGTGCGTGTGATGACCGCGTGCGTGCATGCGTGTGATGACCGTGCATGTGATAACCGTGCGTGTGATGACCTCGCGTGTGCGCGTAATGCAGCCAGGGGCAGTCCGAGCCTAACGGCTGGAGACAGCGGCGCCGATTCCTACTTGTCGTGGCAGAGCCTGCAGCAGTGGGCGCAGGAGGCGTGGAGGAAGAAGCACGAGGTCCTCCTTGTGAAACACCTCCCTTGTCACGAGCACCGAAAAACACGCATCGCTTCTCCCTCACCCACAATCGCGTCGTCTCATCGATAAATTATTATTCGTGCCAGTCCTAGCTCGACCAAATCCTTGCTCATTTTACCATCTCCGGATGCGTGACTGGGGGGCCCGTGTGCGGTTGCAGTCTTCCGTGGAGGACGGGCTCAGCGAGTTCGGGGACTCGGACCTCGCGAGCGTGACCGGCGCCAAGAGGCCGAGCCCCGTGCCCGCCGCCACGGAATCGGGCGGCCAGGCACCTCCAAGAAACGGTCGGGGCTCCCGAGCAGAGGCCCGCCGGGGTGCGGCAGAGCCGGGGTCTTCCCGGCAATGGGAGCCAAGGGCAGGGCGCGGAGCCGGTGCTAGGGAGCGCCGCCCCGCGCTGCCCCTCGGAGGGAGACTCGAGCGGCTTTGAGGACGGCAGCTCCCAGGAGCAGGGGAAGCCCTCGGGGGGGAGGCGGACGTGCCCCGGGGAGAGCTCCTCGGACTTGCACTCTGACTTCTCCGGTGCGGTTGCCTTTCTCTGTCCCCTGGTGTGCGATCGCCATTCGCCGCGTGCGGCCTCCATTTGGTCCACCGCCGAAGGAGCGGGCTGCGTAAATGACGATGATTCACCGGACCCCCGTGCCTCTCGCCACCCCCAGATGGCAGCAGCCTGTACGGGCGAGGTCGCGGCGTCGGGGCCCGGGTGCGGCTGCCGTCGCGCTGCTGTTACCTCGCCTGGATGCTCTGCATCCTGCTCGGCCTGGCCTCGGCCGCTGCCACCGCCGTCCTGGGGTTCAGGTGAAGCTCGGTCAGACGTCTCCGCCCCCCACCCCCCCAAATCCTATTCCCACAGATCTCTTGCTGGATTGTGCGTGGGTCACGTTATTTTATTTTGGTGCCTGTCTGTTCATATTTGTTAGTATCTGCTGATGATGTTTCAGTGTTAGTCTCTCTCTCTCTATTGATTGAATTTGTGGTTGTTGAGAAGTCCCCGCGCGCTTGCCAAGCATCGCGAACGGAGAGCTCTGACAGCGTGCGTGATGTCCCCTGCAGGTTCAGCCGCTCCAAGTGCATGGCATGGACGCACTCGTTCTTCTTTTCCCTCGTCGTCTGCTTCTTCATCATTCAGCCGGCGGTAGTAAGTGACCACTGCACCCCATCACGCGGGCCTCGGTGTTCGCGAGCGTCTACGTCTCTAGCGCGGCATGCAGCGGCTTTCTAGCAAACCACTATTCTCGCGGGTTCTGTAGTTGGTGTTGGCGGCGCTTGCCGTGACGGTATGGTGGCGGAGAGACGCCCAGTGCCTGCAGGCTCAGTGCCTGGACGCCACCTGTCCCGTCGACACCTGGAGGACCAAGCTCATGGGCCGTGCTGCTTCTCACTCACACGGCAACCCGCAGGACTTCACGGACATCTCCAAGGTAAGCAACCAACCCAAGGCGGGTAGCTGTTGCAAAGTTGAGGCACCACGGTTTCTCCTAAAATTTCAGAGAAATCGTTCTTGATTTACCGGGAAATCTCGTGAGAAGGAAGGTGGCTTATGCAGATCATCTCCACAGCTGGCGAAGTGACGAAGATGATTCCTCAAGGGAAAATTGGGGGGGGGGAGGAGAAGAGGAAGGAAACGGAGCAATTTGTGGGATAATGTGAGCACGAGAACAGACGCTGAAGATGACGAAATATGGAAATCATCTGTCAGAGCCATCAATCCTCGGTTATGAGGATGACTCTGGGTAGCCAGATAAACTCACGCTTGTGTGTGTAAAGACGTTGCCACGAGGGAGACAAAGGTGGCCGGGCGTGGTGCTGGCAACCCACCCCCTTGTTTGCCGTTCCAGCCTTCATAGCTGCTAATCGCTAACGGCACTTGCCCCAACAGTCTGTTAAGGCTATACTGGGGGATCCACGTCCTTATCTTTGTGTGCGTCACCCTGGGCTCCACTACCTCCCTGTTCCCACCCTTGCCCCCTCTCCCCCCGCGGCCCGCGGTGGGCACGCTAGAGCCTGGCGGCCCGACGGCGCGCACGCCACCTCCGCCTGGCGCGGCCCCCGAGCCGCGAGCAGCTCAAGCGGTGCCGCGAGCGCCTGCGCCTGCGCCGCCTCGTGGTGCGCTCGCTCCGGTGAGCGCCGGCCTCCTCCACACCCACCCCGGGGATGTGCACGACAATCGGCATCCCCGATCAGCATCATCATCATCAACATCATCATCGTCGTCAGCATCATCATCGTCAGCATCGTCATCGTCAGCAGCAGTAGCAGGCATTATCAATCCACAGCTGAATGAAGCCCCCCCCCTCCCCCCCACCCCCAAGCTGCCGTCGCTACCCACGGTCCCGCAATGTAGTAATAATCCACCTGGCACGCGCGCACGCACCAGCTGATTGGATTGCTCCCATCTCTGCAGTGGGCGTCCTCTCAGGCACGCTCCATCACCTCTTGGCTAGCTGGGCACCACGACACCGAGGGAAGGAACTCCTCATGCCCTTCATTTGCCCAGGAAATCCTCACTCTAGCTCTTATAATATTGCTCCATTGAACGAACGTGTCACTTCCTTCCTATTACAACTTTGATAGTGCTCTTTGTTGCTGGCAACTTTACAATTCCACAAGTGCATTTACAAGAAAGAAAAACAAACGAGGCCTAAGCCTCTTTTTTTTTTTTACAAATCTCCATTATTGGGATCTATGCCTAATTGCATGAACCAAAGGGGTTTCACGTGTGAGGAAACTGGAGTACTTGGAGTGAACTCACGCGTGTAAAGGAATAAGACTGAAAGGTCTGCATAAGACAGATTCAATGATAAAATACTGCACTGCCTTCTCCTGGTCATCCAAATACCAACCAGGCTCCCAACCTACCTATCATCTGAGATAACGGGTGTGTTCCCGCTTAGTAACATACTCTGCAACCGGCCCGGGAGTGTTTTCCTGCTTCACCGGCGTGCAGCTGCGGCAATGCCAGCAGTGACCGTATCCGCTGCCGTCGGCGTGGGGAGGGCGAACGGACACCATTGTGACGGAGCAAGCCTCCTCAATGTGGCCGTGTTCGTGCTCGTTCCCAGGAGCTGCTGCCTCTATGTCCTCATGCTCTCGCTCCTGGCCTTCGCGACGTTTGCCGAGTTCTCCACCGACGAGTTCTACCTGCAGCGAGCCATCCGCGGTCACTTCAACAGGTGCCCCCCCCCCCCCGCCCGTGCCCGCCACTTTCTTCCCATTCACATTGATTCCAAGCGCTTCTTGGGAACCGCTAGAGCCATGAAGGAATTGTGATTGCAGAGATGTGACGGCTGGAAATAAAGCCCATGGGGGCTCAATCGCTTTTGCAAGTTTGGTTGTGAAATGTTACTCCATTGATTATGTCGGAGATTCGGCTACCTTCGCTCTGATGTAACCCAAAGGCAGTCTCCGGGGTTCTAACTTTAAAGTACGAGAAGGAGCTCCGCATAAATTCAAAGAACAATTTATTTGTATTCGAGCAACGTTAATGTGTGTGGCTGCATTAGGGCCTGGAATCTGATGTTGTTTATGACGAGACCAGGTATGAATTAAAAATTCTGCATTATGTTGGGGAACTCACCATTGTCCAACATGGGGTTATTTCTCCGTGTATTTTTTTACCCCTGAAAACTTTCAATGTAAATTACAGAATGCATCATGATGCGTCGGTTAGGATAAAATAGTTGTTGATATAAAATGTAACCTTGGGATGCAAAATGCACTCCAATGGTATAATTAATTACCCTTAGAACAAGCCTGTGTGTCATATGCACACTTGTGCCTAGATTATACTTAATGTATTCCACTGCTGGATGAAGGCCTCCACACACGATGAGGGATTTTTGACCATACTTTTCCATGCTGGGTATTGTGGGTTAAGGAAAACGAGACTCAGGACTTGTTCTGATATCACTCGCCACTGACGTTCGCCCTGGCCTGGAAATTGAATTCAGGTGACCGTGTTCATAGTGCGGCGGTCAAATCACTGCGCCACCACTACCCCCAAAGTATTTATAGAAGACCGTAAGTTACTCGTAGATGCAGCAGCATGAATGTGTATGGTTATGAAATAGACTGGGTATGTATTTGGTATGTATATCGGCAGTATGCGCTGCCAAGTTGGTGTTTATCGGTAGCCTCTTATAAACCCCGCGGGGATTAAGTGTACCCCGGACGCCTTTGCGTCCGGGGTGGAGGAGGTGCTTTCTCTGAGCCGGCCTTCTCCACGGCCTTTCCCTTCAGGAGTGCGGAGACCTCGTTCCTGGGCGTGCGCACGGCTGACGAGTGGTGGCACTGGAGCGAGGCGGCCATGGTGGACTCGCTGTATGCGGCGGGAGAGCACAAACGGCGGCGAGGCGCCACCGCCCACGGGGAGCCGGGAGGTGTGCCCGGGCGCAAGGCCCCCCCCCCGCACTCGAACACATCCCGGCCACGGCAACGTCTCCCCCACGTGCCGTCGTGCTCCGCCATTAACGCTCCGCAGGCACGCTCCGCAGGCACGCAACGCCGCACGCGGTGGCAGGCAGCGCAGAGCGATGTGACGGATTCCAAATCTAGCCGCAGCTGCGGTTTAACGTGGTTGTTGGTCGGTGCCATACTAACCGGTGACAGTCAACTCCTGATCATCTAGGGGTAACAGGAGGGCGTGAGGGATGACCCAGATAGAACAAAAATGCGTCTGTTGCCCTTTATAAACGAGGAGTTGAGGGGCCCCAGTTCGACGCCAGCACATTTATTTTTAATATCTGTAAAACGCAACGACGTGAAAATCTCACCGAGCAGGTCTGCACCAGGCCTCCATTTAGCCACCTACTGCCCCAAACCCCACAGCAACTGGTGACCTTATATAAACAAACCTAATATGCATTTCTATCGTGCTACAAAGATAATGTAAAAAATATATATTGATTAGGCTAGGAAGCTTTTTATTGTTATCATGCGTAGATTTGTTGTGAAAACATATAATACATGAGCTTTATTGTTAAGCAAGCAGTTTACTTTCTGAAGCGCATGCGCTGTGATAAGTGAGGAGCAGATGATGATTAAACCAGCGTGCGAGTCAAATTTTGCAAACTAGCGCGGATTTTCAGCGACCTCGAAAATCCGCGCACGGATAACAGAGGCTGAGCTGCATGGTGTCAAGAGCGCAGGAGGGCGGTGGCCGGCACTTTCTCCAGCTCGTCGTGCGGCTCTCTAGTCTGCGTGTCCCCTGTGCAGGTGGGGCCGCTGCAGGGGAACTATCACCTCGTAGGCCAGCCCTCGGTGAGGCGCCGGGACATCGACGGCCCGAGCTGCACGGTGAGACTCGCGAACCTTGCGTCGGCATTTTTGGAAACTTATTGAGAACAAATTGAAAAACATTTTGCAGCATCTGTGACACAGCAGAACCGGGCTGTGCAGGCCGTGCGAGCTTTGCTGAGGCTGATAGACGACAGCGTCGGGTTTATTTTCGACGGGTCCAGTGAACGTCTTGTTCCATTTGTTTTTTTGTCCAGGGCTGTGCGGAGCTGTCGCCAACCGCAGCCATCAGCCTCGGCAGCACTCAGTAAGTCTGACGGGATGCCACCATACTGTACTTGTACTGTACAAACATGAGCTGCAGCAACGATCACTCACGTGTCCCAATTTCAAATGTCACATTATGTTTTTGCCTTCCTTGAGTTGAGATCCGCTCAACCGTCACGACACCCGCAGTCATATCCCGCGGTTTGTTTTTTGCTCGCAGGGCTGAGGCGTTGGGGGTGCTGAGCGGGCTGCGGGCGGCCGGCTGGCTGGACCAGGCCTCTCGGGCCTCTGTCCTGGTGGAGTTGGCACTCTACAGCCCGCCATCCCAGCTGTTCGTCAGCGTGGCGCTGCTAGCGCGCGTGCCCTCTTTGCCGGGGGAACGGCCTAGCATCGGCGTACAGTCTGCTCGCCTCTACAAGCTCGGCACACCGCTCAACTATGCCACCATGATCTGCGAGGTACTCCTCACCCGGACAATTGCACATTTGTCCTCGTGAAGTTCGCGCGCAAACAGGCTGCGAACCACTACAATACTCTTGCCCAATAATTGTTATGTTTTAAAGAACGCGATGGCTCGTGCGGCAGAGAGTGCCCCTGTGCAACAACGCTGCGAGATGGGCCAGGTGTGTGCGCGCGATGACGCCTGTGCCTCCCGCTTTGCAGTTGCTGTTCCTGGTACTCATCCTGTTCCAGCTGTACCTGCAGCTGTGCCGCCTGAGTGACCGTGGGCTCGTGGCTCACTGCTCCGAGCCATGGAACTGGCTGGAGGTCAGTGAAGCTACGTGATTTCGACCCTCAGTAGATTTGTTTGAATCTTTACAGCGAAATGTTTTGCCCTCCAATTAACCTAAATGTATCCCTTGTTAATCCACTGCTGGATAGGGTGGGGGGCGTTTACACACCACGTGGGTTGTGGGGGTTATTCGACCGTAAATTACCGGGCTGGTAAGTGCGGGTTGTTGAAGGTGGAGTGCAGAGATACTGGAGCATATAATTACAGTACAATAATGGATGTTGCTGCACCGCTCTCTGCTGCCGACAGAGTATACCCACAGCAGCCTACAACAACGTGGCGTGAATGGTGACGACCCATCAAAGCACTATCCAGACTCAAGCCCTCCTTAACTTCTTAGCTTCGCATCGCCCGCTCGTTGCGGATGATGTGAATGCTGCGCGTGTCATTGTTGCTGCAGCTCATCCCCTAGCCTTCCCTCCTGTGAGCTGTGGGCCGTCTCATGCCTGGAGCGGCGCCTAACCGCGCGCGCCACGCTCTGCTGTGGGTCACAGGCCGGCATGGTGGTGGTGGCGCTCGCCCACTTTGCGGTTTATGTGAACCGCTTCGTGGTGGCAATGACGCTGATCGAGTACCTGGAGGTGACCTTCCTGGAGGCAACGCTGGACGTGGGCCCTCTGGCCGCGTGGGATCAGGTTCTGTGTTTTATTCATCGGGCGCTCATTTTTCCAGCGCATCATCATCGGGGATTAATTTGACAGCCGCGAATGTCTCCTGTGTATATGCAACCGTGGCAAGCCAAGCGTGTGTTGTCAGTGGAGTCATATTACAAACGGGGTTTGGGTAGATTTATGCTAACAGGAATGGCATAAGTTAGTAATATCTGCAACGCTATTGTCTTTGTATCAGTATGACTGTTGTCGCACGATGTTATTGCTAGTGTCTTGAAATGCAGTTGCATTGAGATGCTATTAAAATCCAAATTGTAGAGTTTAGAACAATGTTAATGGGCAAAACCTTCTGCACATAATGAGTGGACCAGCAGGCGACGTGAGAAGCGTGACCTGCGCCATTACTAGCGGAGCACACCTCCTGTGGTATTTATCACCCTGCCTTACCTGGGCGCTCTACTTTAGACCATAATGCACCAGGGCAGCCTTCAACGGCGGTCGTTGCCACACCATTTGCTTTTGTTCCCTTGTCAGAGGTTGATGTTAATTGCGTGCAAGTCGCCATATGTGCTCGCACGGTGAACGCATTATCAGTGGAGTCCATCGTGACCGTAACTCATCGTGGGGTCTCCCCGTGCTCCCGCAGACGTCTCGCTGGCTCTCGGCGGTGGTGCTCTTTCTGCTGCTGGTGCGGACGCTGCACGCGCTGCGCTGCTTGGGCCCCATGGCCGTGTGTCTGTCACCCCTGAACTTCGGGCGCACACACCTCCCCCCGCTCGTGGTGAGCGCCTCTTCTCACACGAGCACCGCGCTGCAAGACTGCGCTCGCGACATTTAGGCTGAACCAATGTGCAGACGTGCATGTTCACCACAAGTATATGTGGTTAATGCGGACATGATTCTTTGCACAAGGTTTCAGTTTGGTGTTTTAACATCTTAACAACTGTTTTATTGCCAGAAAGGGTAAAACCTATTCTTATATTTTTTATTGGCAAGAGAGGTCCCATGATGTACAGAAGTTCATTGGGATCACGCGTGGGCAATTCATCGCCCCCTGCTTGCAGGCCAAGTGCCGAGGCACCATGCGCCACATAGGGACGGCTGCCAACGGGTTTGCGCTTTGAAATGTGTCGGGATGACATGCAATGCAAGTTGCATATCGAGCGCAAAGCGCTCTGAGACGACCTGATATGAAGGAGGGCGGCTCTATCAAACACGAGCCTTCAAGATGTCTGGCTTAGCGCGCATCACAGAGACCACGTTGCTGTGCTCGTTCCAGCTGTGCCTGGCACTGCTGCTACTGGCCTTCTCCAGCCTGGGCTACGTGTGCTTCGGGAGGTTGACACGCGCCTACGTGGATCTGCTGTCGGCCTGGGAAACACTTCTGCTGACCCCGCTGGGCGCCAGCGGCACGCGCCACGTCTCGGCCCTCTCCCGCTCCGAGGGAGCCGCTGCGTTCTACGTCACCTTCCTCCTCGCCGGAGGTCTCCTCTGGATCGCCGTTGTGAGAGACGCCCCACACTCACCGCGCTGCTGCTGTCATCCGCTCGGCTGATTTACTCAGGCGTTTAACCACCGCGTGAGTGGGGAATTAAGAAGTCGTCTTATTGTGACTGCGGTGAAATGAAAGCCATTACCCACATCCCGTTACATTGCATGGTATGGGTCTCTACGTGAGACTGCGGGTCTCCACGGGAGTCCATGTGCACCTAATAGCGATTGCAGTTAAGTTCAATGCATCACTCGCATCACATCATAAAGTATAGGTTGGTTAAGACACTGACATGGAGAACTCAGAAATACAGAGATGAAATAAGTTCATGTGCAGGTGCTGGGTAGATTGCTACATCGCAGGACCGCGAGAGATAGCGACGGCTTTGGGAGGCCTTCACCCGGCAGTGGATTGACCATGGCCATTGATGATGGGTAGTTAAACTTCCAGAGCTGGAAGCTGTATCTCACCCTGTGACTCTCCCCGTGGCTGCGTCGCGTGCAGCTCTACAGCGTCCTGCGAGGCGTCATGCGGCGGGCTCGCCGCGCAGCCCTGCGGAGGAGGCACGTGGTGTGGCCACGCGACGTGGCCGGGTTCTTGCTGCGCGAGCTCGCCGTGCTGCTGGGCCGAAGGGTTCCATCGCAGGATCTCGAGCCGCCCGTTCCGCCGGTGGGCCTCGCATCCTGCTGAGTGTCTCTGATGCCCCTGTCACCCCAGTGTGCGTGCCAGTGTCGCGTTCTTGCATGTGTGTGTTTTTTATAAATGGTTGGAGAGGTGGCGCATGCTCCGCTATGAATTGCGGTGGCCTGAGTTCGATTCCCGGCCATGGCCATCATCAGTGGCATAATCTGAATTGGTCCACAGCCATAAATAAGCATCTGGTGCAAGTGTGTAAGCATGAGCTCTGGGAAGACAAAGGTGGCCAGGTGTGATTTTAGCCACACCACCCCGTCGTGTGCTGTACCGGCCTCAATAGGTGCTCACAAAAAGTAGTTGCAGGATACAACTCTCGACATAGGCTATGCGGGAAATCTTTGATGTGGTTGAAGCAGCAATGCTCACTTGGTACATGGGCAGAGCGCCAGGTGGCTTAAACGCAGCAAGTTGGCACAGCGGGCAGCACAGGTGGTGCACGTGCTCGTCATCTTGGTCCATTACACCATGACACCTGGGCTTGTCCCATGACCCTTCTGCTAATGAGCCTTTCACTTCACATTGCCTCACAGTGCACCTACCCTGGCACAAGCGCCATGATGGCATCACCACCACCTGGTGACAAATGGTAGCCATTGTTGTTCTTCGTTGTTTTTGACGTTATATTCAACCCCGTACGTAAGTGGAGTAACCGTGTGGTCTCATCCTGTGCGCGTGCTCGCGTGTGTGCTTGCATGTGTGTGTGCACGCGTGTGCTTGCATGTGTGCGTTTGTGCGTGTGTGTGCGAGTGCGTGTGTGCGGGTGTATGCGTGTGTTGTGGGGAGCGGTGGTGTAGCGGCTAGCGCGCTGCGCTATGAACCCAGCGATCCGGGTTCGATTCCCGCTCACAGCCAACACCAGTGACGATTATCTTAACCGGTCCTGGGCATCCCTAGGTCGACTCAGCCTCAAATTAGTACCTGGTGCGGTGTGTAAACATCGCCACTGGGGAGACAAAGGCGGCTGGGCGTGGTGTTGGCCACCAACCCCTCATATGCCGTGCCAGCCTTCAAAGGTGCTCGCTAACAGCACTTGCCCCAACAGTCTGTGAAGGCTATATGTGGGATATTTGTCTTTGTTTTTTTGTGTGCGTGCATGTGTGCATGTGCGCCCGTGTAGGGTCTCATGCTGGAGGAGTTTGAGGGCCAGGTGGACGAGCTGCTGTTCCGCATGAACGCGCTCACAAACAGCCTCCACCACTCGCTGCAGCCGAAGCCTCCCAACTACCTGGACGAGGACAACGCCTACAACTCGGCCTCCGAGGGCTCCTGCGCTCACGGCTCTCAGGTTTACCCAGGGTGCACCCCGTCCCTGCGCCGGCATGGGGGGCAGCTCACGCACACGTCCCCTGTCTGCTTACACACTCGTGCAATATTCACCCTGAATCTGTGTTGATATTTCTTTTAGTTAATTTGACTCTGAATGGTTCGTCAACATACTTTGTCCGATTCAACTTTCATTCCAGGAAATTTGATACAGGTTTACGAAATTTCACATTCACGCAATTGACAAATTATGGCCATTTTTCCATTATCAAAATCGAATTTTCATGTGAACGAAATGTAACATGGCACACACCATAAGATCATCAAACGAGAAGCACCTGGGAGGCTGCATCATCCATCCGCTCCAACGTCACGGTATCCCTACAGTGCAAAAGTAATGCTTCCACATCGCCTTTCCGAGCTATTCCAACATGTAGATGTTTTGGTGACTTTTCCTGAAAAGCTTAATAATTTTTGTCTACTTATGATTAAATCGTTTTGATATCTATATTCTTTATTATTATGTTTTGTATCGTGAAAAATGATATCGGTGTATTATATTTTTAGGTTTGGAGTAAAGTTGGAATGTCCAAAACACATCCCTAATTTTT
This sequence comes from Lethenteron reissneri, assembly GCF_015708825.2. Classification (NCBI taxonomy): domain Eukaryota; kingdom Metazoa; phylum Chordata; class Hyperoartia; order Petromyzontiformes; family Petromyzontidae; genus Lethenteron; species Lethenteron reissneri. The sequence goes on along the minus strand of NC_083798.1, from coordinate 9,433,260 downwards.
TGTATGAAATGAACGGGCAAAGCCATTCCAATTTAAGAAATTTCGCTTTACACGTGTGTTTTTTGAAGAACGCATCCCTTTCGTAAATCGAGAGGTGCCTGTGCTTGGCCACGTCCTACACCGTTTCCATTTCGTCTGCACAGCTGTTGTTTGTGCACCGCTTTCTCGTTGGTTGCCTCCGCTCTCATTGCTCTGTGCTTCGTCGTTGTTCTTGTGTTTACGTGAGCGATTTTAGTCGTCTCGGTGAATCAGAATCTTTATCAGGATCGGATTCAGATTCAAACGGGATTTCATCCTTGTCCCTCGAGTACTCACCTGGGAAAACAAAGTTAACTGACGCAGATGAATTAACTATGAAGTGCCCCTACCATTTCCTTTAGAGCGAGTTCCAGCTTTGTATTTTACACATGAGGTGTAGCTGTCTTTGGTAAGTTTATGAATGTAGAAACCTATAAACCCAATATACATACACTGACGTAACGTTTGACCATACTTCACCAGGCTGGTCAGTGCGAGTTTGTGAAGGGGGGGCCACCCAGGACCGGTTTAGATATCACCGCCACGGATCTTAGCCGTTGGAGAATTTAACTCAAGTCGCCGGGCTGTGGTATGGTCAAAACAAATTGCGCTGACTGACATTGTGTGGGGAAACCTTCATCCAGCAGTGGATTGCCAAAGTGCTGTTTATAATTATAAAATTACTGTCAAGCAATGTTTGTTGTACGTTGCCAACAAGCGTATGCATGTGTAAGCAAGTGAGTGGAGAGCGGGGCGATGCAACCAACACGTATCGAATTCAACAGAGTTACATGGCTGTCAGAAATAATCACAAGCCCAATAAATCAAATCCACTCCGGGGCAGCTTGGATCACAAACGTTCCACACGCCACTGCGTTGGCAGTTCAACAAATGCGCACAGGTGCTGCGCTCAGCCACTTGACCGCACACGCGCCCTTCGCGTAAACCACCGGAATTGGGAAGCGTCGCGAGGGGTTTGGCGGGGGCGTTACGAGTCGTATCTCGTGTTCGGATATCGAGGCGTTGGGCGGTAACAAAGTTGGGAAGCCTCTGGTCTCAACAGGCGAGTGGTGGTCAATGGAGAAGGCGTACCGATACTAATGTACACGTGATACGGCTGCTTCCCTTCCCTTTCTGGCTTCGTGAAAAATGAAAACACTCTGCGGGGCTGTGTGATGTCTCATGGTATGAGTTTCCCTTGAGAGCCATCCATCATATTCACGCCATTGTTGCAGCGCCAAAGCTCGCGGTTGTGCTCTTTGAAGCCGAAGTGGAGTGTCGCTCGCTGAAAATATCAGTTTTCATGAGTCGTGCTTCGGTTAGAGAGCCGTGAACATCTACCAGGGCCGGTTAAAATCGGAAGGCACGGCTAGAGCAGTTCTACCCCCCTCAACTTTGATGATTTGTCATAATGCAGGGTCGTGAGTCAAATCAATGTTTTTAAAAATGTATATTGTGAGTGTAGCAGCCTCCAGTGGCTGCAGGCGTCGCGCGAGCACCAATACATATAACATGTACGAAAGTAAAGTTATTCATTATTACGCACACCAAGCGGCAAGGATCGTTACACCCCCGAATAATTGTGGTACATTTTAAAACGTACACAACAAGTGGGCCCCATATAATTACTTGGAATAATAGTTATCTGTACTTGTAAGGCGCCTTTCACAAAAAAAGTCTCAAGGCATCGTGCAATTGAAAGAACTGAGAGGCATCTAAAGAAGTCATTTTTCTCCTATGTGCTCCTATGTGCTCCTATGTGCTCCTATGTGCTCCTATGTGCTCCTATGTGCTCCTATGTGCTGATCTCCATCTGATGTCAAAAGCTAAGCTCAGCAGGCAAGAGCCTTTAACAGGCGGCCACTATGCACGTCAAATTGTTCTAGACTGCCGAGTTATTTGGAGGTGCAGTAGAAGTCAGGGCAGCATAATCCATTGTTGTAGTGTACTGTACTTATATTCTTGGGTCTTTCGGTAAAGTCACGTAGATAGGTTCAAATAAAAAAAAACACTAAAAACTACGACGTTTCGATCGCAACACAAGCAATCATTATCAGGGGAAAAAATAGTGGAAAAGCTGCTGAGGCAGGATGTTTTAAAGGTTTGAAATGGGTGTAGCCCAAGTGTCATAAGCGACGTGGGCGGGGCTAGTGATGTTAAAGTGAGAAATTTGCATGTCAATGTCAGATCGGAGAGCTACCTCCACGACGACGAAGCTGCGGAGGTGGCCATTGTCTTGTGAGAGATTAGCATGTCAATGTAAGATCGCAGAGCCACCGCTACATCGAGGAAAACGAGCAACGGTGGCTGTGTTAGTGAGACATTTAATCTGTTAATGTAAAGACATTTAACCTGTTAATGTAAAACCAGAGACATTTAACCTGTACTTCTATGTCCCCGCGTCTACAAGTCCTGCCTTCACCAATCTGCATGCACGAACGTGGTGAAATATGGTCAAATAAACCACATGCCCTGCAAGGCATGGGGTGGCCCTCATCCAGCCGTGGATTGACAAACGTTCTAACTACGTGACTTTACCGAAAGAACCAAAGAGTTCGTGCTGTGCACGTACACCGGGGCTGCCCCGTGCATTGCCGGGGCCGCTTGGCGCATTCACTCGGCAAGCGACGAACGCTCCATGCCATTCGTGTTTACCAGCTGGCGGCGCTGGATCTGGAGCGGGAGCTGGAGCAGGGCCTGGAGCGCGACTGTCCGCAGCTGGGGGATCTGCTGCAGCAGTGGCGTCACGGCGAGAGGGACGCCGACTTCCTGCACAAGGAGCACGTTCTCAGGTACGGCCGCCGGCCACAGCCCCACGGAAATGTCGTCCTTCATCGCGATGCTGAAACTTACCCTTCATACTTCACCACGCTGATCCCCGGGTAATGACGAGGAGCTGGCTGCTCGTCCGTGGTCTTTGTTAAGTATCGCCATCGGTTATTGTCAATCTATTGCTGGTTGAAAGCCACTCCACACCGCCACCGTCCATCACGGTCCATTGCTGCTCCCATCCACGTCGCTCTCCTGCACGTCAACTGATCTCATTGCTCCATGTCTGCAGCATTTCGTCACCAGTCTTGTCCATCGGCCATAATTTCATCTGACGCTGTGTCCTGCCCAAGCCCTTTGGCCTATCGTAATTGTAAATATGGTGTCTAATTTGTGTTTGCTATATGACAATTGTGTTCCTCTTTCCCTCTCTCGGTGTGTTTGAACAAAATGACGTCACCTCTAATCTGACCCACGATGGTGTTAGTGTCTCAAGGTCGGCGAGCTGCGGGGTAACGTGGCTGTGGTTTCTGTTTCCACCCAGGGCTCAGCTCGAGCTGGAGATCATCGAGAGGCTGCAGCTGTGTGAGGAGAGCGCGCTAGGCGAGGAGCCTATGGGCCACGCGGACAGCCCCTGCTCCAGCGATCACCTCGAGCTCACGCAGAGCATTTCCCGAGACCTTCACGGTGGCAGCACCTCCAGTGTCGCACACTCTGACACCAGTCAGGCGCGGCACCCTCTCCATTCTCCGGAGGTCAGCCCGGCTGTGTCAAATCTCTCTGCGGAGGACTCACAGTGGAGTCGACTCGAAGGACAAAGTCATGCAGAGCCGGCAGCGGCAGGCTCAAAACAAAAACACGGGATCTCTGCCCAAAATGGTGCCGTTGCAACGACGGGTGCTAAAGTGGCTGCTTCGCCTCTGCTCCCTGGTGGGAGACTTGGTGAGAAGACCGCATCGTCAAGATCTCCAGAAGCCCCGGCAAAGGAGCGTCAGCGGAGGCCCGTCGCGGCTCACCAGAACAAGCCGCGCAGGTTGAAGAGGTCTCACGCCACACTCATTCCTACCTTCGACGATCCCTCGTTCCTGGAGGATTGTGTGGACTTCCTTAGCGATCCCGCAGAGGAGCAGGCTCCCGGCGGTGGGTTGCTGTTGGTCGCCCCACAAAACGTCAGCTCCGTGGACGTGATGGTTCACTCGCACGCGTCCCAAGCGGAGTCCGTCAGCGACTGTTTCTCCGGGGAAGACCCCAGAAACTTGGCGCGCGACCAGGAGCACCAGCCTCCCCCGCCGGCGGCGTATGTTGGCAAAGCTCCTCATCAACCCGGTGGCGACCACCCTGCAGCGAGCTCTCCAGCCCAGAAACTGAGCAAAGTGAAGAAGAAAAAGAAGAAAGCGAAAAAGGAACTGGAAGCGATGATCAGGGACTTGGCGTGCGAGCCGCCGGCGACCGTCGGAGAGAGCGACGTGACCCCCGCTGAGAGCGAGGCACCCGGCGTGCTCAAGCGGTGCTGGTGACTTGCGGCCACAGCTGGACAAAGAGCTGCGCCTTCTGGGTTCCATATTTATTTATATTTATTTCAGACTCATTCTCTTAAATAAGGCTACATCTGCATTTTCACCGATGGTTATGTTTGAAGTAAATAGGATCGTTTAAACCTGTGCTTTTTACGCGGCAAGCAAAGGGGGCGATCAAAACATTGTGAGAGTGAGATGGTGGCAAAACGACGATTCGCGTCGTGCCGTAGCACAGCGAGCCACTCCGAGGACACCAGATCCACCGCAGGGCTTTAGCAAAGTGGGTGGACCCCTCCCGTACTCCGCCTGCCCAGTGTCTGTATCTTATATCCCATTGCCAACGAATATGTTAATGAGCGAGGCTTATTTGAAAAGCTTAACAAATACATTTGAAAATTACCATGATTTGAATATTCTTGTCAAGATTTTTTTTTATTTACATTTCTCGCGCATATGTGTGTGGTTTGAATGTGTGTTGTTTGGGCACCACGGTGGTGAGATGTTAACTCCCGCGCCTGGTATACAGAAGGTCATGGATTCGATCCCGATCCCGACCCTGACGCCTGTATATTTGAAGTTTGCATGTTCTCCCCGTGGTCGCGTGGTCCACTGCTTTTTTCCCTCCACTATTAGAAACATGCGTTTAGAGTATTTGGCTGCTGTAAATTTCCATGTAATAAGCCTCTCTGTTGAGCTTCCAATTGTGGCCAGGTCGCTTCTAAAAAATAACTATTTCGTGACTGTAGGAATCCATACTCTTTGGTTTTTTCGGTAAAGTCACATAGGTATAAAAAATCTTTTAATTTTATACCTACGTGACTTTACCGAAAGAATCAAGGAGTATAGTTAGTATATTTAGTTAGTTCGAATGACCACGGACAAAATGACAATTGCTGCTGCGTGTCGTGTTGCACCAGGCTGGAGTGCGGTGGAGTTGAACACACAAACTCACCGACGGTGCCTTCTTGGTAATCTAGGATTGAAGCTTTCGTGACTGCAGATGAGTATGATGCCTCCTTGGCTTTAGCAGTTACGCACTCAGTAAGATGCACACTTAATGTTTCATGGACAATGCATTCCACGCGCGGTAAGACGAACGTCGCAGCGTGCAGCGCGCGTCGCTTCGGCAAGTTGTGTCATGATCGCGCAGACAACTGTGTCGTCTTGCGGATGCGAGTAGCAAAGGTGGGAATATCTCCAGCGACTTAAAATCGCTCGGCCCCAGTGAGAAACTCCAGCGTGAGCAGTGACTGGCAGTAGCTGTAATTGTTCACAATTACCGACCGCAAGCGTTCGTTGACCCTGTGAGCGTGATTTTCAGACACGGTAGTTGGTTTTGGCTAAAATGTTTTCGCAGTAAAAATAAAGATTTTCTTTACCATTCTCACTCTGTGATCTATTCTTACTTTGTGCATGCCGAATTCCCTTCCCTGTTTGCACTGTGCTGTCTTGTTCACGAATACATTTATTCAGCAAATATTTCAGAAACGTCCATTATTGTTCCGATGACATGACTTGTTTAGCCACTTGGCAAAGTGCACATTTGCAGCTAAGCCTTTGTCAAAAAGTAAACGGGGGCTTGATGCAACCATTTGAGGTTCATTTAAAATAGGTGTACGCAATGAAGCGATCATCATCATTGATCGTCATGATTCATCCACTGCCGATTGAAGACCCCAAGTTGTCACCACCCCGCCACCGGTCTTGCGACGCAGCAATTCGCGTGGCTCCTGCGCGTGAGCTGTCCTCGTCGTCGCTTCTTCTCGACCGCGGGCACCTCGGCCATGTTTGTCCTCCTTTGGCCGCCACTCCATCATCGATCTCGACCCGTCGGCTGTCGTCCCCTACTAGCAACGTGTCCTGCCCAAGCGCACTTACTTGTCACAAGTTCACATCAAACAAAATGCAGCCCTTTTTCGATGAAGTTATTGAATGATTTCCTGTAATTATGTTCCACTGGTTATTATATAAACAATTCCATCTGAAAAATATCGAGATTGTACATTTTCTGCAATCTAATTTTTCAGAAACAATCTTCCATTGTCAGTGTAAATAACTTTGGCAGGTGGGCATCTCCTTACCTGACTTCCCCTCATGACGGGTTTCTTCCCACTAAATGTGGAGCGTTGCGTCAACGGTCAAAACCACACACCAATCAATGTTGGCTCAACGTTGCATGTTTACTGGCTTGTTACTTTCTTCACATTCTTGGTGTCCCCGTTGCAACCTCATGAATAATGAAGCCAGCTATGGGTTCGGCTAAAGCGCGGCCTGGGTGGTACTTCTGATAAAGACTTTGAGTCAAAGATTTGGGTCTGACAAACATCTGCCAGGCCTGCACACCCCCACCCACATAAGTCTGCACAGCTCCTGGCACAGCCCCGCCTCATCAACACCACCCTCAGACACTCAAGAAGTTATTTAAAAACCTCGTAATGAGTGAAAGAGAAATGAATAACCCAGGGGGAATAGGCTCGCAGCATGCGAGCTCGCAAGCGTTGCGGCAGCGCTTGGCGGCTCTGACGAGCGGCGCTGTTTGTTTTGAGTCCTCGGCCGGGCCTGTGAGGACGGTGTGGCCGTGAGTCGCGTGTGGTGCTGTAACTTCACGCTGTGGGAAAACCCAGTCAAGCACGCCCATATTTGAGGCTTTCTTTAATTGAGCCTCACATAATGGTAAAGCGACTAAGCCCCCATGCCATCCACTTCACAGCTCCGTGCCCATTATATTTTGAATGCGGTGCAAAACTCCGAGGATCGCTTTTTAATGTGTGAGATTCATACAGTCATTTGCCTCTTTTATTTGGTGCCAGAAATTCATTTGTGGAGGTGTTTTTGAAACCCGATGTGCACCCTGGTATCAAATTACATCGCAGCAATGCCTTTCAACCTCATTAATGCCAGGCTTCACACCTGTGGGGCCCAGTCAAGATAACACTTCAAACGAGCAATTCATTTTTTTCATGTTTTGCTTTTACATTAAACGTTCTCTTTTTAAGAGTTAAGGGTGTGCGCTTTGCAGACGCCTTGGCCTCTGAGATACGAGACTGCGCCGTCCGTATAGCGCTGCCGAATGGCAAATGCGAAATGCGAAGTCACGCTCACCCGAGGGCCTTTATAAATTGTAAAAAAGGAAGACGGCCGACCATTGTGAATAAGCATTGCGGCATTAACGATGGGCGTTTATAAGCGAGCATTCTTCATGCGTTTGACGAGAGTGACACGTGTCTTGGCTTTGTCGCCGCAGGAAGTCGCGTGGAAGGGACCACCTGTCGATGGTCTTGTGCCCGTGTTTGTGCAAGTGTGTCGTCGCCTATCCAAAATATTGTTGCAGGGATGCCACCCACGCTTCGCAAAGTCTCCGCAGAATGTGTGCAAGTTGGTTCTGCAGTTTACCCATTACACCGCACTGTCTTTACAGAATTCCTAAACATTGAATGCAGTTTGTTAAAAATTGTAACCGTGTTTCTTAAGTAAAATACATATATATTTTGTACACGTGATGTATTCAGCGGGGAGGAAGCTGCACGCGTTTGACAAGCAATTCAATGCCTTCACTTAGCCAACAGCGTGGGAGCAATGAGGCATGCTGGGGAGGATTCCAGATTTCCACAAGCGTCCAATCTCAGTGGGATGCTTCCGAGTGGAGGTAGAGGGGAGGGCAGCAGCAGCCGTCCAATAACTTCAGGTCTCCACTCAGGAGGCTCATGCGGCATATGGGGGGTGGGGGGGTTGGAGGAGGAGGTGGGTGGTGGCCGAGTGACCACCGAAGGGAAACATCACGCGGGCGGCACGCCTGCTGAGACTCGCGTGCGAGCCGAGGAGCTGCTGCAAGAGTGAAAGGGAGATGCTCTAAGCACCGTGAGTAGCCAGGGCTGTAAGCAGAGTACAACCGTACGCGTGTGTGTGGTTATTCGTGATTTGTTTTTGCTGTATGAGTTTGAAGTCAAGACTTTGTTTCAATGTTGTCTTCAGGGATACTTTTTTCATCTCCAGGTACTATAGTTCACAACCGATCCTATGAAAAGGCAACGTCTCCGTAGATTGAAGTCAGTCACCTTCATTAACCAGCAGATTAAACGAACCCATTGAGACTCGACGGGATGACCTGGGTTACGTGTGTGCTGACCGTCTTCACTGTGCACATCACATATATGCGCGCGTGTGTGTTCGCGCATTGCATTGCAATGTGTAATGAGTAACCTCTGGAAGCAAGTTCTGAGTGAGGCTGCGACCGCCCGTGTGTCCCCGCAGGACGTTCCTCCGAGGGGGTCGGGGGGGTGTGGGCTCCGCCGCGGTCATGATGAGCGCGTGCTGCTGTGCAGGGAGGTCCCTTCAGCGGGAGAAGTGCGCCAAGGTGGGTCACATTTCCCATCTCTCGGTGCGCGCGTAACAACGCAACCCCTTGGCCGCTGCTCGTGGAAAATAAATACGCGGACGGATGGCTTGATGGGATGGGGAGGACGAATGGGGAGGGAAGTGTGTTTGGTAACTCTGGAACCGATTGCGTAGCTAGTGACTTTTACAATGTGGATTGAGATCACACGCTGAATAAACGTACTTGTACGTAATCCTTGGCTGTGGACACACGCGACAATCCGTCGCAATTCGCATACTCGTGGGCTTTCACATGCACAGCATTAGCACAGTGGAGTGTCAATGCATGTCCTCGTTGGCCCCCGTCCAGTCACCAGGGGCCCCCTATGACCCCGTACCAAGGTCATGCCAATGCCGGGCAAAGTACCTGTTCGGGCCTCGGACTAACGAGATTGAATTTTTTATTTCCACCTATTGATCCCGGCGGAACGTTTGGCGAATGGGATGGGATTCTGTCGACGATGAGAGCCGGTGGATTCAGTGAGCGAGAGAAGCGTTCGCGATGTGGGGGGGGGGGGGTACAATGAAGAACCCTAAGAGCCCACGGTGCTCGCAGGAGCAAGCACGGACTTGCATTTGCGGCCACGTTTCCCTGCTCGTCTTTCTCACCGCAAGCTCACCGCTGCCAGTAAAGAATGCGATCGGCGCACCATAGCTCGCTCTCCTCCGCAAGCACAAGAACTGCATATAACTCACTTCGCGTGAGTGTTACATGAAGATTATTAGCAGATTGTTTTCATACAAGTTGGGGTATTGCTGCTGCTGCTGTACCAAAAAAAAATCTGGCTCGCTCTGTATGAATCAACATATTCGCTTGCCGAGTGATTCCCTGCATTGCTGTGGTCTCTGTCTTAGCCATGAGTGATCATATGGCAGTTCGTGGATTAATGAAAACAAAGCCACAGCTCAATCACCGTGCGACTCCAAAACCACAAGTTGACAGTGATCTCGTGTGAGGCTCAATTACATTGAGTGATGTATATTCACTAAAGGTCACCAAAGGCCATCGTCTCTAGCTCTGGGAGAGCGTGTGCGACGAGGCACGGTGTTGCCCACGCTGCTCCACACTTACAAAGGTTAGAACTTCTCTCTCGCGTGCAGCGGATTTGAGTAACAGCTTGGAGGGCTACAGATGGGTCCTTTTGGTCTGCCACGTGTTTTAAAAACTGTAGAGCGCTGGTCTTGTTTGCCAGGAATTACACGGCTGGTGGAATCGTTTAATTAAAACAAAAATATCAGATCTCTGTAACTTTCAAGGTGGAACTTGGAACGATACCATGTGTTATTATGAAACATTATTGGAACCCACGTGGGTACATATTCGAAATGAGTCCTTGTAAATGCTCCAAACAGTTCGTGTTGATGCCGAATGAAGGAGCCTTGCGTGCTTGAACATGAGTCCAAATAAAAACCGCATCAGTGCCCCCCAGTAGCTATCACAGCAGTGTGCCCATATAATAATAATGAATTGATAATAACACTGTGATTAATTATTTATTTAGGCATCCCTCATGGGGTCTCAAAGTGCCGCTTTCATTGTGTCACCAGTTGCTGATTGGGCATTGAAACTATCTTCATCATAACACTTTCAGATTTGCTTCACCAGTCATAAACTGCAGTTTAATCCACACACAGATAAATTACATTAGAAATACGAAATTGGAACAATTACAGCTCTATCATTGTTTATTTTGTGACCCTGTTGAGGCGGAGCAGCAGCGCAGCATTTAGCCGTGCCGTGAACTGGGACGACCTGCAATTGATTTCCGGCCAAAGGCAGAGCAACATCTCAAGCGGTCCTAACCTACCCCCTCCCCCGTCCCGACTTCACCAATCCACACTGACCAATGTAGTGAAGTATGTCCAACCAATCCCCAATCATCATCAAGCATGTTTAGGCTGTGGCGTTATCAGCCGGTGGAAGCCACTGAGATAAGGAGCACAGTGACTTGGGGGCGAGTCAGTTACAATGTACGACAGGCCTGGCGATTCCCCTGTGGGTGTCACGACCAGCAAGGCAGGCGTATGGAGCATTCCCATACACAGACCTGGCCTCAACTCTCCAGCTATCTCCCATGCTATAACGACTCTCTGTATGAATCCACTGTGCCATACATAAGCAGTGTAATTAAAAACATATTTACAGGTATTTGTCAATCCACAGCTGGATATAGGACTCCCGATGCCTTGTGGGTTATAAGGGGGGGGGGGGGGGTTCTGACCATACTTCACCACAGTGGTTAGGTATGGCCCAGAACCAGGTCAGGTATGACTCGCTACTGATATAAGCTGTGGCTGGGAATCGAACTCAGATTGATGGGTTCATAGTGTGGTGCACTAATCACTGTTCCACCACTCTCCATCACAAAGAGATATTAGTGCTGGTCAAAAAGCTGTGTACATGTAGAACAGGACGAACACGGCTATTCCTAAACCTCATAATGGGATTGTTTTGCAATCCCACATTAATGCAGGGGTTTCGCAACACGCTTTAGCATCGGACAGGATGATTCATTTATACGGGTGTTGGAAATTGAACTGATGAGTCTGAGATTGTACCTACACTTAAAATGCCTTTATAAAAACATTCATCTTTGTCAGGCGCACACGGGTATAATCTCTATGTACACAGTTTATTATTATTTTCATAACAGGAAGCCGATTTTATGCAAACATAGATTGTTTAAAACCTGCAGATCAGTCTGTGCCAGTTTCTGTATTCCAGCAGCGGCGTGGAGAGTGGGCGCTGATGAATGTCCGCAGCCTGAATGTGTATTTATACAATTGTCCAAGCCCATGGCACATATGGTTAAACTCTCTGAATATAGAGTGGAGTGTGCATGCCGAACTTCAATGTGTATTTTCTCAGCTTCTCTGTATTTGCTGTGCTCTATCTGCCGTGTGCACGGTTCTAAGAAGGGTATTTTGCAATGTGAAAGGGAGGTTTGTACATTTCCATCTGGTGGGATGTTTGTTTAAATTACTGCTCTTGGATGTGCGCTTGCGATGTCATCGATGATATTTTGAGTAAAATCGGGTTGGGCACGTCGGGAGGCTTTGTGTTGCGCTCGCGGCTCCTGCACGCCCATTTATTTCCCTTTCTGGCTCCAAACTAAAAACATACAACTGCTTTGGGCCAACTTTCCCGATATCCTTAGCACGGCACGTCAACAATGGATCGGGAATGTGTGGAACGGCGCGCGGGCACACGGAGCAGAGGACCCGGCCGCCCCCAGGCAACTCTCGCTTGTGCCGCAAGAGCCCCGTGTATCTGGGCCCCTCTCTCCTGGCCCTGTCCGCCGCTGTCCCTCACCCCGCTGTAGGCCACACTGCCGCCCGCGCAGGACTCGCGTAGATGCTTACATCTCGTGAAATGCGACAGTAAAACCCCACGATGGTATTTCACACAGGTTATTTTGATATGCTGCTCCTTATGCACTGCAAATATAATGAAGCAGTGATGCGTTGGTTAGCACCTCTGCTCCCCGAACCTGAATACCTGAGTTCGATTCCTCTATCACTAACCCACGTTGACAAGATATTTACTCCCTCGCCTGGTATGCAGGAGGTCGTGGGTTCGATGCCTGTATATTTGGAGTTTGCATGTTCTCCCCGTGATCGCGTTAATTTTTCTCTGGGTCCTCTGGTTTTTGCCTCCACATTTAGAAACGTGCGTTAAGAGGATTTGACTGCTGTACATTTTCACAGGATGAGTCACTTCGTTCATTTGTGGCCATGTCGCTTATGAAAAAGAACAATATAGCTCAATGGGCATTACCTGGTAAATAAAAAATAAAAAAATTAGTTTTAATCCACGCTCCTGGTAAATTAAAAATATAAAGTTTAGTTTTAATCCACGCTGACTGGCGTGGTAAAGTATGGTCAAACATCCCAATGACTGGAACAGCATGGGAAGGTCTAATGCAGCAGTGGATTTACAATGCTGTAAATTATTCAAATTATTTTATACGTAGTTTTATCAGTCACATTTTGTGTGCATGGCAGGCAGTCTCCAAGGCTGTGAAGCATGTAACTCTATGATTGGCAAAGCTAATGGAGCCAGTCTGGCACTGATTGTGTAACGGTAGGTTTTTGCTTGATTTGCTTTATCAGTAATAATGTTTGATGTGCAGCTGCCATAATCTGATAATGGCCAGCGTCTGGATGAACATAAAAAAAACAATGCGGCTAATCTGCAGGCAGAAGTCATTATAGCCGAGTACCAAGCTGGCCTGGTCTGTGTCACTGGCACATCAAGAGCAGCATGTGTCAGGGCCCAGTCTCGATGCTCAAGCAGTCTGCCTTGCACACGGAATCTCACCTGCATTGCGATCGCATTCACAGCTCGCCGACATGATCATCACTATTGAGATTGTTTTGAGAGGCAAAGTGGCAGTGCATGATCTATAGGTGTAATCCATTCTGAGATTCCCATTGAGCACTCGCGAACCTGGTACCTGGTCAATTTCACATGTTTATATGTGGACGCTTTGTTACGCTGTCACACCTTGACGAAATGCGGTCTTCGGATGTGATTCGGTGCACGGTACACGCCATTCTCGCGTTCGTAAATACAGCATTCAGATTGCAGAAGTGTTGTTGAGACTCTCATGGACACCTGTCCGCTTGGTGCGACGTGACCAGGCCTCGAAAAAGAATGTTACACACAGTTCTTTACCAAGGAAATTGCAACATGGCCCTACTCTCCATAATTATTTTTTCAGAATCTATTCTTTAAAGTTATGGAAATTCAGTTCAGTGTGGGCGGTGGAGGGGTTTGCCGGATTGCACACGTGTTTTGCGGTGCTGTGTCTGAGCAAAAATCGGCATGGGAAATCAACTTCAGCAGCGGTGGAGATGACTGCGTGCGGGTGCGGGGGAGACCGTTGTTTGAGCCAGGTTTTTAAGAGGTTAATTCGTAAGTGTGCAGATCGTTGAGTTGCCTTCCCGCGCCTCTCGTTCGGTTTTTTTCCCTCTTCCCAAAGCTCTGCAAGAGCCAAGCGCGCGAGTGACAAGGCCGAGCGCGAAGCGTCACGCGCGACATTCGTTTGCGTCACCGTGATGAAGTGAAAAAAACGAAACCTGGCCACTTGATCGGGCTCCCGTGAATTCTGACAGCGTCCACGCGTCGGGGACCCGCGCACCTGGACCTGTTGCTCTCCTGCAACGCGCGCGCAGCAGCTACAGTGCATAAGTGAAGCCACATTGGGTGAATGCGCGGCGACGGAAGGCTTCATGGAAGCGGGCGGACCCTGCAGTGGTTTAGTGCGGGCGCGTGCATGCACGCACGCACGTGTGTGTGTGTGCGCTGCGACCCAAGTTCGATTCCCGCTCACGGCCAAAACCAGTGACGATTATCTGAACCGGTCCTGGTCCCTCCCCTAGGCCGACTCAGCATCAAATGAGTACATTACTTGATGCGATGTGTAAACATCGCCACTATGGAGACAAAGGCGAGGCTCGGGCGTGGTGCTGGCCACCCATCCCCTCGTGTGCCGTGCCGACCTTCATAGGTGCTTGGTAACAGCACTTGCCCCAAGAGTCTATTGAGGCTATATGGGGGATCCTGGTCTTTGTGCACACGTGTGAGTCTGTGATTGTAAATCTGGAAGGACGGGGAGAAGCCGCTCTCTGCTCGAGCAGAGTGTCGAAAATTGGCACCGAATTACAGGAAGCGAGTGTCTGCTTTGTGTACCGAAATCCTTTTAGGGTGTTTAAAGAATTACACGTGGGGTGGGGTTGTTATTTTGTAGAAAATTAGACTTGAAAACCAGACGGTCTCATCTTGAGAGCATTTCACGTTTTGCTGCTCGCCTCCGCCTCCGCCGCCGCCGCTGCCGCTGCTGCTACTGCATGAGCTCCGCGCTCGTGCCGTCTGGCCCGTGTGCCGCGCCTGCTCGATCATAGGCGCCGCATCATCCTGTCGTGTCGTGGGCGTGAGTGCACCTCGGTTCAGCCGTGCTCGCTGCGCCGTGCTCCCGCCTTGCTGGGAGCCCGCAGCCTTGGGCCCGCTTTGAAAGGAACAATTTGTCAGATTCATTGGGGTGACGTGCAGTGTTGAAACCTGACCTTTTTTTTGTTCAGGCCACAGTATAAAGCTGCCTACATTTCTGTGGAAACAGCAGCCTCTTGCTGTTTCTCCTTAATCTCCCCGCTTGTCTTCGCAATGCATTTTCCTGCTTCATCAACGGTACGAGTTTGGGAGCATTCATTAGGGCATTACCAGTTTTCATTTGGTGGGGATTAATGTTGTGGCGTCTTAGCTGCTCCCAACGCCGCTTGCCTCGGGGGGCAGCACTTAGCCGTCACTCGGGCAGCGTTTGCCGTGCGTGAAATGTGCTAAATAGGGCAACATCTCTTAGGCCAGGGGTGTTAAGTGCATTACATGATGGAATGTTGACAAGTCTAAAGGCATGTATTGTGTGATGCCGGTGTGTGCGCTAAGTATATTTGATTAATGTTTCTAGATAGATAATACAGAAAAGGGCACATTTATAACGTATTTAATGCGACATTATTTCCCTTGTGTGCGGACGTTTCCCACATGATTGGGTGCTTCAGCTTCATGTTAACTGTAAAATCACACTTCCACCGACTTCTCCTCTGCACGTGCCTGAGCCACAGGGCCGCAAGGATAGTGGGAGCTGAACGTATCTTTACCTCACCCGCAACAGCATCAAGTGACAAATACACTGTGGAGTGATACTGTGGTGGAAGCGGGAATTAATGTCTTAAGATGTCAAATCCAGTCCCTGGTCAGGAATTTAACTCGCCCTCCCCCACCCTGGATGTATGTATGTTGAACTTCTTTCGCACCGTATGTAGCCAATCGTGGTAATGGGAGGTGCGGGATTGTGAGGTCAGTATAGCAGCTCATT
Source organism: Lethenteron reissneri (assembly GCF_015708825.2). NCBI lineage: Eukaryota > Metazoa > Chordata > Hyperoartia > Petromyzontiformes > Petromyzontidae > Lethenteron > Lethenteron reissneri. The sequence goes on along the minus strand of NC_083798.1, from coordinate 9,417,704 downwards.
TACAGGCATACACGTGAATGGAGGGGGCACGTAAAAAGTATTGAAATGGCGATATCCAAGTATGCACGTGCGTAGAAGCACACAGTTCCAACGACCGGCTTGCACTCCCCACTGCTGAAGGCATAGCGTTTGGGAAATTACAACCAGCAGGTAATGGGAAATGCCATGCTGTGTTAAGATTAATTAGAAATGGGGGGCAGTCATTCTTTCAGACGTTGTTTTTCCCCCAAGCTACCTTTTATCCCTCTGAACGCTGGCATTTCATCGCTGTTGATGTTATACCTGCGAAGCCCTTTTTCAGCGCCTCTCAAAGCGTTTAAAGGAAGTCCATTATCGCCTCAATTTGACATCATAAGTCCTGCCGCCACCGCTTCCATTGTGGGTGTCGCGAAGACGTTGGGGTGCGTTAGAGGGAGGTGTGTTGACTCTGGCGCGCGGGACGCATTCCTTGTTCTCTCGCTGCCGGTGCGAGATGCACGAGGAGGGGGGGGGGGTATTGAACTCTCCCTCTTTCCGGTAACGAGGCGCCCACGAGGCGCCCGCTTGCACGCAGCCTTCCCACTCCGTAAGGCGATATCGCGCAATAGCGTGCCTCGCATAGCGTGTCTCTCTCACACAGTGTGTCTCACACAGCGCGTCTCTCACAGCGTGTCGTCTGATAAAGCGCGTCCATCACGGCGCGTCTCACACGGCGCGTCTCACACGGCGTGTCCATCACGAGGCGTCTCATACGCGTGTCTCACATGCGCCGCTGTTACTCTGAGGCAGGAGTCCAAGTGCGGGTAAATTAAAGGGGTGCGGGTGGGCAGCAGAGCGAAGCTGTGCGTGAACACCCCGCCATTGTCAAGTTTTGTTCGCTCTCAATTGGGAACTGTGTTACTCTTCTAACCCAGTGCAGCCCATTTCACCTGAATTAAGGGCTCATTTGTGGTTGGTGTGGAGTGGACAACCCAGTAATCTACTTTGAAATACAATTGCCCAAAAATGTCAAATGTTACGTGTAATATCCCCCCCCCCCCCTTTAAGGTAGCGCTATTGACGAATGTGTTTTTGTTTATTCGTCTTTACGCTCCATTGCCGACGCAGTGCCGCCAAATAATGTGTTCGCAGTGCCACTGGTTAGACTTGGATTGTTAAAGCAGTTTAATGCAAAAAACAACCTTAAACTTCAAAAATGAATTAAAGAATGATCCCTCCAGCGTTCTTTCAGTAACCATGAACCAATGCGAATTTTGTGAAACGTTGAGAAAAGTTCACCTCAAAGCCACTTTAACACCGACTGCTCTGCATCAAACGGGGAATGTTTGGCAAGGGATGCACAGATTGCATCTGTACAAATAGAGCCTGCTCCGAACGACTCCACTCGGGAGGCACCGGCGGGGGGCTCGCGGACAATCACGCGCAGCGACGTCTCGCCAGGCAGCGCGTGCGTGGCTCTTGCGCCACGGCTCGCCTGCGGAGCCGGGGTGCACCTCTGGGGAAAAGAACCTGTGAGTGGTTGCGGCCGGCATGCCGCTGCGTGCATGGCTCATGCCAGAGCACATGGGTGGGACACTGAAGAAAAAAAAAGTTTCATCCCGGAGCGTATAATACCGCGTGGAGTCCCTGCAGGGGCACACTTTCGGCAGAATCCTTCGCTCCGACGCTGAAGATGCTAGCCGTGCTTGTGACGGCCGGGAGTGTGAATCGATCAGCAGCGACTCCGCAGTTGAGCGAGAGGGAGAGATCGTTAGCGCCGTGATGGTGTAATAAGCTAGCAGGGGGCCACAGAGGGGAGGGAACAGAGCTGGGCTGGGCTGGCGTGCAGTGATAGCTGCATGCAGACGGGCGCGCACGCACACAAAACCTGCACATGGGCTGCACCACCAGCCTCGGCTGCTGCGCCGAGGAGAATCTACAGGGAGCACCGGGGCATCCGTCGGCCATGAGGACAGAGAAAGAGAGAGGAAGGAAAAAAGCGGCGAAGAAATGTGACGATGACGTTAAGGAGATGAGGAAGGTAAGAGGGAATTTCAGACGATACTTTTATGCTAAGCAACTTTCCACTACTCCCAAGCTTCTTGCTGAAATGTCTAAATTATTTCCTGTTTTACGTGCCGCTCTAAAGCTGGGAAGCAATATAATGTACGAATCATGTTGAGAATACAGCACTCGATTTATGAACATTTTATTGTACGTTGATTGCGGTCTACTCCAGATATGTTAGCGTGTGAATATAAAAGCTTATTTGGCTCACGTTTCTGGGTGTGCTCCACAAAACGTGCAACAGCCCTCACTGTTTGGGGGTTCGGGGGCAAAGGTCAATGTCGTACGACCCATGGATATTTTGACAGCTTCTTTCTTGTGCTGTTTGTTGCCATATTATGTCTGTGCAAGCGTTTTCTTTAGATCGCTTTTCACTCAAATTCTTCTGAATTACAAGGAGCTATGTAGGGCCGTTTCTCTTTTAAATCCTGGCGTTATGACACTGACGAGAAGAGGCTCGCTAAAGGGGTACGTGGGGGTGGGGCAGAGAGTCGCCCTCCACCTGAATATAGAGAAATGTGGAGACAACAGCCCTCGGAGAGTCACGTGGGAGGGCTCGTAGCCTTCTTGACAGTCTTACTGTGTGGATGACATTATGACAGCTGCAAAGAAAATTACGGGAGAGACGCAGAAGCACGGAGAGAATGAGAGGGGGGAGGCAGACATGTAGGTGGTGGGCTCTCAAAAGGGTTTAGCATCTACTTTCAACACGGTATGGAAATTTAATATTTCTGCTGCAGAAACTTGGAAAATTCTTGCTCAGACAGAAGGCTGTTGTACGAGCACAGCAGACGTGACATCATGTAAGCGAACGCGACGCCAGCACTTCCCAGCGGTATCGCCGTGCGCCAGCCTGTCAGCGCGCTGATCCCGTGGCACGGAACTAGAGAGATGCCGCTCCCCCAGTTACCCTTGCCTTACGGACGGTTCGGCTCCGGCGACTGCAACCTTGAATTCCTGGGCCTCTTTGCGGCCCCAGGGAGCAATTCCTCTCATAAACGCGTTCACTATACATGCGACTAGTAGGATAATCACTCAACGGCAATTGCCGCTATGTGAACCGATAGCCTTCTTTCAAAGCAGTTTATGCAAATGACCACGTAGCTCATTTCTTATCTGCGCCACCTCCCACGTGGGTCTCTCCAGCACTTGGGGGCACGAACATTGCAACGTTTCTTGTAAAAAGTGTCAAAAAGTTAGAACAGAGGATGATATATGGTTTTACACTAACATTGGTAAATCAAGCGCTTGTCGTAACATGACCTCGAGCCACTCTGACTTATTCATGGACTTGAACAGTAGGTGTCCTCCCAGATAATCCTGTGGTGTAGCACTGGTAATGATGCTGCTCTCAATAACACGATCGTTGGCTTCAAGCTGCTGCACTGAAGTTGATTCACCAAGCACCGCCAACGTGGTGTCCCCAAAGTATTTATAACTTAAATCTATCAACATCAGACCGTTATGTATCCACTGCTGGATGCAGGCCTCCCCAAATTGTAGTCATCCGTCACTATCCCATGATGCCAAAATAATTATTGTGCCCACGCACGAGTTCAGCTCTGTGCTGGTCATCCTCTTGGGTGTGTTCCGTTCTGTGGCTGTAATTCCATCTCCAGTCTCGTCTATCAGCTATCATCATTTCTAGCGGTTTGCCCGATCCCACTTGAAATTTGAGACATGTTAATAGACCATTCTCAGATCCATGTGCTCCTCTTTTTTGCCTCGCAGTATAATACTCTTAGGCGTTTTCGGTAAAGTCACGTAGGTAAAAAAAAAATTAATAGAAGTAATAATAGAAATAAAATAATAAATCACGACGTTTCGAGCGCATCATCAGGTGGAACAACCACAGCAAGAAACAAATGCTGAAGCATTTGTTTCTTGCTGTGGTTGTCCCACCTGATGACGGACGCTTGTGTTGCGCCCGAAACGTCGTGATTTATTATTTTATTTCTATTATTACTTCTATTATTTTTATTTTTTACCTACGTGACTTTACCGAAAAAGCCTAAGAGTATGAATTCTTGCAGTCACGAAAGCTTCAAATCTAGAATCGCAGTATAATTCCTAGCGTGGATCTCTGGTATTTATGTATGTTGCATTTATTTCGCACCTTCCGTAGCCATCCGTGCTAATCGGAGGTGCGGGGGAAGGGAAACTAAACAAAAAATCAGTTTTTCGTGCTTTTCTGTTTTTGTTTAACGCTGTTTGCCAGAACCATGTTTCCATTCCATGTTGTGGGAGGTAACATGCAATGATTTAAACACATCTTAAGGCACGTTGCATGTGTGTGTTGCTTTGCACTTAAAATGCATTTATCAAAAAGCAGCCCAACTTACTCTCGCTTATATTCCGCCTTTGATCCTGGTCTGCCTTAAATAAATGCCTACATTTACATTGTTGTGTCTTTCCGTTGTAATTTCCTTTAGTTCAGCAAACATATTAGAGCATACATGTTAGGTCCTTCACTCATTTGCGATGGCACGTATCCAATTGTTGCGAGAATGACTGTGTCAGCGAATCTGAGATGGTGAACACCATCACTGTTGAAATATTTGGCTTTATTTCTCGAAATCAATGTTTAATGACAGTAAACCGCAACGGACTAACCAGTGGTCAGGTATTGTCATTGACTGGAGAAGAGGTTTGGGGAGCTCCATGGCTACCCAGAGGCGACCTGTACCTTGAGGTGGTGGCCAGTGTTCGGTGTAACGTGGGTGAGGTATGGGTCATGTCAGCACCAACGTTTTCCAAACAGCGGCAGTCAAAGTGGCTGGCACAGATAATTGAGACACTGAAATGTGAGCGGTGGAGCAGTACACCACATTCGAAACCCGATTAACTGAGATTGATTCCTGGTCACGGCTAACATCAGTGGCAAGTGGTATTTGAACAGAATTTACAAGTGTGATTAAGTATGGTCAAACAACCCCCCATAATTGATATGGGCATGGGGAGGCCCTCATGCAGCAGTTGACTGTCAAAGGGCCGTACATTATCATTATTGTTTATACTTTGACACGCTCGACTACCCTTTGTGTAGTGAGTGTGGAGGAGAACCTGTCTGCTAGGTTGGGTTTCATTACCCCAGTCCCAGAGCAGTGGTGGTGAGAAGCGCTTGGGCTGCACTCGCTGGGACAAAAAAAACAACGAAATTCGCAAGTGCCGATAGTGTTGCCGCTTGCAATAATCGCGGCGGCGCCGTTCGGCCTCACCACGCTCAAGAGATCTTAGAGTGGTGAGCGGAAGGTCGATTTTGAAACTTCCCTGCGAGCTCGTGCCACACGAGACGTTGCGACAGCAGGCCGCTGTGCCACATCCACCACCGCCGCTGATGTTGTTGTGATGTGGCCCGCACCTGCTGTATCGCAGTTCCGCTCTCCGCCCCGTGAATACTGTCGTGGGGTCGGGCCGAGAGGCAATGATTGAGGATGTGAATAATGCAGATGCTTTTGCAGGCAGAATGAAGCAGGCCGAGGTTTTGACTTTCACTCTGAAAGGTTAGCACACTTTTAACAACGGCATGTTCCGGTAATAATGTTATTTGACATTTACCCTTCCATTATATGAGGGCATGTAATCAGAAATGACCCTGAGAGACGGTGTATCTCATTGTGTGAGTTCAGTCGAGGGCAGAGCAGAGGTTTTACGTCCATAGTTTTGGTGGTCGTGACATTCAGGGAAGCCACTCACTTAATCTGCCCGGATTCGCTATACAGCGACTTCATTGACAGCTAAAACAAACCTCCTTTCACACACACACACACCAGCCCTGCGCGCCACGCGTGCCGGCTTGATCCACGTGTTGGGAGCGTGGCCACTTTCCCGTGGCGGCTCAGCCGGGCGCGGTGGTGGTGGCGGTGGCCTCACCGCGGGCCTCCTGACGGTGGCGCTCTCGTGAAGCGTCGAACACCAGCAGCAGCAACCCGCGGGGGGGGGAGTCGTCGACTTTTGCAGCACCCCCCCCCCCTGCCTAGTTTAGGACTGGCAACACAGACCGCATCAACTCGTTCTCGCTCGGCCACAGGTCGAAGCCTCACGTCGGATTCCGTGTACAACACAGCAGGCGCGGTGACGGACCCTTGTAGGTATGATTCGTGGAGGTGTTGGCGTTCATTTGTGAGAAGAAGAACAACAATAAACACGTGGCCATGCTGCTGTAAGAGCAAGGAAACGCGAGGCCTTCTCCCTCCACTCTCCATCTCGCAGTGAGGCCCTGCATGCGTGCAAGTCGGTCCACACGGTGACCAACCATGCGAAGTCAACCTCTGCTTCTTGTCTGATCACTGCCCCCCGCAGAGCGCCCACGTTGTTGCGGTACGATTAGTTGTCCTCTTGTGTCGTCTGTAGTCGTCATTAGCCGGCCATGGTCGACCCCGCTGTGTGGGTAAAGCCCTTCCACGTGTCAAGCCATTAGACCGTCGTGAATTAACCCAACCTGCCTTGTCGGGTCACGGTGTGTGTGTGTGAGAGACTCTTAATCCTTCAGCATTTCCACAGGGACCCACACGCAAGCGTGGCTGTGGGATTAACGCAAGTCTTTAACAGGTTCACAGATGGTGTCAGAGCCACCGAGCACCTGCACTTATTAGATGTAAGCTCTTGTCGGGGTTGACACGTGTCTTATTGCTCGAGTATCTCCATCGCGATGGAAATATAATGAACGTAATCGTATGAAGCGGCATGTTGCTGTCGGCTCTGCCCGTGGTGGATGGAGTCGTGGGTTCTCTCTTGATGTTGGGCCGCATCTGCGTGGGGGACGTTTGGGGGCCCCTCGTGATGGGACGCGGGGCCACTGCCCTGAGACGTGGGACAAAGGGCAGCCAGCCAGGCCCCCGTCACGGCCTCATTTACAATTCAGGGTGGCGACGGACTCGTGAAGAATGTAATTTCCCATTAGAATGAACCTCGCAGTCAACCCGCTGCGGGCACGTCGGTACACGCGACTGTTGCCTGCCTCTCACGTTTTGAATCATCCCGCGAATTCAAATCGAGACCGCGGCGTGTCTGTTTATATTAACTTCTAAAGTAACGCCGAGGAAAACGCGTTCAACTAGCATGCCGATTTGTACACTCGGGAGCAAGGCGCATGGCAATATCACAACAATTGCACCAACTCGTCACGTTCCGAGGAAAGTCGTCCATCAGTACTGATATTCGCCTCGGAGTGAGCGGGTAAAGACGCGTCTGCAAATGAGTTCTTCACGAAGTTGAATAATTACAGCCCCAGCTGCCGTTATGTAAACAGTCATAAATGAATTTCAGATATTAAAAAAGGCGTCTAACAACCCGTGACGGGCAATGGTAAACAGTTGAGTTGTGGGTGTGTGTGGTGTGTCCCGCGGGTTTGGTATGTGCCACGCTAATGCACGGCTTGGCAGCCCTCCATCCAGAGTTCTCGTCTCTCCTCATCCCCCCCTCTCTCTCCCCGTCTCAGATTGTCTCCCTTTAGATTTTCACTCACTGCCCCTTTTTGCTCTTCTCTGTTAAATTGGCTCTCTGCTTCTTAACCCCCCCCCCCCCCCCCCCCCATAAGGTGCGTTAGATGGGGTGACTGGTGGTGGAAAAGCCTTCATCAGATCTCTGTTCTTGTGACATGGGAAACAGAAATTCGTATCCGTAGTAGGTTTTTTTGGGGTTAGTTCGCGTAAAAATAAATGTGTTGTTAAACCCGCCACCACCAATTTGTACAGTTTGTCACGTAAACAAAACATGACAATTGGTTACTAGTTCAGCACACCCGTGTGTTGGAGAGTAAACCCACACCATTTATAATTTGAGTGCTGTACGACCTTTTGCCAGTAATTACAACCAGCTTCATCAGGCTATAGCCATAATTTTTTATGTAGCCTGACGAGGCATTTATATTTACGCGATCTAACCCAGAAAAAACATAATGCATAATATTGGTCGCGAAAGCTTGCGACGTGTTAAACAGAAATTCGTATTTCCATTCATCCGCATGCTGCAGTGCACTCTGGGCACGGGACATATCCACATTGAAATGGAGTCTTGCAGCGGGCTTCTTGGTGGGAACTTGAGTCTTGGTTCACTTTTATGTGATGTTAACTACCTCGCCTGGTATTAAGGGGGCTGTGGGTTTGATCCCGACCCTGACGCCTGCTGTATATTTCGAGTTTTGCATGTTCTCTGCGTGGTCGCGTGGATTTCTTCTCCTGATCCTCCCATTTTTCCCTCCACATTTAGAAACATGCGTTAGATTATTTGGCTGCTGTAAATTTCCACATGATAAGCCACTTCGTTGAGCTATAATTTGTGGCCAGGTCGCTTCTGAAAAAGAACTCATAGCTCAGTGGGTTTTACCAGGTAAAATGAAAGTTTAGCTTCAATGTGTTTATTTCTAGTAATTTGCTTACCTTTCCTATATTTAGCAGTCCTATCATGTGTGTTTTTTTTTATCTTACCCGCCCCTACTCAGCATCAGTGAAAACGAGCTTCATAGTTCATCAGAATTTCCAGGGTAAATACAGATTCTGCTGGCGCGTGTATCGATTGCTCTTCTCAGCGCACTCCCATTCCTGGAATTGTATGCGCTCTACCGTTTGCGTTAATGCCCCATGCGTTGTCATATATATTGTGGTTGTCTCACGTTTTATGTCTTACAATTCCATTAATGCAGAGGGAGGTTGGGAGGGAGAGAATTGGCAGCCAGTAACCTGACCAAGTATAATTTGTGTTTTGTATATTTTTTATGAAAGTAATAAACAGATACGGTCAGAATCTCAATTCAATGAGCAGTTTCATTTTGAATGACGAATTAATTAATAACGTTTGTGTTATGTCTGAAGAGGTATGCCCTGTGTACTATTTTGTATTTTACATTTTATTTTGATGTTATGTCCTATGTGTAAATTATGTTTTGTTATATCCTATGTGCTCAATGTTACATCACATGTTTTGTGTTGCATCTTAAATGTTACGTGTTCTCCTGTGTTGTCTTGTGTCTTACCTGTTTCATCTTCTTTGCATGTATTCGTATGTACTATGCATTGGTGTTGTACTGACTAGCTTGGTGAAATATGGTATGGGGGGGGGAATCGGGGTTAGGAACTGGAAAGTTTACTACTTATAACAAAGCGATGTATAACGGGGAATTTCCCCCCATAAGAATAATGGTAAATTTGTGGGTGGTGGATTGGGACCGTAATGCAGTCAACAATGCTTGACTCAGGGAGGAGGACGCCCCTGCCATGCATAGTCCCATGGGATGTTGGCTATCAACAACAAGGCAACTCCTATGACTAATTGGGAATGGGACGCAAGCGTAGGATTGATCACCCTGTCGCTGGCCGCCTTTGGGGAGGGTGTATAGTATGAAAGGCCGAAACACCCTAGGAACTAAAGGTTCACTACTGACGATGCGCTCCCCAAATTTCACCAGGCTCACTGTTCATGAACTCTTGGAAGTGCTTGCACAAAGGATAGTAACATCTCATCCTGTGTTCTTTGGAATCTGAAACATTGCCTACTAACTTTTTTGCCCATCCAAGGACGGGTGTATATTGCAGTAAATCTGAAATATTTATTGAAAAAAATTGTTCAGCTCATGATTATTAATGCGGGGGGGTTGCCCCATGGAGAGTGACGTCACCCGCTCATGGTTATTGGGGAGGGGTGCGGCATGTGGGGTGCGCGACCTTGTGCGTTAGTGTAAATTTCCACGCGGGCATGAATATTAATGAAGGGGTGGGGGGCTCTTTTGCAGAGCCGTCACGCACGGATGTAGCACTGTGCTGCGTATATTTATTTTTTACCGGTCACTTTCTGTAAAGAAACGTCAGATTTGAAGCGACTGCATAATACATTATTTAATTGAGCTCGACCTTCCTCTGCGTTGGTGTAAAAATCCACCCACTTATGAATATTAATAATCGAGGAGTGGGCCTCATGTGGAGTGACGTCACACGGGGGGGGGCTCATGTGGAGTGACGTCACGCGCGGGACGGACAGACATTTCTTGGTTGATTATAGAAGGGAATGCGACTCAAAGCGGTAAAATTTCTCCCATAAGAAGCAATGGAATAAGGTAGGGATAGGGAGCGTAACTTAGGGAAACGTGTTTCATACTTAGCAACCAAAATACGTACTGTACTTGTACAGTATCTGTACTATATTGTACAATACAATATACACAACCAATTCTGAGTTCAAGGACCTTTCAACAGCATTTATAATTTAACAAACACTGAATTGAAAACTATTTTATGAGCATTTCAAAGCAGCCCTGTACACTTTAACACGTTTTTATTTTTCTAATGACTTGAAGAGAAATACATTTTTAGTGTAAGAGCACAGAATCTTAAACAGCATTTTTTTTATTTTACCTTCACCTTTAATTTGTATGATCTTTGAGGCGTGGATGAGTTATGCTCGATTGGCTTGATTGGCTTGATTGGAGGTGTTGGGAGAGGATTAGGCCGATTACAATGAGCACTCGCTACGCACAATGTGAGAGAACATGATGGGGCTGAGAAGCAGCAGACAGGAGTTACACGTTTTCTGTACAGTGTTAAGCAGAACTGAGTCGAAATCGACGTGACGACGTATGTGCGGGGACATTTTACATTGGGTTCCTCAAAAAGTCAGCGACGTGACGGTGTGAAACAACGTATATCGTGGCGACGTATATCGGGGACCCCTTATAAAACAATACCAGTGACTGACAGTATCGGAAGGCTTTCATCAAGGAGTTGGATCCTAAAGGGCTGTAGATTAGTGATTTGATTTTTGGTTGGTTGTGCTGTGTGTTATAGAGGTGTATGGGGAACGGTAGTGTAGCGGTTAACATGCTGCGTTACGAACATGGCAGCCCGAGTTCGATTCCCGCTCATGGCCCACACCAGTGACGATTATCTGAACCGGTCCTGGGACTCCCCAAGGTCGACTCAGCCCCAAATTAATACCTGGTGAGGAGTGTAAACATCGCCACTGGGAGACAGACAGCCAGGCGTGGTGTTAGCCACCTCTCGTGTGCCGTGCAGGTCTTCATAGCTGCTTGCTAACAGCACTGGCCCCAACAGTCTGTTCAGGCTACATGGGGTATCTTTGTCTTCTTTTAGGGTGTGTGGGGGAAGTAGTCAACTGGTTAGTACACTGAGCTATCAACCTGGCGACGCAAGTTCGATTCCCGCTCACGATCAATAACAATACCAAATATTTGAACCAGTCCTGGACCTCCCCTAGATCGACTCAGCCTTAAATCAGTACAGTACCTGGTGCTGTGTGTAAATATCAGCACTGAGGAGACAAAGGCGGGATTGGCGTGGTGCTGGCCATCCACCCCCAAGTGTCCTGTGCCGGCCTTCGTAGGTGCTCGCTCACAGCACTTGCCCCAATTGTCTGTTGAAGGCTGTACGGGGATCTTGTTTGATGGGGGTATGGGACAGCATGTCATTTTACATAAAATATACATTGTGCACCCTAAGAAGCTGTCGGCGCTGCGAATTATCACCGTGATTTAATACTATTTTAGGCGTACACTAAAAAAAAATAATAGGTGTGCTCACATGCAAATGATACAAATACGAGGGTGTCGTATAAACTATTTTCAGCCCAGGCAAAATCTGTGCGCCAAGATTAGTGCTCATTTCCTATGCCGCGTGTGTCAGTTGACTGGCTGCCAACCCTCTCCCTCCCACCTCCCACTGCTCCCCACTGCAGTAATGGAATGAAGATGCCTTGCTTCTGCTGGGTACCACGAGAGAATGTCCTTTCGTCTCCCCAATGCATTGCTGGGACTGTTTTCGCTCAGAACACCTGGACGTACGAGTCCTACGACCAAGCTCAGGAAGTTGTCATAGGAGCCACTTTTGCATTTGCGAAAGTGGCGACCAACTTCACATCGACGTTTTGTGGAAGGTAAAACTGGGTGTGGTAAAAAACGGTGGTGCCCCTGGACCCTGGCTGAGCGTCCATCGGTCACGGAACATCGCGCACCGACGCGTGACGTGCCCACTGCCGCCAGCACCATGCCCGGCGTCCAACCGTGCTGCAACCTCGCCCTGCGGTCTCTCAAGGCACTACTATCCTTCCTCCTGCCCGGCTGGTTTCATAAGAAGCCAATGGTAATAATGTATTATGATGATCATCGCGATTGCGTAACAGCAGTCAGTGATCGTGTCCGGTGGTGCTGGTGTTTAATCAGTGGAATGTTCTCGAGGCTCCGTGATCTCTGACTCGTGCGTCGTACTTTCTGTAATGGCACCAGGACAGATTTTTGGAGCTACAATGTGCTTGTGTCCAGATGCTGCCTGTATGTGAACATGTACTGGAACATGTTCACTAACCGCTAACCTGATATAATATTCGATGAACTATCGGAATTGTAAATGTTTCCGTTTGTAATGCAGATAAGCACTGAACTAGCAGCTGTGTAACTGCTGCTCCAAAACTCTTTGATCGTGTGTGTATATCTACGTGTGTTTTGTATATTGGGGAGCGGTGGCATGGCGGTTAGTGCGCTGCACTTGGAAACCGGTGACCCAAGTTCCATTCCCGCTCACGGCCAACACCGGTGATACTCATCTGAACCGGTCCTGGGTCTTCCCTAGGTTGACTTAGCCTTAACTGAGTACCTGGTGTGGCACATAAACATTACCACTGAGGTGCTGGCCACCCACCCCCTCGTGCCGTGCTGGCCTTCAGGTGTTCGCTAACAGCACTGGTTAAGGCTCTACAGGGGATATCTATATTTTTTTTGTGTTGTATATCTGTGTGTTGAATATCTGTGTTGTGTATTATATATTTGCACGTGTGTGTTGTATATCTGTGTGTGTATTATATATCTGTGTGTATCTGTTTGTGGAAGGGATTTGAATGTCAATAGGGGTGGCATGGTGGTAAGCACATAGCACTTCAAACCAAACCCAGTGACCTGGCTTTGATTTCCAGCCATGGCTAACATAAGGGACAAGTGGCATTTGAATCTGTCCTGCACCTATCTTTGGGTGACTCTGCCTTAAATTAGTACATGGTGTGGTGATTTGTTTATATAGAACTGGGGAGACCAAGGTGGCCCTGTGTGATGTTGCACGCTCTAGTACGATATATCGTGTCGGCCTTTAAAAATGACCATTCATAGTTATTGCCTCACTGTATGGCTGTATGGGGGTACTCTTTGCATCTCTCTCTGTGCGTCTAGCTGTGTGTATGCCCTCACTTGACTTGGTGGGTTATCCCAGGTAAACGCTATTTTAAATTGTGTAGTGAAGCAAAAATGTTATTTGGAGACATGTTTTTAATCTAGTAAGCAGACATGAGCAGGGCAATAGTCCAATGCCACGGGAGGGATTATTGACCGTGAACCCATGATCTTCCACTACAAAAATTCAAAGGCGTTCTGACAGGAGGCTTAGTTCATTTGGAACTTATGACAATTTTGCTGGAATGCTTTTATTCTGATCTTTTCTGGCAGCAGAAACGGCTGACGTTGTTGGTCACACACTGTATGAGCGGGAGACGATTTAAAAATTCCACGCGAATCTCACCTGTAGGGCGTGTTGTTTGTCCACGAGGCCCGTGGCATTAATGCATTGTTCGTCTCGGCCACGCCATCGCCGTAAATTCACAGCACTCACCTTGAGATGATTAAATTACTGCAGTCGCACGAGCGGTCGTGGCAAAGGGCTCCACCCGCCAATAAATCTCTGGGTGCATTAACCCGATTGGAAAAGGCGTCCGGTGCTTTCTGCGACGTTGCTGGCCGCGTGCGCGAGACGGATGTGCTCGGCGCGATGTGACAGCGAAGCAGCCAGGGGTCACTGTCTGTGCCGCGTGTCCTCGGGGGTGGCGCAGCCAAGAATCCCTGTCCACCCCCATTTCTCTCCGCTGGATTTAATGGAGGGTAATGCTGTCTGGCAATGGGCTTATATCAATTAAATTGTGAGGCTTGGAGAAAGAAATAGAGTGAATTACGTGCACCACATCATACTTTGTCCCTCTCCATCACGCTGATGTAGCTTGCACTTAGTGGCAGGAAACTTTTTTTTGTAAATGTGCATAGCTTTTACGCAGTGTTTCGTGGCCCAAGGGTTCTCAGCCTTTCATTTACTTTTAGACAACATTAACCCCTGGCGGGTTTTTCCGTGCATTTCCCCCTCTTGAGGTGATGTGCGTACCCTCTGTCTCTGCTGGGTGGGGCGGGTGGGTGCGGGTGGGGAATTGGAGAAGGCAGCGAGTAAAAGGGCTGGGCGGGGGTGGGAGCTGAGTGCAGCAGACGACAGCTGCTGGCGGCTCGTTAGAGGGGCCACCGCCTCTTCCCCGGCAGCGCCGAGGCTCTGCTGGAGAACTCGCGTGGGATCTGCAGCGTCCTCTCTCCAGTCCCGTGTGCTGCGTTGTGGGTCTGCCCTCATATCCCAACAACAATGGAACTCTGAGATGAAGCGGTTCACTGCTCCTCTATGGGGGGGAGGGGGGGCGTACCGGTCGGCGACGGACAAATGATAAAGCTCTGCGCGAGTACCGGCATGAAACACTCGAACGTCTCGGCGCCCGCACGGCAACTCGCGGGCCTCTCGGTCCGTGCGCAGACCCAGCCGTGGCTTGAGGGGGCACGGGGCAATCAAATTATGAGAGAGCTCAGGATTCAGGAAACGAACTCAAGCCGGGGGTGATCGTGTTTGAGGATTTGCATGGAGAATTAACAACCACACCCTCTCTCTTTCATTTTGAGCTAACTTTTTAAAGGGAGGAGAGGGGGGTACGACGACTTTGGGTGCAGAGCGGGTTTGGGGACGGAAGGAGGAAGGCGGCATTAGGACCGGGTGGGGTAGAGACGGGAGGTAGAGGAGTGGGAGGTGAAACTTAGAAGGGGTAGGGCCAGCGGGGGTGCGGGAAGCTCGGGGAGAAGGGGAAGAGGGGGCGGAGTCGGGGATAAGGAGAAGGGGCCAGCAAGGGCGGCTTGAGGTTTGGGGGTGGGTCGGGGGGTGATCTTAGGGATGCAGAGCAACATTTGAAGTGGGGAGGGGGGGGGACGGCAGCCCCGGCAAACGGTTGGGTAGGGATGGCGAGCGTTTGTTTTGTAAATGGTGTGAGCGGTGCGGGGCCGGGTGTCTGGGTGGGGTCCTAATGCTCCTTGGCGGGAAGGTGTGCGTGCGTTGAGTTTGCGTGCGCGTGCTGCGCCCTGCCTGTGAGCGTAGCGAGATCTGGAGTTGGCCGGCTGCCTGCGCGGAGTGCACGTGTGCCCGGCGCACACGCGTGGCGTGCACATGTAGCACGGCTGACTGGACCAGGTGGGTGCCGTCGAGCTCAGGAGGTCCACCATCGCCCGGCGCTGTCCACGGCTCGGGCATCGCGCCAATGTCCCTCTTCTGTGGGTCGTGCGCACTCTGGGTACGTAGCGGTGTGCCTGGTCATCCTTCACGTGCGCAGCGCTCTGCGCCGTCGTCCGTTACGAACGCTCGTCGTGGCCGTTGGGATTTCGGTTGAATGTCTAAACAATCTTGGGTAAGGAAAGCTCTCTCCAAGAAGGTGAGGTTCTTTCGACCCAAGCAATTTTATCACTGGACATTTCTCTTGTCTGTGCCGCTCAATGTCCTCTCTGGGGAACAGAAGTCGAATTGTTTCAGCCTGTAAACGTGTACATTGTGTCCAGGCAGAAAACAATTACCTAGATATGAATCGCAGATATTATAAATGCAATGAACAAATGGATGAGAAAATTTATTTTCTGTGTTTTCCATGATTCATCCCTGTGCTTGGGAAATTATATAAACATTTATTTCTCATTGATTGTTTGTAGTTATGCTCAAAGTCCTCTTGTGTGTTTTTCAATTTATATTGAGAATTATAAAATGGTTCTGTACTTTCATTCAGTGTTTGCCTTGAAAGTTTATATATATGTCAAAATATGTGGACTGACGAGTTCTTTCATAGAAATTGTTATATTCTCAAAAAAAGTATTGACATGTTATAAGCTATTTCATTGATTAGACGCAAACTGCGATTGTTTGTGCTGGTGAGTGCATTGAGCATGAGCAGAAATGATTGTGTTCCTTTAATGGGGATATAATATGATGCAATGTGATGTGTGCTTAAATCGTTTAGAGTTGGAAGCAAGCACTACCAAAACGTGTTTTTGTTGGTGTGGCTGACTGTATGTATGTTCAAATTGTATTTGCACCGTACGTATCCAAACGTGCTAATCGGAGGTGTATTCTGGTCCATTGCCCGTTAGTCTGGGTCAGGTGTCAGTCTATGGTCGGTGTACATTGGTGACTTGGTTGTCGGTTGAAGTATATTGGGTTATATGGGTACTTGTTGGTATTTTTTGGTATGTGTTGGGTGGGACGGTGCGTGTTGTGTGGATTGGTGTAGGTGCATGTATCACTATGTATTGGCATGGTTGGTGTGGTTTCTATACGTTCGCGTGTCTTGGTGTGGTTGATGTACATTGATTACATGTTTGCCGTATTTAGTGTGTTTTTGTAGGCTGGCATGAGTTGGTATATATTGGTATAATCATGTGGTTGATGTAGTTGGTGTAGTCGGTGTGTACTCTTGTGGGTTGGACTGGGTTGGTATATGTTGGTCTGGTTGTGGTCGGTGAGGGTGATGTGGTTGGTGTGCTTGTGGGTCGGTGTGGGTGGCTACGCATCGGACGGGCAATTGGGAGGCTCTCAATCGGTGTGCCCTCCTAGGTGGGCTGCTGTCATTGTGCAGAGCTAACAAAGGACCCCCGAGCACCCACAGGTGTCCCACATGATGTCACCCGATACCCACTGGACTGCAAGGATGGGAAAAGACAAAGGAATTACTCTCATTTACGAATAAGAAGTGGGAGACATTGGGACCAAAAACAGCAGCACATTGCAGCTGAGGTAGTGCGCAGTCCTCTTTACACGTATGCAGGGCGATTGTGTGGCGTGTCAAACAAAAGCAAAAGTGCTCTGAAAAACCATTCGAGTGTGCTGCTCGCCGCTAATCAGATTGTGGTGAAGCGATGTGTGAGCTGATAGGGAGCCATGTAGCCCACCCAGCGAGTTCAACCGTCCCGCACGCACGCAGATTTCTTTTCTGGGCCATGTCATTCAACCGCATTTCAAATTTGACGCGTAGCGAACGCGATGTGAACATGTGGGGAGCAGTCTACCGTTGCATTTGCCCAATGTTATCGGTCTGCGAGAGCAGAGATTTATTTTGGGCAGACGGCAAGCAGAAATATCTTGCTGCCGTCCGGCTGAAGTCTTAATATTCGGGCTCTGGCTCACTGTGCACCGTGGCAGGGTCACGACGCGCTGTAACTCACCTCAGCAAAGTGCGTGACTTGAGACTGTGACTTGAGGATGTGAAGGAGCTCACACTAGTGTTTACTCTCATCACTGTGAGCTGATAAATACACCCTGCCTCCACGGTACACGGCTCCCCTCCCCCGCCTTGCAAACATACACGCTCCTCCTTCAAAACATAAATTCGGAGGGAATGGAAACCGAATTGTATGGCGGATAATACAATGCTGCCTGGCCCACTCTCTCGCCCCACACCCCGCACCTCACAGCCTCCGCACATTTGCTCGAACCGTATGCACTTTTTTTTATCCTGTTGTCACTCGAGCGACGAGGGCCCAAGTCTAGGCCAAACGCCGCTGCCCCGGTGCCATCGTTGCTCAGTGGGGAGTGCACAAATGCATTTGGACCCGGCCGTGGACTGACGGACGAACATGATAGCCATCTGCCGATGTGCTGCGTGTGGTGCATCATATCGTATTATAACACCGTTGGAAGTGCACTGGCCTATTAGACGGAATTCACTTCGCAGCACGTAAATAGACAGCACGGTTGTCTACGTATGGTGTGAAAGAAGTTCAACATACAGATAGATATGCGCTTTGGAAATGTGTCCGAGACTGCTGCTGATGAGGAGCAACACGTGAAAGTTGCCGCATGCACAGACACGGGGTGAGGAGCGGCGCCGTTTCTCGCCGCGTGCGCTCCCACGCAGCACCCACGCTGTGCTAATCCCACCGTGATTCATTACCTCTGCCGAGCGCAAGCACAGCAGGGTGCGCCGCTGCCTTCACATGGCTCCCGGGGAGTCCCACCTGGGCCTCGAATAGTTGGCATTCTGAGCGCTCGCTCACATATCGTGCCCTCCGATCTCACGCTGTACGCGACCCCGTCGACGTGAGAATGCGGGGCCCTCGCAGGGAGAGGGGTCTGCACCGCAGTGTGAACATTTGGACCTCCCTGGGGCCTGGCCTGGTGCTCACGTCTGCACCTCAACTGCGCGTGCAGAGCAGCTAAAATCATCACAACCATAGAGCGGTATTAAATTAGGGCACCTTTGCTCCTGGTTAATTGAGCCTGAGGTTTTTGTTGGCCTCTGGACAAGCCCCCTGCTTATCAATTGTGTTGCATAAGCTATAAATAATGCAATACATTTTGGGAAGCTGCCATTATTATTGACATGGCAGTGGGTAGTATTTAAGTTGAGGACATGTTTTATTAACTGCATGGTGACTTAGTTCGAGGCAGCCAATTAAACTGCCGCCCAGTGTGCACGGCTGGTTCGCAAGATTAACTCCTCTGGAATCCTCCAGATGGGTTATTTACATAACATTCAACTGAAGCTGCTTAATTCCGGCAGTTCTGCCAAGGAAGTTGAGCACAAAAGGCGTCAGATTAACCCAGCAGCACCGGATGGCTGATTCTGGGGCCACGGAGGAAGGGGGGGGCGTTGAGGACCGCGAGAGATTCCCACACCGTCCCGCTGACGGCCCTGTTCAGGGAAAGCGTGGCAGAGCACGGGGTCTGGGGCGAGGTGGAAGGGTGGAGGGGTGAGCTGGGTTGACGCGGATGGGAGAACCGCTCTTAGGTTTGCTCACGCTGATCAAAAGGAGAGCCTGTGAACTCTTTGACATCCGCGAGTCCTTGAGACGTGCCTCCCATCCTCCCACGTTCACCGCCGCCGTACGTCTCTGTCGTCTGTTATCTCTGGCGTTAATTACATTGTCGTTTTCATCAATCGTGCATTCCCATTATCACCCATCCCATTATCATCATTATTCGCCTTTGTTCTTATTGTTAAATCTATGCAGGTGCTTTCTGCACACGTATAGGCCAAGCCCCTCGGAGCTGTCGGTCACTCGGGGAAAGCAGTTGTCAAACAACAATGGCAATGGATTGCATCAGCAAAGTGAAGAGAAATTAACAAACGATGGTCAGAGCTTTACAAAGGTCCAGAGGCGCAATGCACGTCTTATATTCCTGTCTCTCTGTGCACTGGATTTTTCTTGGCTATTTTTGTCAGTGACTTGCAATGCACAAACTGTGAGGAATGTATAGTTACGAAGGCCTGTTGCATTCTGGCAAAGGGCCAGGGACCCTGAGCTGCTGCTATGACCAGAATTGGAAAAGCCGAAGCGACAGCTCAGCCATGTGTCCTGACAAAATGATTTAAACAAACACGCAAATGGTGAAGATATAAGTAATGCTGGCGTAAGTTGGCAGCGTGCCAGCCCATTAGCGAAGAGCCAGACGTGCGGGTTGGGGGTGTGGGCGGCAAAAGGGGGAAAGAGGGGAGCACATGGAGGTGCCCGCTTGACAAGGCATGCCAAAGGTCACTTGTAAAGTCTCCACTTCATTAAAGAGTCGGCGGCCGATTCCTGGCCCGTGTTGCGAGTGCCCCCCTCTCACCACCGCTCCCCGCACCCCGCCCTCCCCTGTTTTGTTCAGGCCGGTGGAAACCCAGCAGCCTCTCTCCTGCTTGGTGATTAAATGATCAGGCTGTGGGTCAATCACTATTTGTTTAGGCTATTGTGGAGCGGCTCGAGCGTGTGTGCACGGCACGCCGGCCGTGGTGCGTTCGCCGGTGGCTACTGTTTCCGCGGTGGCGGGCGAGGCGGCGCCGTCCGCGCCGGTTGCGTGGTCCCGAGGGAGCGCCCGCATCGCCCCGACGCCCAAAGATTTACCCGATGAGCGGCGCGGAGAGGAAAACAAATCTCCGGGGGCGTCTACCGTGGCCGGTGAGCACTGGCAGGAGAAGAACTTGCTGTGGTTAAACATCGCAGCGATGATTTTCACTTCTTGGATCCTTTGGCGCTGGGATGACCCGCGGGGCACGGCTTAGGGGTGTGTTTACATCCGTCACCAGGGCTGCCGTGACAGACATGCGGTCACCAGCTGTGCATGCCTCTCTGCTCCCGCCTGGAGAGGCTCTGCGCTGGCTGGGCTCGAGCCTCACGCCAGCGATTCCTCGCTTCCGCTCGCGTGTGCATTTGTTAGTTGGGTGCGGCGGTTAGCACACTGCGACATGAACCTGTAAATCCGAGTTTGAATCCCAGTCCATGGCTAATAGTGGTGAGTGATATTTGTATTGTTTCTGGGCCTCCCCTCAGCGGATACAGGCATAATTTGGTAACTGACGTAGTGTGTAAAAGACAACAGTGTCCAGGCATTGTGCTGGCCCCAGCACTCACTCATGCACCATGCATGCCTACTTAAATAGGTGATCGCTAACAACACTTGTCCCAACAGTCGGTTAAAGGCTATATGGGGTCCTTTGCCTTTTTGTATTTAAATTGAAGTCATACCGAGTAGTGGATTGAAGTGAAAATGTTAATTACGTTCATGCAAGTCAATTACAATTATATCGGGACAAGTCAATAAACGCAGTGGATGCCCGCAAATGAGAGCCAAAGGTCTGGTTCAGTTTGAAGGTCGGCTCTCAGTGTGTCTGTGGCGAAGCTTGAAGTTTGAGTGGTCGGTTAATGTGGCTACTAAACCCCCACTCATCTTACGGGGTGCACGACCAGGTCTGCGATAAAACACCTCCGCCAGCGCATTCCAAATTAAAGACAAGTGACATTTGAGCCGTAAGTGGGTCAGCTCGCCTGCGAGGACATCCTGTCCCCGCTATGCTCGCCAGCGTTTTGAGAGGCCTTGAAGTAGTGTTCTCGTGCGTGAGATCCTGCCGGGGTTGGGAGGTCGCCACTTCAGACTGTGATCTATTGCCCGTTTGTTTTCATGCGCGGTTGAATGGATTGGCAGCTGCATCTCCGAGCTGCTGTTGGGCGCCGTTATCCAGTTAACAGTGGATGGGCTCGGTGGTTTTATTTCCACTTCTCGCTGGACCAAGGGGGACCTGGGTTGACACCGGGGGGGCGGGGGGGGATGCGGTGGCTTTTGCCGCAGCAGCTGCCTTGCATTGACACTCGCCGCTTCAGTGTGGGGATCACGCAAAACACGGTTATTGAGTGCGCCTGCCCTGTCGTGTTTCAACGGCGTTAGAAGGCCTCTGGCGCACGGTGTGACCTGGCGTGAGATGTCGTGTCACGTGCTTACTTGCAAAAACGAGAGAAGTGTTGCTTTGGTCAGTGATGCTTCTTGAGCCCTTGGGGCTGTGCTCAAGCCCCACCAAGTCTCAAGACTGTTTCAAAAAGGGAACCCGCATTGATTGGGATTTGTTCACTAAATCCATTTGTAATGAGTGTTTTACCTTTACAAGGAAATCAGAATAGCCGGATAAACTCCACCCAAACATGCTCTAAACGTTCTGTGACATATGCTTTCATTAAGCTACTTGCTCTACTGCCATTTCCTGGCCATCTTGCAACTCAGCTGCTTTGGGAGTAAAATCACTATTATTGGGGAGCAGCACGTCGCCTGGCTCCATCAAAGTATTAATCATCATCAACCACTGTTTGCCCTCTGCTGGAGGAAGGCAGTTCAGTGCCACTATCCATCTCGCTCCTGCACATAAACCGATCTCATCGCTCCATCTCCACGGTGCTCGTCCTCTGTGACGTGTTTTCTCCTTTGGCTACCATTCCATCACCGGTCTCAGCCATTGGCCATCATCCCATCTAGCGATGGGTCCTGGCCAAGCCCACTTTTTTTTTATTGTCATTTCGATGTCTCAAGTTTGCGTTTGTTCCTATTGGAGTTGGCACCATCGCTGGTGGCACGGACCAGGACCTCCTTCAGCCAGAGCTGACACTGAGCAGGAGCTCACCGCTGTGTCCACATGGCCCCGTCTGTTTGCTCTTGCTGCTGTCGGGGCCGATTCGACAATTCCTCATGCGGCGTGTGATGAATAGAGTCGCTGTTGACATTGCGTGCAGGAAACTTTCCCGTCAATTAAGAAAGCGTTTGTGTTTCATGCTCAGTGAAATGGATGGGCTGCTTTCTTTTATTAACAAATGCCATCCTCGGCAGCACGCTGAGCCGAAAGTTAATATTGCCACTCGGACAGCCTTTTAAAACGATTGTTCATTGATGCAACCCATTCCGAGATTTGTTAATGATTCATGGAATAGTAGAGCGAACAGAATGTAATCGGATGCTTAATCCTGGTAAATATAAATAGAATATCGGTGGTTGGAAGTGTATTCTATTCAATTTACATCACGAATGAATGAACAAAAAACAAACGCACATTTGTGGGAAATGAGAGAGAATGGGAGGCCGCAGACTGTGCTGTGCCGGCTGTGGCGCGAGGAGCTGCCTGAATGGGTCCTGGGTCTCGGGGACGAGCCAAACAAACATTCTCTCCGGCCAACTTCCCCCATGTGTCAACAGCGGGGCCCCATTATCATAGGCTCATTGTTTACAATCGCGTGGTGATATTAAAGGAGAAGTTTTGGGCGAGGTGCTCAGTCGGGCCGAGGCTCGGCAGCTGGATTCTCCGCCGTGGATTCTGACGCCGCGAGTCGACGCCGAGCACGCATGGCCGCTGCTGGGTTCAGGAGAGACGAGGAAAGAAAGAGGTCGGCAGCTGACGCCACCGGGAACTCGTAAAGCGGCGCTGGCTCGGGGTGAGTGTCTGCTCACACTACTTCCTCGAGTGTTCTCGCATGATTGCGAGCAGCGGCAGCAGCTGCTAAGATGAGAGTAGCGGAGACTCTTCTAATCGGAGTCAGAACAAACCCCAGGCGATCTAGCGATGCTTGTACCGCCTCTGTACCAGTGCCAGCTGAGGCAAATCAAACCTCAGGAAGTGGGGTCCATCCCAACCAGGCCCAGAACAGGTATCATGTTTTATGCATCAATGTATGTGATTTACCAGTCAACAACTTACTTACTCTTAGGTTTTTTCGGTAAAATCACGTAGGTAAAAAATAATAATCTTGATACAGTAAATTTAGCTGTGACGGTCCCACCTGAAGACGGAGACGTGTGTTGCCTCCGAAACGTCGTGATTTATTTTAATTTTATTTTATTATTTTTTACCTACGTGACTTTACCGAAAAAACCTAAGAGTATGAATCCCTGCAGTCACGAAAGCTTCAAATCTAGAATCAACTTACTTTGTGCTGCTTTAAAGCTTCCACTGTTTGTTGTGAGATTCATTCAAGTTTGTGTTTTTAAATGTCTTATTTCTTTCCTAATGATTTTTCATAGCTCTGTGTATTTTATCTTTTATCTGGCTTGTTTTCCACTTTTCATGGGTCTCCTTCAAAATGCTCTTTGCAGTTGTAGATGATAGAATAAACATGAGGCGTGTGAAAGCCCTCGTTCAGCTGTGAATTAAAAAAGTTCTGGACATGGCTTCTCAAGGTGGTGTACAGAAACAGTGGGTGTCTTTATTTATTTTACAGAGAGAGGCAGTCAGTCATCGACAAAATAAAAGGAAGGTCTTGAGCCTGGACTTGAAGAGGGACAGGGAGTCGACAGCACGGACGGCTGGCCGAAGGGAATTCCTGATAATGATGGCAGCAGAGGAAAATGAGCGACCTCCCACTGAGCGAAGGTTGACTGGGCTTCGACTAAAAGCCTCGCTTGCTGGAGCTGAGAGTGCGTCGAGAGGAGTACAGTGAGATAAGCTGGAATAAGTAGAGTGCACAGAGATGAGTACCGTGCTAAGATGAGAGGGGAGAGGTAGGAGAATGTTTGGAGGCGAGTAGAGTGAGATGAGATGATATAGAGGAGAGTGTGTGGAAAGGAGTAGCGTGAGATAAGAGGTAGGCAGGCACAAGTCCACAAGATCTCGAAGAAAATTGCATGTGATTTTAAAATTGATCTGGGGTGGGATTGGGAGCTAGCAGAGCGATTGGCCTGGAACGACTGTGCATAGAGCCTACAAAGGTTGACTGCTTGGACAATGTTGGCTGTGACTCCTGCCTACAAGAGGGTTCAGCTGGAGGGCCTGGCTGGAGGATCTGCTGGAGGTTTCGGCTGGAGGGTTCAGTTGATGGATTGGCTGGAGGGCTAAGGTGGAGGGCCTGGCTGCCTTGCTGTGCTGTGTCTGTGCAGTGTCCCAGCGGCTTTGCAGACAGCTCCCAGCAACCAGGCTTCTCCCAGCATCTTTAATTAAACTCACTCTGTAATTCCAAGCAATATCTAGAGCTACTAAGAGGCTGTGACATTTTATCAAACCCACTGAGACCTATAATTAGTCTGTAGAAGTATATATAAAAGAATGTGCATGTGTGTGTAGCTGTTGGCGCACAAACCCGGCGACCCGAGTTCGATGCCCGCTCACTGCCAAAAACAGTGGCGAATATATGAACCGGTTTTGGGCCACCCTTAGGTTAACCCAGATTTTAAAGAGTACCTGGTGCAGTGTGTAACCATCAGCACTGGGGGAGACAAAGATGGCCAGGCATGGTCTTGGCCGTGCCAGCCTTCATAGGTGCTTGTTATGATTAACACAAAGGCTATATTGGAAACGTTTGCATATCTGTATATATGTGTAGGCTGGATAGGTAATGTAATAAGAATGGTGAGTTAATAATTAATTCACCTGTACTGGAAATCATATTTTCATATTTATCCTCTGAAGGGTATATCTTTGGTCACCTTAGTTACTTACAATTGCTTTTAGAATTCAATTGCAAATTTTTTTTTTAAATGTGGGCCTTCCCCTGTGACGCAGACGCGCAGTTGCCATTTGGGGCACAAGTGCGTGGGAGCCAAGGTCTCCAAGGGCTTCGTCTCGGCCTCACCGTCGGTGCCTCTTGTCCACAATCGCTGGATCTGTCGCTTGTGTCATGCGCGCATCGTATCTGGAGGGCGCACAGCACCGTCATGTGGCTGTGGGTTTCTGTTGCAACGCTCGGGCGCACGGGAAGTGGCGTTGGTGCGCTCGCAGGGGGTTCAGGGTTACCCGCCTGTGGCCGGGCGTCTCCGCAGACCGCGAGCAGAATAAATCAAGAGATAGAGAGAGAGAAAGAAGCGAGCACCTAAACAAACACACATCTCGCCCGCGAAAACAAACACGTGTACCGATGAAACAAACATTTTTCAGTCTCACCTGTGTCAGGGTCGTTGCGGCAGATGGAGCAGCAACACTTGTTCATTTTGAGCACGAAAAAAATGCTCGGCACTGTGCCCCGGGGCTCGAAATTTGTTTTTGGAGATGTGCTGTTTTCATTCCTTGGCACTGAAGCAGCTCTAACGGTGAAATGTGTTTTTGTTGCGCAATCATTGGCAGCAAATGCCAGCTGCTGACCTGTGCACAGGTGGGGGGTTGAGAATGTTTTGTTGTTTGATGTTTTTTTTCTGTTTGTAAGGTGCGTATACTCCTGTTTGTGTGGGTAATGTCTTCATGAATGCGGCCAGTGCACTGCGGTGCGCAACTTTGCGATGCGAGTTTGATACAGACCCACCACTCAATGTCAGTGGCGAGTGAACTCAGCGCGACATCATGAGTTTTTGGTGCAGCGGTGGTCAACATGAGTACACTTTATTGGGGAGGTGACGGAAAGCTGAGAATGATGCTGCTTGCCCCGCCATCTTGCATGCAATGTCAGTCTTAATAGGTGCTCACAAACAGCACTTCCACCAACAATCTACAGCCCTATTTGCCATGTATTGTTCGAATGTGTTCGCATTGAGAAATAATTGATTTAATTTTTTTCCCCTGTCAATGTCATGCCCTCTCACGCACAAGCATGGTGGCGCTTGCCAGGCAGTTTGTGCTGGGGGCTGATTACTGTGTGTAGAGAGTGAGGTGGTGTGTGTCTGGGGCTGATCACTGTGTGGAGAGTGAGGTGGTGTGTGTCTGGGGCTGATCACTGTGTGTAGAGAGTGAGGTGGTGTGTGTCTGGGGCTGATCACTGTGTGGAGAGTGAGGTGGTGTGTGTCTGGGGCTGATTACTGTGTGTAGAGAGTGAGGTGGTGTGTGTCTGGGGCTGATCACTGTGTGTAGAGAGTGAGGTGGTGTGTGTCTGGGGCTGATCACTGTGTGGAGAGTGAGGTGGTGTGTGTCTGGGGCTGATCTGTGGCTAGAGAGTGAGTGGTGTGTGTCTGGGGCGATACTGTGTAGAGTGAGGTGGTGTATGTCTGGGGCTGATCACTGTGTGTAGAGAGTGAGGTGGTGTGTGTCTGGGGCTGATCACTGTGTGTAGAGAGTGAGGTGGTGTGTGTCTGGGGCTGATCACTGTGTGGAGAGTGAGGTGGTGTGTGTCTGGGGCTGATCACTGTGTGTAGAGAGTGAGGTGGTGTGTGTCTGGGGCTGATCACTGTGTGTAGAGAGTGAGGTGGTGTGTGTCTGGGGCTGATCACTGTGTGTGGAGAGTGAGGTGGTGTGTGTCTGGGGCTGATTACTGTGTGTGGAGAGTGAGGTGGTGTGTGTCTGGGGGCTGATCACTGTGTGTGGGAGAGTGAGGTGGTGTGTGTCTGGGGCTGATTACTGTGTGTGGGAGAGTGAGGTGGTGTGTGTCTGGGGCTGATCACTGTGTGGGAGAGTGAGGTGGTGTGTGTCTGGGGCTGATCACTGTGTGTGGAGAGTGAGGTGGTGTGTGTCTGGGGCTGATTACTGTGTGGGGAGAGTGAGGTGGTGTGTGTCTGGGGGCTGATTACTGTGTGGGGAGAGTGAGGTGGTGTGTGTCTGGGGCTGATTACTGTGTGGGGAGAGTGAGGTGGTGTGTGTCTGGGGCTGGTCACTGTGTGTGGAGAGTGAGGTGGTGTGTGTCTGGGGCTGATCACTGTGTGGGGAGAGTGAGGTGGTGTGTGTCTGGGGCTGATTACTGTGTGGGGAGAGTGAGGTGGTGTGTGTCTGGGGCTGGTCACTGTGTGTGGAGAGTGAGGTGGTGTGTGTCTGGGGCTGATTACTGTGTGGGGAGAGTGAGGTGGTGTGTGTCTGGGGCTGATTACTGTGTGTGGAGAGTGAGGTGGTGTGTGTCTGGGGCTGATCACTGTGTGGGGAGAGTGAGGTGGTGTGTGTCTGGGGCTGATTACTGTGTGGGGAGAGTGAGGTGGTGTGTGTCTGGGGCTGGTCACTGTGTGTGGAGAGTGAGGTGGTGTGTGTCTGGGGGCTGATCACTGTGTGGGAGAGGGAGGTGGTGTGTGTGGGGGCCGTTGGCCCCCGGGGTCCCTCCCGCCTGCATCCCCTATTCCGTTTACGTTACCCCACTTCCCTATTACTCGCTACGGTTTCGCCGACATTCGAACGCGATGCCCCTACTGTTACAGCCTCGCGCCGCGCTCCCACGCTGCGAGCATACGTGCGCACAGCATCATCAATCGAACGCCACACTCCCCCTCTTTACACCGCTACGTACAGCTCTCGTACACTGCGAGCGTGTGCCCGTCTATAGCCCTGTGCGGCACGTTACCAATGCGCATCCATATCCGACACGTAACGAACGTATGCGCACTCCCACACACACGCCGCTCCGCGCACTCCAACTCAACTCACGTTATGATCGCGCACATGTATCACACACGGAGTGAACACACGCGACACCCACTCTCGCGCCGCTCTGCGTAGCGCTCCCCCGAGGCGAGCCGCAGCACTACACTCACCCCTGACTACTATATGATCGTGCACCTGTATTGCACCCGGGGTGGACGCACGCACACACACGCAGCTCCCCACGCGACACTCTGCACGACAAGATCACGCGAGACCACGCTTCGCTATTAATGATGTATTATATGCTACCTGCGAATTGATGTTGAATCAGTGAGTCGACGAGGCTGGCCTATTCCACTAAACCTGTACCTATTCCCTATTTATCGGCTTACGATACCCTACTTCACCTCCCCACTCACTGTTTGGTGCCCGCGGTGGTTCGCTGCTCCCTGTGCTAACAGCGCACCTCGATGTGTCGCACGGACGTCCGGGTCGCTGGCTGGAGCTGCGGCTGGTCCGCTGGCCTGGAGAGAAGAGAGCGATTTCCCCTTTGCGCCCCCCTATTTATCCTCCCTACCTCAAAAGGATGCTGCGCTGAACAATGGGCTCGCGCACCTCGAGCACGCGCACGGCGGTTCCGGGCGCTTTTGATATGCTAATCAGTGAGCGGCGTGCGCGGCGTAAATCTTAATTAATCCCTGACCCTTCCTAACAATGGAGCCTGCGTGCTCAAGCGTAATGATCCCAACCCTCCATGACTATGCACAAGAGTCCCTGCGGTCCCGCTATTCATGCTGTCCCCTCCCTCCTCCGCCTGTCTCGTCGACCCGTGGGGGTGTGTGTGGGGGGAAAATGCGCCTCAACCGCGGTGGCCGAATGCCCCACGCCGCGACCACACCATATTAAGGCTGGCGCAGCGACGCGGCGCAACGTAGCACGGGGGAGGTCGTCCAATTCCCTGATCGCCGGAAACCGTGAGAGTTAACCCCGATAAGGGTTTCTCGGATAAAAACCGGTCGGCCAGGTGACCTCCCCTTCCAGCTCTATGGGTGGGGGAAAATGCGTGCGGGTGTGTTCATGTGAGGTGAGGTGAGGGGGACGCGGGGTTGGTTCCGTTGCTTGGTGGTGGCGAGGTCGGGGATTTGGGCGCCTGCCGAACGGCTTCGTGGCGGCGGCATCACAGGTGTGTGTCTGGGGCTGATCACTGTGTGTGGAGAGTCAGGTGGTGTGTGTCTGGGGCTGATCACTGTGTGGAGAGTGAGGTGGTGTGTGTCTGGGGCTGATCACTGTGTGTGGAGAGTGAGGTGGTGTGTGTCTGGGGCTGACTACTGTGTGATGAGAGTGAGGTGGTGTGTGTCTGGGGCTGATCACTGTGTGTGGAGAGTGAGGTGGTGTGTGTCTGGGGGCTGATCACTGTGTGGGAGAGTGAGGTGGTGTGTGTCTGGGGCAGATCACTGTGTGTGGAGAGTGAGGTGGTGTGTGTCTGGAGCTGATTACTGTGTGGGAGAGTGAGGTGGTGTGTGTCTGGGGCTGATCACTGTGTGTGGAGAGTGAGGTGGTGTGTGTCTGGGGCTGATCACTGTGTGGAGAGTGAGGTGGTGTGTGTATGGGGCTGATTACTGTGTGTGGGAGAGTGAGGTGGTGTGTGTCTGGGGGATGATCACTGTGTGGAGAGTGAGGTGGTGTGTGTCTGGGGCTGATCACTATGTGTGGAGAGTGAGGTGGTGTGTGTCTGGAGCTGATTACTGTGTGGGAGAGTGAGGTGGTGTGTGTCTGGGGCTGATCACTGTATGTGGAGAGTGAGGTGGCGTGTGTCTGGGGCTGATCACTGTGTGGAGAGTGAGGTGGTGTGTGTCTGGGGGATGATCACTGTGTGGAGAGTGAGGTGGTGTGTGTCTGGGGCTGATCACTATGTGTGGAGAGTGAGGTGGTGTGTGTCTGGGGGATGACCACTGTGTGGTGAGTGAGGTGGTGTGTGTCTGGGGCTGATCACTATGTGTGGAGAGTGAGGTGGTGTGTGTCTGGGGGTGATCACTGTGTGGGTAGAGTGAGGTGGTGTGTGTCTGGGGGATGATCACTGTGTGGGGAGAGTGAGGTGGTGTGTGTCTGGGGGATGATCACTGTGTGTGTAGAGTGAGATGGAGTGTGTCGGGGGCTGATCACTGTGTGGGAGAGTGAGGTGGTGTGTGTCTGGGGCTGATCACTGTGTGGGAGAGTGAGGTGGTGTGTGTCTGGGGCTGATTACTGTGTGGGAGAGTGAGGTGGTGTGTCTGGGGCTGATTACTGTGTGGGAGAGTGAGGTGGTGTGTGTCTGGGGCTGATCACTGTGTGGGAGAGTGAGGTGGTGTGTGTCTGGGGGGTGATCACTGTGTGGAGAGTGAGGTGGTGTGTCTGGGGCTGATTACTGTGTGGAGAGTAGGTGGTGTGTGTCTGGGGCTGATCACTGTGTGGAGAGTGAGGTGGTGTGTGTCTGGGGCTGATCACTGTGGTGGAGAGTGAGGTGGTGTGTGTCTGGGGCTGATGACTGTGTGGGAGAGTGAGGTGGTGTGTGTCTGGGGCTGATCACTGTGTGGGAGAGTGAGGTGGTGTGTGTCTGGGTGATCACTGTGTGGAGAGTGAGGTGGTGTGTGTCTGGGGCTGATCACTGTGTGGGAGTGAGGTGGTGTGTGTCTGGGGCTGATTACTGTGTGGGAGAGTGAGGTGGTGTGTGTCTGGGGGATGATCACTGTTGTGGAGAGTGAGGTGGTGTGTGTCTGGGGCTGATCACTGTGTGGGAGAGTGAGGTGGTGTGTGTCTGGGGGATGATCACTGTGTGGAGAGTGAGGTGGTGTGTGTCTGGGGCTGATCACTGTGTGGAGAGTGAGGTGGTGTGTGTATGGGGCTGATTACTGTGTGTGGGAGAGTGAGGTGGTGTGTGTCTGGGGATGATCACTGTGTGGAGAGTGAGGTGGTGTGTGTCTGGGGCTGATCACTGTGTGGAGAGTGAGGTGGTGTGTGTATGGGGCTGATTACTGTGTGTGGGAGAGTGAGGTGGTGTGTGTCTGGGGGATGATCACTGTGTGGAGAGTGAGGTGGTGTGTGTCTGGGGGGCTGATCACTATGTGTGGAGAGTGAGGTGGTGTGTGTCTGGGGGATGACCACTGTGTGGGGAGTGAGGTGGTGTGTGTCTGGGGCTGATCACTATGTGTGGGAGAGTGAGGTGGTGTGTGTCTGGGGTGATCACTGTGTGGGTAGAGTGAGGTGGTGTGTGTCTGGGGGATGATCACTGTGTGGGGAGAGTGAGGGGGTGTGTGTCTGGGGGATGATCACTGTGTGTGTAGAGTGAGATGGAGTGTGTCGGGGGCTGATTACTGTGTGGGAGAGTGGAGGTGGTGTGTGTCTGGGGCTGATCACTGTGTGGGAGAGTGAGGTGGTGTGTGTCTGGGGGATGATCACTGTGTGGGAGAGTGAGGTGGTGTGTGTCTGGGGCTGATCACTGTGTGGGAGAGTGAGGTGGTGTGTGTCTGGGGGATGATCACTGTGTGGAGAGTGAGGTGGTGTGTGTCTGGGGCTGATCACTGTGTGGGAGAGTGAGGTGGTGTGTGTCTGGGGGATGATCACTGTGTGAAGAGTGAGGTGGTGTGTGTCTGGGGCTGATTACTGTGTGGAGAGTAAGGTGGTGTGTGTCTGGGGGCTGATCACTGTGTGTGGAGAGTGAGGTGGTGTGTGTCTGGGGGCTGATCACTGTGTGTGGAGAGTGAGGTGGTGTGTGTCTGGGGCTGATCACTGTGTGGGAGAGTGAGGTGGTGTGTGTGGGGGATGATCACTGTGTGGAGAGTGAGGTGGTGTGTGTCTGGGGCTGATTACTGTGTGGAGAGTGAGGTGGTGTGTGTCTGGGGCTGATCACTGTGTGGGAGAGTGAGGTGGGTGTGTCTGGGGCTGATCACTGTGTGGGAGAGTGAGGTGGTGTGTGTCTGGGGCTGATTACTGTGTGGAGAGTGAGGTGGTGTGTGTCTGGGGCTGATTACTGTGTGGGAGAGTGAGGTGGTGTGTGTCTGGGGCTGATCACTGTGTGGGAGAGTGAGGTGTGGTGTCTGGGGCTGATCACTGTGTGGGAGAGGGAGGTGGTGTGTGTCTGGGGCTGATTACTGTGTGGAGAGTGAGTGGTGTGTGTCTGGGGCTGATCACTGTGTGGGAGAGGAGGTGTGTGTCTGGGGCTGATTACTGTGTGGAGAGTGAGGTGGTGTGTGTCTGGGGCTGATCACTGTGTGGGAGAGTGAGGTGGTGTGTGTCTGGGGCTGATTACTGTGTGTGGAGAGTGAGGTGGTGTGTGTCTGGGGCTGATCACTGTGTGGGGAGAGTGAGGTGGTGTGTGTCTGGGGCGATTCACTGTGTGTGGAGAGTGAGGTGGTGTGTGTCTGGGGCTGATTACTGTGTGTGGAGAGTGAGGTGGTGTGTGTCTGGGGCTGATTAACTGTGTGTGGAGAGTGAGGTGGTGTGTGTCTGGGGCTGATCACTGTGTGGGAGAGTGAGGTGGTGTGTGTCTGGGGCTGATTACTGGTGGGGAGAGTGAGGTGGTGTGTGTCTGGGGCTGATCACTGTGTGGGGAGAGTGAGGTGGTGTGTGTCTGGGGCTGATTACTGTGTGGGGAGAGTGAGGTGGTGTGTGTCTGGGGCTGATTACTGTGTGGGAGAGTGAGGTGGTGTGTGTCTGGGGCTGATTACTGTGTGTGGAGAGTGAGGTGGTGTGTGTCTGGGGCTGATTACTGTGTGGGGAGAGTGAGGTGGTGTGTGTCTGGGGCTGATTACTGTGTGGGGAGAGTGAGGTGGTGTGTGTCCTGTGGCTGATACTGGTGGTGGGAGAGTGAGGTGGTGTGTCTGGGGCTGATCACTGTGTGGAGAGTGAGGTGGTGTGTGTGGGGCTGATCTGTGTGGGAGTGAGGTGGTGTGTGTGTGGGGCTGATTACTGTGGTGGAGAGTGAGGTGGTGTGTGTCTGGGGCTGATTACTGTGTGGGGAGAGTGAGGTGGTGTGTGTCTGGGGCTGATCACTGTGTGGGAGAGTGAGGTGGTGTGTGTCTGGGGCTGATTACTGTGTGGAGAGTGAGGTGGTGTGTGTGGGGCTGATCTGTGTGGGAGAGTGAGGTGGTGTGTGTCTGGGGCTGATTACTGTGTGGGGAGTGAGGTGGTGTGTTGGGGCTGATTACTGTGTGTGGAGAGTGAGGTGGTGTGTGTCTGGGGCTGATCTGTGTGGGGAGTGAGGTGGTGTGTGTCTGGGGCTGATCACTGTGTGGGAGAGTGAGGTGGTGTGTGTCTGGGGCTGATCTGTGTGTGGAGAGTGAGGTGGTGTGTTGTGGGCTGATCACTGTGTGGGAGAGTGAGGTGGTGTGTCTGGGGCTGATTACTGTGTGGGAGAGTGAGGTGGTGTGTGTCTGGGGCTGATTACTGTGTGGGAGTGAGGTGGTGTGTGTCTGGGGCTGATCTGTGTGTGGAGAGTGAGGTGGTGTGTGTCTGGGGCTGATCACTGTGTGGGAGAGTGAGGTGGTGTGTGTCTGGGGCTGATTACTGTGTGGGAGAGTGAGGTGGTGTGTGTCTGGGGCTGATCACTGTGTGGGAGAGTGAGGTGGTGTGTGTCTGGGGCTGATCTGTGTGGGAGAGTGAGGTGTGTGTGTCTGGGGCTGATTACTGTGTGTGGAGAGTGAGGTGGGTGTGTCTGGGGCTGATTACTGTGTGGGGAGTGAGGTGGTGTGTTCTGGGGCTGATCACTGTGTGGGAGTGAGGTGGTGTGTGTGGGGCTGATCTGTGTGGAGAGTGAGGTGGTGTGTGTGGGGGCTGATCACTGTGTGGGAGAGTGAGGTGGTGTGTGTCTGGGGCTGATTACTGTGTGGGAGAGTGAGGTGGTGTGTGTCTGGGGCTGATTACTGTGTGGGAGAGTGAGGTGGTGTGTGTCTGGGGCTGATTACTGTGTGGGAGAGTGAGGTGGTGTGTGTCTGGGGCTGATCACTGTGTGGGAGAGTGAGGTGGTGTGTGTCTGGGGCTGATTACTGTGTGGGAGAGTGAGGTGGTGTGTGTCTGGGGCTGATCACTGTGTGGAGAGTGAGGTGGTGTGTGTCTGGGGCTGATTGTGTGGGGAGAGTGAGGTGGTGTGTGTCTGGGGCTGATCACTGTGTGGGAGAGTGAGGTGGTGTGTGTCTGGGGCTGATCACTGTGTGGGAGAGTGAGGTGGTGTGTGTCTGGGGCTGATTACTGTGTGGGAGAGTGAGGTGGTGTGTGTCTGGGGCTGATTACTGTGTGGGGAGAGTGAGGTGGTGTGTGTCTGGGGCTGATTACTGTGTGGAGAGTGAGGTGGTGTGTGTCTGGGGCTGATCACTGTGTGGGAGAGTGAGGTGGTGTGTGTCTGGGGCTGATCACTGTGTGGGAGAGTGAGGTGGTGTGTGTCTGGGGGCTGATCACTGTGGGGAGAGTGAGGGGGTGTTTGTCTGGGGCTGATCACTGTGTGTGGAGAGTGAGGTGGTGTGTGTCTGGGGCTGATTACTGTGTGGGAGAGTGAGGTGGTGTGTGTCTGGGGCTGATTTACTGTGTGGGGAGAGTGAGGTGGTGTGTGTCTGGGGCTGATTACTGTGTGGGAGAGTGAGGTGGTGTGTGGTCTGGGGCTGATTACTGTGTGGGAGAGTGAGGTGGTGTGTGTCTGGGGCTGATGACTGTGTGGGATAGTGAGGTGGTGTGTGTCTCTGGGGGCTGATCACTGTGTGGGAGAGTGAGGTGGTGTGTGTCTGGGCTGATTACTGTGTGGGAGAGTGAGGTGGTGTGGTCTTGGGCTGTCATTAATTTTCTTGGGCTGATACTGCTGTGGGAGAGTGAGGTGGTGTGTGTCTGGGGCTGATTACTGTGTGGGGAGAGTGAGGTGGTGTGTGTCTGGGGCTGATTACTGTGTGGGAGAGTGAGGTGGTGTGTGTCTGATCACTGTGTGGGGAGAGTGAGGTGGTGTGTGTCTGGGGCTGATTACTGTGTGGGAGAGTGAGGTGGTGTGTGTCTGGGGCTGATCACTGTGTGGGAGAGTGAGGTGGTGTGTGTCTGGGGCTGATTACTGTGTGGGAGAGTGAGGTGGGTGTGTCTGGGGCTGATCACTGTGTGGGAGAGTGAGGTGGTGTGTGTCTGGGGCTGATTACTGTGTGGGAGAGTGAGGTGGTGTGTGTCTGGGGCTGATTACTGTGTGGGGAGAGTGAGGTGGTGTGTCTGGGGCTGATTACTGTGTGTGGAGAGTGAGGTGGTGTGTGTCTGGGGCTGATCACTGTGTGGGGAGTGAGGTGTGTGTCTGGGGCTGATTACTGTGTGTGGAGAGTGAGGTGTGTGTGTCTGGGGCTGATTACTGTGTGGGAGAGTGAGGTGGTGTGTGTCTGGGGCTGATCACTGTGGGGAGAGTGAGGTGGTGTGTGTCTGGGGCTGATTACTGTGTGGGGAGAGTGAGGTGGTGTGTGTCTGGGGCTGATTACTGTGTGGGAGAGTGAGGTGGTGTGTGTCTGGGGCTGATTACTGTGTGGGAGAGTGAGGTGGTGTGTGTCTGGGGCTGATTACTGTGTGTGAGAGTGAGGTGGTGTGTCTGGGGCTGATTACTGTGTGGGAGAGTGAGGTGGTGTGTCTGGGGCTGATTACTGTGTGGGAGAGTGAGGTGGTGTGTGTCTGGGGCTGATTACTGTGTGGGAGTGAGGTGGTGTGTGTCTGGGGCTGATTACTGTGTGGGAGAGTGAGTGGTGTGTGTCTGGGGCTGATTACTGTGTGGGAAGTGAGGTGGTGTGTGTCTGGGGCTGATTACTGGTGGGAGAGTGAGGTGGTGTGTGTCTGGGCTGATTACTGTGTGGGGAGAGTGAGTGGTGTGTGTCTGGGGCTGATCTGTGTGGGAGAGGGAGTGGTGTGTCTGGGGCTGATCACTGTGTGGGAGAGTGAGGTGGTGTGTGTCTGGGGCTGATCACTGTGTGGAGAGTGAGGTGGTGTGTGTCTGGGGCTGATTACTGGTGGGAGAGTGAGGTGGTGTTGTCTGGGGCTGATCACTGTGTGGGAGAGTGAGGTGGTGTGTGTCTGGGGCTGATTACTGTGTGGGAGAGTGAGGTGGTGTGTCTGGGGCTGATTACTGTGTGGGAGAGTGAGGTGGTGTGTGTCTGGGGCTGATCACTGTGTGGGAGAGTGAGGTGGTGTGTGTCTGGGGCTGATCACTGTGTGGAGAGTGAGGTGGTGTGTGTCTGGGGGCTGATTACTGTGTGGGAGAGTGAGGTGGTGTGTGTCTGGGGCTGATCACTGTGTGGGGAGAGTGAGGTGGTGTGTGTCTGGGGCTGATTACTGTGTGGGAGAGTGAGGTGGTGTGTCTGGGGCTGATCACTGTGTGGGAGAGTGAGGTGGTTGTGTCTGGGGATGATCACTGTGTGGGAGAGTGAGGTGGTGTGTCTGGGGTGATCACTGTGTGGGAGAGTGAGGTGGTGTGTGTCTGGGGATGATACGTGTGGGAGAGTGAGGTGTGTGGTCTGGGGGTGATCACGTGTGGAGAGTGAGGTGGTGTTTGTCTGGGGGATGATCACTGTGTGGAGAGTGAGGTGGTGTGTGTCTGGGGGATCACGTGTGGGAGAGTGAGGTGGTGTTGTCTGGGGGATCACTGTGTGGGAGAGTGAGGTGTGTTGTCTGGGGTGATCACTGTGTGGAGAGTGAGGTGGTGTTGTCTGGGGGATGATCACTGTGTGGGAGAGTGAGGTGTGTTGTCTGGGGGATCACGTGTGGGAGAGTGAGGTGGTGTTTGTCTGGGGCTGATTACTGTGTGGGAGAGTGAGGTGGTGTTGTCTGGGGGAGATCACTGTGTGGGAGAGTGAGGTGGTGTTGTCTGGGGTGATCACTGTGTGGGAGAGTGAGGTGGTGTTGTCTGGGGCTGATCACTGTGTGGGAGAGTGAGGTGGTGTGTGTCTGGGGCTGATCACGTGTGGAGAGTGAGGTGGTGTGTCTGGGGCTGATCACTGGTGTGGGAGAGGA
>NC_083798.1:9176316-9373979 GCF_015708825.2 Lethenteron reissneri | reverse complement strand
TTTGTCGGGCTGATTACTGTGTGGGAGAGTGAGGTGGTGTTGTCTGGGGCTGATTACTGTGTGGAGAGTGAGGTGTGTGTGTCTGGGGCTGATCACTGTGTGGAGAGTGAGGTGGTGTGTGTCTGGGGCTGATCTGTGAGAGTGAGGTGGTGTGTGTCTGGGGCTGATTACTGTGTGGGAGAGTGATGGTGTGTGTCTGGGGCTGATCACTGTGTGGGAGAGTGAGGTGGTGTGTCTGGGGCTGATTACTGTGTGGGAGAGTGAGGTGGTGTGTCTGGGGCTGATTACTGTGTGGGAGAGTGAGGTGGTGTTGTCTGGGGGATGATCATGTGTGGGAGAGTGAGGTGGTGTTGTCTGGGGCTGATCACTGTGTGGGAGAGTGAGGTGGTGTGTGTCTGGGCTGATTACTGTGTGGGAGAGTGAGGTGTGTGTGTCTGGGGCTGATCACTGTGTGGGAGAGTGAGGGTGTGTGTCTGGGTGATTACTGTGTGGAGAGTGAGGTGGTGTGTGTCTGGGGCTGATCACTGTGTGGAGAGGAGGTGTGTGTGTCTGGGGCTGATTACTGTGTGGAGAGTGAGTGTGTGTGTCTGGGGCTGATCACTGTGTGGAGAGTGAGGTGGTGTGTGTCTGGGGCTGATCACTGTGTGGGAGAGTGAGGTGTGTGTGTCTGGGGCTGATCACTGTGTGGGGATGAGGTGGTGTGTGTCTGGGGCTGATCACTGTGTGGGAGATGAGGTGGTGTGTGTCTGGGGCTGATTACTGTGTGGAGAGTGAGGTGGTGTGTCTGGGGCTGATCACTGTGTGGAGAGTGAGGTGGTGTGGTCTGGGGCTGATCACTGTGTGAGAGTGAGGTGGTGTGTGTCTGGGGCTGATCACTGTGTGGATGAGGTGGTGTGTGTCTGGGGCTGATTACTGTGTGGGAGAGTGAGGTGGTGTGTGTCTGGGGCTGATACTGTGTGGGAGAGTGAGGTGGTGTGGTCTGGGGCTGATCACTGTGTGGGAGAGTGAGGTGGTGGTGTCTGGGGCTGATTACTGTGTGGGGAGTGAGTGGGTGTGTCTGGGGCTGATTACTGTGTGGAGAGTGAGGTGGTGTGTGTCTGGGGGCTGATCACTGTGTGGGAGAGTGAGGTGGTGTGTGTCTGGGGCTGATCACTGTGTGGAGAGTGAGGTGGTGTGTGTCTGGGGCTGATCACTGTGTGGGAGAGGAGGTGGTGTGTGTCTGGGGCTGATCACTGTGTGGAGAGTGAGTGTGTGTGTCTGGGGCTGATCACTGTGTGGAGAGTGAGGTGGTGTGTGTCTGGGGCTGATTACTGTGTGGGAGAGTGAGGTGGTGTGTCTGGGGCTGATTACTGTGTGGGAGTGTGGTGTGTGTCTGGGGCTGATCACTGTGTGGGAGAGGAGGTGTGTGTGTCTGGGGCTGATTACTGTGTGGGAGAGTGAGGTGTGTGTGTCTGGGGCTGATCACTGTGTGGAGAGTGGAGGTGGTGTGTGTCTGGGGCTGATTACTGTGTGGGAGAGTGAGGTGGTGTGTGTCTGGGGCTGATCACTGTGTGGGAGAGTGAGGTGGTGTGTGTCTGGGGCTGATTACTGTGGGGAGAGTGGGTTGTGTGTCTGGGGCTGATCGTGTGGGGAGAGTGAGGTGGTGTGTGTCTGGGGGCTGATTACTGTGTGGGGGAGAGTGAGGTGGTGTGTGTCTGGGGGCTGATCACTGGTGTGGGAGAGTGAGGTGGTGTGTGTCTGGGGCTGAGTACTGTGTGGGGAGAGTGAGGTGGTGGTGTGTCTGGGGCTGATCACTGTGTTGGAGAGTGAGGTGGTGTGTGTCTGGGGCTGATTAACTGTGTGGGAGAGTGAGGTGGTGTGTGTCTGGGGGCTGATCACTGTGTGGAGAGTGAGGTGGTGTGTGTCTGGGGGCTGATTACTGTGTGGGGAGAGTGAGGTGGTGTTGTGGCTGGGGCTGATTACTGTGTGGAGAGTGGGGTGGTGTGTGTCGGGGGGCTGATTACTGTGTGGGGAGAGTGAGGTGGTGTGTGTCTGGGGCTGATTACTGTGTGGGAGAGTGAGGTGGTGTGTGTCTGGGGGCTGATACTGTGTGGGGAGAGTGAGGTGGTGTGTGTCTGGGCTGGGCTTGATTACTGTGTGGTAGGAGAGTGAGGTGGTGTGTGTCTGGGGGCTGATTCACTGTGGTGGGAGAGTGAGGTGGTGTGTCTGGGGCTGATCACTGTGTGAGAGTGAGGTGGTGTGTGTCTGGGGCTGATTACTGTGTGGGGAGTGAGGTGGTGTGTGTCTGGGGCTGATCACTGTGTGGAGAGTGAGGTGGTTGTGTCTGGGCTGATCACTGTGTGGGAGAGTGAGGTGGTGTGTCTGGGGTGATTACTGTGTGGGAGAGTGAGGTGGTGTGTTCTGGGGCTGATCTGTGTGAGAGTGAGGTGGTGTGTGTCTGGGGCTGATTACTGTGTGGAGAGTGAGTGGTCTGTTGGGGCTGATCACTGTGTGGAGAGTGAGGTGGTGTGTCTGGGGCTGATCACTGTGTGGGAGAGTGAGGTGTGTGTGTCTGGGGCTGATTACTGTGTGGGAGAGTGAGGTGTGTGTGTCTGGGGCTGATCACTGTGTGGAGAGTGAGGTGGTGTGTCTGGGGCTGATCACTGTGGGAGAGTGAGGTGGTGTGTCTGGGGCTGATTACTGTGTGGGAGAGTGAGGTGTGTGTCTGGGGCTGATTACTGTGTGGGAGAGTGAGGTGGGTGTGTCTGGGGCTGATCACTGTGTGGAGAGTGAGGTGGTGTGTGTCTGGGGCTGTCACTGTGTGTGAGAGGAGGGTGTGTGTCTGGGGCTGATCACTGTGTGGGAGAGTGAGGTGGTGTGTGTCTGGGGCTGATTACTGTGTGGGAGAGTGAGGTGGTGTGTGTCTGGGGCTGATCACTGTGTGGGAGAGTGAGGTGGTGTGTGTCTGGGGCTGATTACTGTGTGGGAGAGTGAGGTGGTGTGTGTCTGGGGCTGATCACTGTGTGGAGAGTGAGTGGTGGTGTGTCTGGGGCTGATTACTGTGTGGGAGAGTGAGGTGGTGTGTGTCTGGGGCTGATTACTGTGTGGAGAGTGAGGTGGTGTGTGTCTGGGGCTGATCACTGTGTGGGGAGTGAGGTGGTGTGTGTCTGGGGCTGATCACTGTGTGGAGAGTGAGGTGGTGTGTGTCTGGGGCTGATTACTGTGTGGGAGAGTGAGGTGGTTGTGTCTGGGGCTGATCACTGTGTGGGAGAGTGGGGGGGTAGGTGTGTGTGTGTCTGGGCTGATCACTGTGTAGAGTGAGGTGGTGTGTGTCTGGGGGATGATTACTGTGTGGGAGAGTGAGGTGGTGTGTGTCTGGGGCTGATTACTGTGTGGGAGAGTGAGGTGGTGTGTGTCTGGGGCTGATCACTGTGTGGGAGAGTGAGGTGGTGTGTGTCTGGGGCTGATTACTGTGTGGGAGAGTGATGGTGTGTGTCTGGGGCTGATCACTGTGTGGGAGAGGGGTGGTGTGTGTCTGGGGCTGATTACTGTGTGGGAGAGTGAGGTGGTGTGTGTCTGGGGGATGATCACTGTGTGGGAGAGTGAGGTGTGTGTGTCTGGGGCTGATTACTGTGTGGAGAGTGAGTGTGTGTGTCTGGGGCTGATCTGTGTGGGAGAGTGAGGTGTGTGTCTGGGGCTGATTACTGTGTGAGAGTGAGGTGGTGTGTCTGGGGCTGATCACTGTGTGGAGAGTGAGGTGGTTGTGTCTGGGGCTGATTACTGTGTGGGAGGTGAGGTGGTGTGTCTGGGGCTGATCACTGTGTGGGAGAGTGAGGTGGTGTGTGTCTGGGGCTGATTACTGTGTGGGAGAGTGAGGTGGTGTGTCTGGGGCTGATCACTGTGTGGGAGTGAGGTGTGTGTGTCTGGGGCTGATTACTGTGTGGGAGAGTGAGGTGGTGTGTGTCTGGGGCTGATTACTGTGTGGGGATGAGGTGGTGTGTGTCTGGGGCTGATTACTGTGTGGGAGAGTGAGGTGTGTGTGTCTGGGGCTGATTACTGTGTGGGAGAGTGAGTGGTGTGTGTCTGGGGCTGATCACTGTGTGGGAGAGTGAGGTGTGTGTGTCTGGGCTGATCACTGTGTGGAGAGGAGGTGGGTGGTCTGGGGCTGATCACTGTGTGGGAGAGTGAGGTGGTGTGTCTGGGGCTGATCACTGTGTAGAGTGAGGTGGTGTGTGTCTGGGGCTGATCACTGTGGGGAGAGTGAGGTGTGTGTGTCTGGGGCTGATCACTGTGTGGGATGAGGTGGTGTGTCTGGGGCTGATCACTGTGTGGGAGAGTGAGGTGGTGTGTGTCTGGGGCTGATCACTGTGTGGAGAGTGAGGTGGTGTGTGTCTGGGGCTGATTACTGTGTGTGGAGAGTGAGGTGGTGTTTGTCTGGGGCTGATCACTGTGTGGGAGTGAGGTGGTGTGTGTCTGGGGCTGATCACTGTGTGGGAGAGTGAGGTGGTGTGTGTCTGGGGCTGATTACTGTGGGAGAGTGAGGTGGTGTGTGTCTGGGGCTGATCACTGTGTGGGAGAGTGAGGTGGTGTGTGTCTGGGGCTGATTACTGTGTGTAGAGTGAGGTGTGTGTGTCTGGGGCTGATTACTGTGTGGGAGAGTGAGTGGTGTGTGGGGCTGATTACTGTGTGGAGAGTGAGGTGGTGTGTGTCTGGGGCTGATCACTGTGTGGAGTGAGGTGGTGTGTGTCTGGGGCTGATTACTGTGTGGGAGAGTGAGGTGGTGTGTCTGGGGCTGATTACTGTGTGGAGAGTGAGGTGGTGTGTGTCTGGGGCTGATCACTGTGTGGGAGAGTGAGGTGGTGTGTGTCTGGGGCTGATTACTGTG
Source organism: Lethenteron reissneri (assembly GCF_015708825.2). Classification (NCBI taxonomy): domain Eukaryota; kingdom Metazoa; phylum Chordata; class Hyperoartia; order Petromyzontiformes; family Petromyzontidae; genus Lethenteron; species Lethenteron reissneri. The sequence continues at coordinate 9,369,115 of NC_083798.1, read as the reverse complement.
TGGGAGAGTGAGGTGGTGTGTGTCTGGGGCTGATCACTGTGTGGGAGAGTGAGTGGTGTGTGTCTGGGGCTGATTACTGTGTAGAGGTGAGTGTGTGTCTGGGGCTGATCACTGTGTGGAGAGTGAGGTGGTGTGTGTCTGGGGCTGATTACTGTGTGGGGAGTGAGGTGTGTGTGTCTGGGGCTGATTACTGTGTGGGAGAGTGAGGTGGTGTGTGTCTGGGGCTGATTACTGTGTGGGGAGTGAGGTGGTGTTGTCTGGGGCTGATTACTGTGTGGGAGAGTGAGGTGTGTGTGTCTGGGGCTGATCACTGTGTGGGGAGAGTGAGGTGTGTGTCTGGGTGATCACTGTGTGGGAGAGGAGGTGGTGTGTGTCTGGGGCTGATCACTGTGTGGGAGAGTGAGGTGGTGTGTGTCTGGGGGTGATACTGTGTGAGATGATGGTGTGTGTCTGGGGCTGATCACTGTGTGGAGAGTGAGGTGGTGTGTGTCTGGGGCTGATCACTGTGTGGGAGAGTGAGGTGGTGTGTGTCTGGGGCTGATCACTGTGTGGGAGAGTGAGGTGGTGTGTGTCTGGGGGCTGATTACTGTGTGGGAGAGTGAGGTGGTGTTTCTGGGGCTGATCACTGTGTGGAGAGTGAGGTGGTGTGTGTCTGGGGCTGATCACTGTGTGGGAGTGAGGTGGTGTGTGTCTGGGGCTGATTACTGTGTGGGGAGAGTGAGGTGGTGTGTGTCTGGGGCTGATCACTGTGTGGGAGAGTGAGGTGGTGTGTGTCTGGGGCTGATTACTGTGTGGAGAGTGAGGTGGTGTGTGTCTGGGGGCTGATTACTGTGTGGAGAGTGAGTGTGTGTGTCTGGGGCTGATTACTGTTGTGGAGAGTGAGGTGGTGTGTGTCTGGGGCTGATTACTGTGTGGAGAGTGAGGTGTGTGTGTCTGGGGCTGATCTGTGTGGGGAGTGAGGTGGTGTGTGTCTGGGGGCTGATTACTGTGTGGAGAGTGAGGTGGTGTGTGTCTGGGGCTGATTACTGTGTGGAGAGTGAGGTGGTGTGTGTCTGGGGCTGATCACTGTGTGGGAGAGTGAGGTGTGTGTGTCTGGGGCTGATCACTGTGGTGGAGAGTGAGGTGGTGTGTGTCTGGGGCTGATTACTGTGTGGGAGAGTGAGGTGGTGTGTCTGGGGCTGATTACTGTGTGTGGAGAGTGAGGTGGTGTGTCTGGGGCTGATTTGTGTGGAGAGTGAGGTGGTGTTGTCTGGGGCTGATCACTGTGTGGGAGAGTGAGGTGGTGTGTCTGGGGCTGATTACTGTGTGGGAGAGTGAGGTGGTGTGTGTCTGGGGCTGACTGTGTGGAGTGAGTGGTGTGGTGTCTGGGGCTGATTACTGTGTGGGGAGAGTGAGGTGGTGTGTGTCTGGGGGCTGATTACGTGTGTGGAGAGTGAGGTGTGGTGTGTCTGGGGCTGATCACTGTGTGGAGAGTGAGGTGGTGCTGTAGGTCTGGGGGCTGATTACTGTGTGGGGAGAGTGAGGTGTGGTGTGTCTGGGGGCTGATTACTGTGTGGGGAGAGTGAGGTGGTGTGTGTCTGGGGCTGATTACTGTGTGGGAGAGTGAGGTGGTGTGTGTCTAGGGGATGATCACTGTGTGGGGAGAGTGAGGTGGTGTGTGTCTGGGGGCTGATTACTGTGTGGGGAGAGTGAGGTGGTGTGTGTCTGGGGCTGATTACTGTGTGGGAGAGTGAGGTGGTGTGTGTCTGGGGCTGATCACTGTGTGGAGAGTGAGGTGGTGTGTGTCTGGGGGCTGATTACTGTGTGGGGAGAGTGAGGTGGTGTGTGTCTGGGGGCTGATTACTGAGTGGGAGAGTGAGTTGGTGTGTGTCTGGGGGCTGATTACTGTGTGTGGAGAGTGAGGTGGTGTGTATCTGGGGCTGATTACTGTGTGTAGAGAGTGAGGTGGTGTGTGTCTGGGGCTGATTACTGTGTGGAGAGCAAGGTGGTGTGTGTCTGGGGGCTGATCACTGTGTGGGAGGAGTGAGGTGGTGTGTGTCTGGGGCTGATCACTGTGTGTGGAGAGTGAGGTGGTGTGTGTCTGGGGCTGATTACTGTGTGGGAGAGTGAGGTGGTGTGTGTCTGGGGCTGATTACTGTGTGGAGAGTGAGGTGGTGTGTGTCTGGGGCTGATCACTGTGGGGAGAGTGAGGTGGTGTGTGTCTGGGGCTGATTACTGTGTGGGAGAGTGAGGTGGTGTGTGTCTGGGGCTGATCACTGTGTGTGGAGAGTGAGGTGGTGTGTGTCTGGGGCTGATTACTGTGTAGGGAGAGTGAGGTGGTGTGTGTCTGGGGCTGATCACTGTGTGGAGAGTGAGGTGGTGTGTGTCTGGGGGCTGATTACTGTGTGGGGAGAGTGAGGTGGTGTGTGTCTGGGGCTGATTACTGGGGGGTTACTGGGGGCGGTTACTGTTGTGTGGAGAGTGAGGGTGGTGTGTGGTCTGCGGGCTGATTCACTGTTGTGGAGAGTGAGGTGGTGTGTGTCTGGGGCTTGATTACTGTGTGGGGAGAGTGAGGTGGTGTGTGTCTGAGGGCTGATCACTGTGTGGTGAGAGTGGAGGGTGGTGTTGTGTCTGGGGGCTGATCACTGTCTGTGGAGAGCTGAGGTGTGTTGTGTCTGGGGCTGAATAACTGTTTGGGGAGAGTGAGGTGTGTGTGTTGTCTGGGGGCTGATCACTGTGTGGGAGAGTGAGGTGGTGTGTGTCTGGGGGCTGATTACTGTGTTTGGGAGAGTGAGGTGGTGGTTATGTCTGGGCTGATCACTGTGTGTGGGAGATGAGGTGGTGTGTGTCTGGGGCTGATCACTGTGTGGGGAGAGTGAGGTGGTGTGTGTCTGGGGGCTGATACTGTGTGGGAGAGTGAGGTGTGTGTGTCTGGGGGCTGATTACTGTGTGGGAGAGTGAGTGGTGTGTGTCTGGGTGCCTGATTACTGTGTGTGGGAGAGTGAGGTGGTGTGTGGTCTGGGTGCTGATTCACTGACTGTGGGGGAGAGCGGAGGTGGTTGTGTGGTCTGTGGGGCTGATTACTCTGTGTGGGAAAGAGTGAGGTGGGGTGTGTCTGTGGGTCTGAATTACTGTGGGGAGAAGTGCAAGTTGGTGTGTGTCTGGGGGGGCTGATTCACTGGTGGGAGGAGTGACGGTGGTGTTGTGTCTGGGGGGGCTGATCACTGTGGTGGGAGGAGTGGGAGGTGGTGTGTGGCTGGGGGCTGAATTCAGCTGTGTGTGGATAGTGAGGTGGTTGTGTGTCTGGGGGCTGATTACTGTGTGTGGGAGAGTGGAGGTGGTGTTGGTCTGGGGCTTGATTACTGTGGTTGAGAGGTGAGGTGGTTGTGTGTCTGGGGGATGATTACAACTGTGTGGGAGAGTCGAGGTGGTGTGTGTCTGGGGGCTGATTAACTGTGTAGGGGAGAGTGAGGTGGGGTGTGTCTGGGGGCTGATTACGGGTGGTAGAGTGATGTGGTGTGTGTCCTGGGGGCTGATTACACGGTGTGGGGAGAGTGAGGTGGTGGTGGTGTCTGGGGGCTGATTACTGTGTGTGGAGAGTGAGTGGTGTGTGTCTGGGGGCTGATTACTGTGTGGGGAGAGTGAGGTGGTGTGTTGTCTGGGGGCTGATTACTGTGTGGGGAGAGTGAGGTGGTGTGTGTCTGGGGGCTGATACTGTGTGGGGAGAGTGAGGTGGTGTGTGTCTGGGGGCTGATTACTGTTTGTGGAGAGTTGAGGTGGTGTGTGTCTGGGGCTGATCCACTGATGTGGAGAGTGGGTTGGTGTGTGTCTGGGGCTGATTACTGTGTGGGGAGAGTGAGGTGGTGTGTGTCTGGGGGCTGATTACTGTGTGGGGAGAGGTGAGGTGGTGTGTGTCTGGGGCTGATTACTGTGTGGAGAGTGAGGTGGTGTGTGTCTGGGGGCGATTACTGTTGGGGAGAGTGAGGTGGTGTGTGTCTGGGGGCTGATTCCTGTGTGGGGAGGTGAGCGTGGTGTGTGTCTGGGGCTGAATTACGTGTGGGAGAGTGAGGTGGCTTGTGTGTCTGGGGGCTGACTACTGGTGTGGAGAGTGAGGTGTGTGTTGTCTGGGGGCTGTATCACTGTGTGTGGAGAGTGAGTTGGTGGGTGTGTCTGGGGGCTGATTACTGTGTGGGAGAGTGAGGTGGTGTGTGTCTGGGGGCTGATCACTGTGTGGGGAGAGTGAGGTGGTGTGTGTCTGGGGCTGATCACTGTGTGGGAGAGTGAGGTGGTGTGTGTCTGGGGGCTGATTACTGTGTGGGGAGAGTGAGGTGGTGTGTGTCTGGGGCTGATCACTGTGTGGGAGGGGAGGGTGGTGTGTGTCGGGGGCTGATCACTGTGTGGGAGAGTGAGGTGGTGTGTGTCTGGGGGCTGATTACTGTGTGGGAGAGTGAGGTGGTGTTTGTCTGGGGCTGATCACTGTGTGTGGGAGAGTGAGGTGGTGTGTGTCTGGGGGCTGATTACTGTGTGGAGAGTGAGGTGGTGTGTGTGTGGGGGCTGATTACTGAGTGGGAGAGTGAGTTGGTGTGTGTCTGGGGGCTGATTACTGTGTGTGGAGAGTGAGGTGGTGTGTGTCTGGGGCTGATTACTGTGTGGAGAGCGAGGTGGTGTGTGTCTGGGGGCTGATTACTGTGTGGGGAGAGTGAGGTGGTGTGTGTCTGGGGGCTGATTACTGTGTGTGGAGAGTGAGGTGGTGTGTGTCTGGGGTTGATTACTGTGTGGAGAGCAAGGTGGTGTGTGTCTGGGGGCTGATCACTGTGTGTGGAGAGTGAGGTGGTGTGTGTCTGGGGCTGATTACTGTGTGGAGAGCAAGGTGGTGTGTGTCTGGGGGCTGATTACTGTGTGTGGAGAGTGAGGTGGTGTGTGTCTGGGGCTGATAACTGTGTGTGGAGAGTGAGGTGGTGTGTGTCTGGGGGCTGATTACTGTGTGGGGAGAGTGAGGTGGTGTGTGTCTGGGGGCTGATTACTGTGTGTGGAGAGTGAGGTGGTGTGTGTCTGGGGCTGATTACTGTGTGGGAGAGCGAGGTGGTGTGTGTCTGGGGGCTGATTACTGTGTGGGGAGAGTGAGGTGGTGTGTGTCTGGGGGCTGATTACTGTGTGTGGAGAGTGAGGTGGTGTGTGTCTGGGGCTGATCACTGTGTGTGGAGAGTGAGGTGGTGTGTGTCTGGGGCTGATTACTGTGTGGGAGAGTGAGGTGGAGTGTCTGGGGGCTGATTACTGTGTGGGAGAGTGAGGTGGTGTGTGTCTGGGGCTGATCACTGTGTGGGGAGAGTGAGGTGGTGTGTGTCTGGGGCTGATTACTGTGTGGGGAGAGTGAGGTGGTGTGTGTCTGATTGCTGATGACTGTGTGAGGATAGTGAGGTTGTGTGTTAGTCGAGTATGTAATGCTACCCATTTTTTATATTCCTTTAATCAGTCTACACATAACGTACAGCACGCACACATGCCCCTTGCCTGCAGGGCTCTGGTGGAATATTAAAATTAATATTGTGGCCTCGAATTTTCCATTTAATCCCCGTTACAAAGACGGCCGGTGCCTTTACTGCGCAGTGATCAGGTTATGGTAGCAACAGCTCTTCAAAGTGCCTTGTGCAGACCGCATCCACAGCAAATCTTCAGGCTTGGTCAGAGCTGGAGATAAACCAGGACCATCATGTCTTGCTGTCGAGAAAGACCTTGTTTGGCCAGGGCATGGCTGAAGCAATCCGAGGAGATGAAGCCCTTTGAAACGTCCTGTCCACGGTTGATGCAAACTAATGATGTGTACAAGTGTATGTTTGTGTCTATATGTGTGTGTACCTGTGGGTTTGTGCACATGTGTTGATTTTGTTTTTGTGTATCTGTGTGTGCTTGTGAGTTTGCGGGGCTGTACATGTATATGCCTTTATCTTCGTCTGTGCAAGTGTGTCAACATCATCATTGGGGAGGCAAAGGTGACCGGGGGTGGCGCTGGAAACTCACTCTCTCGTGTACCTTGCCAGCCTTAATAAGTGCTCGCTAACAGCACTTGCTCTCCAACAGTCTGTTAAAGGCTAAATGTGTGATCTTTGTCTTTTTGTTTTCTGTAGCCGGAGGAGGAGGTGCCAGCCCTTGGTGGCCATAAATTTCGTGTGCGGACCCTCCGGAGGCCCAAGCCCTGTGGGGTGTGCCGGCAGCTTGTGTCCCAGCATGCCACCTCCTGCCGCAGTGAGTACACATCGGCCCCCTGCACTCATACCCATGCACATCCTCTCCCACCGATTGCACATGTACACACACACACATGCAGCACCATACACATACACGTGCACAACTCATTCCGCACACGCACAATACCCGTGAACAACCTAACCCGCCAATTCCACAAGTGTACAAGTACGCAACTCAATCACCCTCTTACACACATTTACCCACCCGTGTCCATTCACCCACCTACCCCCTAACCCACCCACTCAAGCACTCGCCTAACTGCCCACCCACCCTTTTCTCTCTCACCAGCCGCATGCACTCGCACTTAGATTCCCGCCCACCTGCAGATGTGGCTTCAATTATTGGGCGAGAGCCCCGCAGCGCTGGGCTGCTGGCCATGCCACGTGGGTCAGGCTTGTGGGTCGCTCTGAGGATTTTGCGGTTTTGCTCTGTCTCCGCTGCTGCCACTATTGCAGTTTGTGTGGTTCCGGAGCCAAGTGCATAAGCCTGTGTGCACAGCAGTGACGCCCTCGCAGATATTGATTCATTACAATTATTAGCGTTTTTTACAGCTTTAATATAGCACAAATTCTACCGGGCATAACAAACTTTAAGGCGTACACGTGGAGTTTAAGTGTGTACGTTATGTATGTATATTGAACTTCTTTCACACCGTATGTAGCCAACCATGCAGAGCTGAAGAGTGGTTGAAGATTGATGCAGTCCATTGCAAAGATGAGTGCCCAATGAAATAAATACCACACCGGTGCGTGCTAAGGATATAGAGATTGATATCGCAAATAGTCCAATCTATAAAACCTTCAGGAGCAGCTGAACTACCAACACAGGTCATAACATGCATCACTACTTCGTAGCGCCGTATTTGTTATTGAATGACGAATGGTTTTCTTCGCAGGCAACTTGCAGAAATTGCACGGCTGATGAATCACCGCACTGCAGGCCTTGGCACATCAATGCAAATCACAGGGCCGCGATAAGCATTTAACGCACAGCAGACGTGTGTGATTTATGCAACGCGGCTACAAATGCATGGCAGAGTTTTGATTTTAGATTGAATGAATGCATCTCACCGGCTGGTTGTCATTTAAATTTTTCATTGTCTTTATTACACAGGTTAGGCATTGTATCCTTTCTAAATTGAAAACTCATTTCTTTAGAACTGCTTTTTGTGTGTTCACTATGTTGTCCTGCTCCCCATACCTCTGATGAACACGGTTGCATATGTACGGTGTGAAAGTAGTTCAACATACATACATTGTAAATAATCAAAGAAGCACTCTCATTGTTACACATAGATAACGTTTCATCATGGTGGATTAGGAGTGATACACCTGCAAATAGAAAGTAAGGGTTATTGTTTCACAACCTCAACATTAAATGAATTAGCATCGGCATATGGGGTTTCTGGACCGGTGTTTTCCATTAGTCTTCTTTGTAGACGGTGTATATCTATGGTTTCACTATCCACAATCGACTATCATAGTACATCTATACACATTTTGTAAAGATATTGTTGTACTCCACTGAGCAGGTCCCCAAGGTGTTTGTGGATTATTCTCACCGAGAACATTGGGCAACACAGTAGTAGCATGCGTCTAACAGGCCCAACTCTGCTGTTGTAAGACATTTGTTTTTAAGGCCCTTCTTCTTTCGTATGGCTGATGTAGATGCAGAGCAACAACGACAATTTCATATTCAGGTGGTCAAGCCCAAATAACGGAGTGTATTACTGTGATGTCTCCTTTGTATTTGTGTATTGGGCATTGGGTCATTATATGTTGTACAGTCTGGTCTGGAGAACCACCACAGTCGCACACTGGAGAGTTTTTAATTTTCCATTTGTGCATCAGGTGTCTGCATCATCTGCCATGGTGTGTGCACTGGATGCGGATTAGGGTTTGTGTGTGCATGTGGCCATTGGGCAGTTGGACTGAAAAGTGTATTATTTTAGCTTATTTTTAAAGAGTAGAACAGGCCCTGTGTTTGTTATTTTTTGGACACCTTGAATCAACACATCCGGAATGTGAGCAACAACGATACATATGAAGTGGATGATGAAGCGTGTCTAAATACTATTCTTTACCTTTTTATATTAAATTAATACATTGATGTCATATGCACATCTTGTTAAATCTGTTCACTTAATCAGTGAGGCATTTCCAATGGGTACACAATCACAGCTGTGCCGTTTATTCCAACCAACCTATTATCTCCACTCATTATGTGCGGCTGAGAGCTCTAAATGACACCTAATTGTGCAGGTTAGTAGTGCACGCCCCTTGCCCGGAAGGCATGGGGGAGTTGGGTCGAGATGGCGGGCGGTGACATTAGCCGCAGAGTTCTCGGCGTCGTCCCCAGCCCACGGTCGGTGTCGGGCGGCCCCTACTGGCTGCCAGCTCCCGGGCTTCTGCAGCTCACCACTGCCAGTGAGCAGCACCGCTAACTGAGCCAAACAACCCAGTGTCCCAGCATACACCCCAGTGTGCCAGCCATGCAGCCCAGCGTCTATACAACACAGTGTCCCTTCTATGCAGACTCATGTCCCAGCCATGCAGCCCAGCATCCCAGCCATGCAGCCCAGCATCCCAGCCATGTAGCCCAACCAACTCATTAGCTCCCAGCCATGCAGTTCAGTATCCCAGCCATGTAGCCCAACCAACTCATTAGCTCCCAGCCATGCAGTTCAGTATCCCAGCCATGTAGCCCAACCAACTCATTAGCTCCCAGCCATGCAGCCCAGCATCCCAGCCATGTAGCCCAACCAACTCATTAGCTCCCAGCCATGCAGTTCAGTATCCCAGCCATGTAGCCCAACCAACTCATTAGCTCCCAGCCATGCAGTTCAGTATCCCAGCCATGTAGCCCAACCAACTCATTATCTCCCAGCCATGCAGTTCAGTATCCCAGCCATGTAGCCCAACCAACTCATTAGCTCCCAGCCATGCAGTTCAGTATCCCAGCCATGTAGCCCAACCAACTCATTATCTCCCAGCCATGCAGTTCAGTATCCCAGCCATGTAGCCCAACCAACTCATTAGCTCCCAGCCATGCAGTTCAGTATCCCAGCCATGTAGCCCAACCAACTCATTAGCTCCCAGCCATACACCCCAGTGTGCCAGCCATGTAGCCCAGCGTCCATACAACCCAGTGTCCCAGCCATAAAGCCCAGTGTCCCAACTGTACAGCCCAGTAAATATGGCTTTGCAGCCCTTGTAATGTTCACGAGGGCATGCAATGCTGTCACCTCTGGGCCCCTGGAATAGATCGATGGGCGCCCATCGAAGGACAAGAGACTAAGCGGGACATGTAAACATTGACACTGTAGCATACCTTGCATGCCTCTGTATTTGGACTTGGGAGAAACATCCGCTTGCAGTATTTGTTGTTCTGCTGACAGTTGGCTTAATGAAAGACATCTGAATAAGGTCATGATTTTTGTTACGTATTAACGGGAGAGACAACCACAGTCACATGCACTGCCAATAGCTGGTGTACAATTTTGACCTTATACGGCCCGCATTTATTTTGTAAGTGGATGAAAATGGGGCCCTGGAAATTGTAATAATTTTCCTCTGGATTGTGAGTCAGCCTTGTGGCTTGCAATAACATGAACGGTCACAGGGGTACAGTTAGGGGTCACTCTAGAATTGCATTAGGGTCCTGCAGGAAAGGGTCATTGAGGACATTGTAGCCGTTAGTGCTCTCTGACCCTTGCAGGATGCAGGCATAAACCTCTATGCAGCTTTAGCACTGGACACACCATGTTGTGTCGATATTTCTGTGGCTTTTCCAGCAACCCTTCCTTGCAGTCCTGCCTTGCAGTCCTGGTCAGGCTAACATGTCTCAAGATCCATAATAGAGGGTTTTTTTCGGTTAGATCGTGTAAATATAAATGTCGTTAACCCCGCCACCGCCTGACACATGGTTAAGGTTTGTCACGTAAACAAAACATGCCAATTCGTTATTAGTTCCAAACAAACTCTTATGGATAATATTGGTCGTAAAAGCCTACGTGTTAAACTGATCTCTCAAGATGCCTTCATAATGTCGTGAGCAGATGTGACGTGGAACAGTCTGAAAATAAGGTCAGTGGTCTTTTAACCTGTGAACAAAAATAATTCAACCAGACATAGGGTAAATCAATATTCAATATTTCCAAAGATGCACTTTTTTATTATTATAACTGTGCTATTATTATTCATTCGTTAAGTGAGATACTCTAATGGTACATTGTAATGAGCAGCCTGCAAGGATCACCAAACAGGGCTGGTGCATTCAACATCAGATTTTGCAGCCAAAACAATCCTTTTAAGGCAGAAAGCTGTACAATGGCACTCCACACGCTGCTCACTTCTCTGGAATCCGCTAGAGGGGGAGCTGAAGCACAGAACGACCCCAAACAAGGCCTGCCGCGCTCGCTGCCGCACGCTGACCTGTGGCTGGCCAGCAGGGCGGGTGGAGCAGCACTGAGGGCCGTGCGCGGTGGCCGGTGGAGTGCAGGGTGCGAATACAAAGACAGTTTCCCCATATAGCCTCAATATACTGTTGGGGCAAGTGCTGTCAGCGAGTAGCACCTATAAAGGTCGGCACGGCAATCAATGGGGTGGGTGGCCAGTACCACGCCCGGCCGCCTTTGTCTCCCAAGTAGCCAAGTTTACACACCGCATTAGGTACTCATTTTGAGGTTGAGTCGACCTAGGAGAGGCCGAGGACCTGTTCAGATAATCGTCACCGGTGTTGGTCGTGAGCGGGAATCGAACTCGTGTCGCCGGGTTCGTAGCACAGTGTGCTAACCGCTGTGCAGGGTGCACATTCACAGCCTGGAGCTCCAGGTGTCAGCCCTTCTCTAGCACCACCCTCAGCTTGCGTTTGCCAATCTCTGCTGTGTCAATATTCTTTGAGAGGTGATCCAGAAATGTAATGTGGCTCGGGCCGGGGCTGGTGCAGAGCTGTATCCTTGACCGTGGCCTGAGTGGTCAGAGACTGCAGAGTTTGTGTCGATGTCATCGCTACTGAGCAGATAACCAGAGTAGTGCTACTGTTGCCACCATTCACCGTTTTTCCAGGATCATGCTCCTTTTGAGGTAGCTGTCCTGGGAAATCTATAAGTCTTTCCGGAACATTAAAATCCCGTTTTTTTAAATATGATAATAATTCACCACTTAAAACAATTAATTCACTTATAGTTCTCCCATATTCTGGTATTGTGAGATTGTATTTTGACCATGATATATTCTGGTTTTCTTCCACCTCAGATGTGGCAACCGTAAGTGGCACCCAGAGTGCTTGCCACAGCAGCGACGCCGCGAGCAGTGTCTCCATGGTGATTATTCACTGTGGCTCTAATGTGCTTATTTGTAAGCCTTTCCATCAAAATATTAATTTTCATATCTTACTTTTTCATTGTTGCAGCCTGCAAGTTCACCTGCCACAGAAAATGTGAATCCAAGGTAAGACTGTGGAGTTTTTCATTCTATTATGTGTGCATCCATGTTCTGAGATACTGTCCTCAGGCCACGTGCGGTGGGGTAAAAGTGTGAGTACTGCCCCCTCTTCAAATTACCCTATAGGGGATCTCTCCCTGGTGGAGGCCATTGTAGCAGCAGTGGCGTAAGCAAGAAATTGCAGGGCTATGCCTTTACCTTTTCCCATTACCATGTTGTATAACATCTTGACTATCCAGTCTTGATAGCTGTCTGGAACATCTGCGATGTTCTCATTCTTAGAGCCGAGTTGTTCTACGCAGTGGAGTTAGACTATTAAAAGTTAAACTGTTTTATTTAATTTAATGTATAGCAGCTAAATAGCCTGAACGCATGTTTCTAAATGTGGAGGGTAAAAACCGGAGGACCTGGAGAAAACTCCACACGACCACAGGGAGAACATGCAAACTCCAAATATACAGGCATCAGGGTCAGGATCGAACCCACGACCTCCTGCTGACCAGGCGAGGTAGTTAACATCTCGCCACTACAAGTTAAGGGGTACCCATGGCAGAGGCAGTGGCCGTCTCCCTGGGGCCAGCGCCGGGTGTGTGAACTCAGGGTCAAACTCGGGGTCATCTTCACATCCTGTTGTGAAAAAAACTTCGCGTTTGGCAGGAAGTGAAAGGTGCGTGAGTTTGCCATTGCTCTTTACCGACAGCAAAATAAGAACCCCAGATATGAGGAAAGTGAAGTGAAACAGAATCAAGCTAATGGACCCGTCCCACCTAACGTTTCACCGTAAGACCTGTTCTACGATCGGACTGTGTATGCCAAATGAGGAAGACGAAACGCACAAATAATAACAAGCACAACATCCCCCGAGCTACAAATAAAAACAAATGAAATCTCGAGCATCAAGGAGTGTAATCAGGCTTGCTAAATATTATTTGTTTGTGTAACAATCACAAAAGTGTGTTTATTTCAGCATTGGCCTTATAAAGCCAAACAAAGCAAACTGTGTCATTGCATCGTAACCGTGGCTTCCTCCAACTAAACACACAGCGAGCCACACACGCACATATTTACTAAGCCCCTGCCTTATTCACAGTTTTTAGCAATATGAGTTTTTGTGGTGAAAAGAGAATCAAGGTGGCGTATACAGGATACATCCGAAGAGGATCAGCTGGAGACGTGACGCAGGTGATGCTACAAGGGAACATGAAAGGGAAGAGGGGGAAGAGGAAATGGATCAGTTGATGGAACAGGGTGAGACAGAGACATGGGAGACGCTGAAACACACAAACGGTGGAGGGCATCTGCCATGGGCATCAACCCTCGGCCGCGGCTATGAGGGTGACACCGGACAGCGAGATGGCAAAGAATGTGGCGACATTAATGTGCCATGGGAAATTAAGTAGTGATAAAAAAATGTTGCCCCTCATTGAATTACTTAATTGGCAGTGGTTTGTCGACGGATCCCATAAACCTGCACACGCACGGCGCACCATGAGAATAATGACGCGCCCGTGCCGTGGTGCGCCGAGCTCCCCGGGGTTATCGCAGCAGGACATGCATCTTGAGGTCATTGCAACCTCATCCATCGTGGTGCGTTTGGAAGGATCTATCAGGCGATGTCACCTCCTCCTCGTCTCCACGGCTCGCAGGCGCCTCGCCGCAGACCAGACAGGCTGGTTTGGGTTTTATTGCCACTTGCGCCACCACAACGCATCGATACCACCTGGATTTGTACCCACCTCCTGCTTCTCACGCCATCTCTTGGCCACCTGGTGCCACCCGGAGCAGGTGGACAGCCCATGGCATGGCGTTGGTTGGCTTCGGCCCTGGTGCAAGGAAAGGAATGGGACCTTCATGTTTAATGTCTACCTCCTCTATAGCTCAGCGCCTGGCCCCCCTCCGGTCCATGGGTCCTGGTGCAGTTGCACCGACTGCACATGTAATAGCTTATGCCACATGTGGACATTTTGTGTGAAAGGTTGCTTGAGCTACAGTAAATATATAAAATAACAACTTGCAAGACATGTCGACTTTACGGCTGACGTGAACGGTTTAACCGATTGGGGGAGGCGGATTCCCACAATACATCACAGTGCTAGATAACAGTCGGGCACCTGAAACAAAATATCGTCTTAAATCTCGTGTGCATTCGCGTATCGACATTCGTGTCAAGCTTAGCCATGTCTCATCCACGGTGCGGCATGTGTGTCATTTATCCTTGGGTGTCATGGGGAGTTCTGTGCACGATCTGTGCTCCTGATGAGTATTGACTCACTTAAATCCCGAGACATGCTTTGTTGCACGGTGTGCGGCTAAGTGCTCCAAATCGCTCGTAAGAGGAGCGCAGCCACGTGGCTCAGTCACCAGGGGAGAGCGCGGTGCCATGTGGTTTTGTGGCGCTGGCTGAGGCGGCCTTGCACCTGCACTTCTGGATGTGGTCGTTTGCAGCTTTCACGAAACCAATCCTGACCACTTACACTTGAGTCACTATCCTATTTGGAGCAAAATAATTTTAAAAGCACCAGTTTCCTGTCATTATTCAGTCTTGCGCATAACAAGGAAGTGGTTTAATCAACCATGGCGTGCCAACAGGCCACTTGCACGGAAGACAAAACACCTGCCCCGAGGCAGAGCCAGCGCAAGCTCGACATGGACAGGACACGAGCTTCCGTTAGCGCTCCTAGCGAACGTGGGTGTCGAGAACACTCCTGCCAGGGTCCTCATGTCCTCTTAAGCGCGCCTGGCTTTTACATTACTGCACTTTAAAAATAATTCAGACTCATCAGATTTGTTTTGAAAAATTGTAGATCTGAGAGTAGCTGGATATTGTCAAAAGTTTGAGCTCCTCATTTGGATCCCAATCGGCAAACGGACATTTCCTCTGCGTGCGCAGATTGTGCAATCACCGCGAGTTGCATTGTTTTTGCTTGCAGCCCTTTCACATCAGACATAAGGAAGACATTGATATGTCTGCTCGTTGGCCTGAAGAGCTCAGCCGGTCCGGAGGGAGAAGGCCGGGCGCGTGCACTGAAATGTAGCAGCCATGGGGGGTGGCGTGGGTGGGGGGAGGTGGTGGGTGACGATTTTGGGCAAATGGGATCTTTCATTGCCTCGCTTGGAAAACATGTTTTTTTGCTACACGAGCAGATTCTTGCTACGTGAAATAACAGGCACAATAAAACATTATTGGACTGAGTATTTTTAAATGTTGGGGTTGGGGGGGGTGCGGGGGTGGATTTGGTGATGGAGCTGATTCCAGGAAGGAGCCAGATCCAGACGGGCGATGGAGAACGCATAAGCGTCACAGTAAAAGCAAAGCAAAGGGTCAGCCAAGACATCTCGTCCGCATCGCCTTCAAATACATACTTCCCATACTTGTGAGACTTGGAAATTTAGCAGGACTCGTACTAATTTAGTGACGTCTAAGAGACGGACACAATTGATATTTATAAAAGCACCGTTGTCAGGTTAGGACCACCCCTGTGGACGAGTACTATTGCATAATAAGTACAGACACCACAGTCCGTAAAACATTCCTTTCGTCACATTTAAACATTACACTTGGCTGGAGATTGCTGTGCGTAGAGGCGCATGCGTGCCTGCCATGCCTGAGACATCCATTGAGCGCGAATGCCATGGGGTACGGGAGGGTGGCGCATCCAGCCGGCCAGCCGAGTGGACGAGCGCTCCCATTTCTACGGGAAGGAGGGGGGGGAGTGTATGGGAGGGAGGTGGCCAGATTTCTTTTTTGGGCGTGCTGCGAGCGGAGTTTTTGGCGCGTTGCTTCCCCTCTCTGTGGATAAACAAGTGTGGGGAGCTCACAGCTGGAGGGTGCTAAGGGGCTGGGCACGCTCCCCGCCACCGCTGCACGCGAATGTTTTACGCATGTCCCAGTCTTTGTGGGCAAGTGAAACGGATTCAGAAACGGAGTCGACCAGACAGAAGTGAGACTCGCCTTCCATCCCCTGTCACTGTGATTTGCTGGCCAGGCGAGGTTCCATCTGCCCCAGCTTGGTAAGTCACTTCTTGATTTTGCCGCGGAATAATGATGCAGTTTGTAGTTTTATACTTTTGTATTATTTGTTGGCGAGGTATAAATCTACGAATGTTAAGTTTATCTGCAGTGCGCTAAACCGTGCTGCACTGATTTCTTGCGGACTGAAATATGTGGCTTTTTTCTGCACTAAAGGAACTGTTCACGCTGTGATAGATTTTATGTTATAAAATTTTGGCGGCGCCGTGTGCATCGTTTGAAGTGATTGCTCAACTTGCACACATGGAAGGAAGCACACGAGGAACAAAGCAGTGTCTGCTTGAATGGGGCCAGTGTCAGCGTTGGGATGCGTCAGAGACGACCGAGTTGTTTTCTTTTCATTACGTGGCTCCACTTGTCCTATTGAACATGAAACGGACACGTGAGGAGGAGGTGAGATGAGGGCAGTGGAGGGGATATGTCTGGCTGGGAGTTGAGAATGTGGGGCCTTGGACCACGACCCCGACAGCGCAGTAGTGTGGATCACATGGCGAGCAAATTCGGTAACATCGCAGTGAAAAAAAGCTTAAATGCGCTACGGGAATGGAGTTGAATTCAACTTTAATTGTGGTTGTTTTACGCTGATGTGGGAATCTCTAAAGGTGCGATTAGGGGCGCTTGGGGATATTAGTGTTCACCAGGAGTGTGGTGACGTCGGACGTGATATTTGTTGGCGACGACCCCGAGCGTCAAGTCAAATATCAGGCAGCCGTCTCTCCGTGGTCCTCATTTGTACGCGGCACTCAATGAGGTCACCCCTTCGTTGAGCTGACACCTTGTAAATCGCACCAGTGCAGGATTAGTGTTGTTGACAAATGGATTTAGAGGAATAATTCAGTGCGATTTTCCTGCTGCTAGAGACGACTTCACTCGATGTTCACCGGGCTTAGCGCGTAGAATGTGCTGCCTCGTGATCGCGGGTGCTTTGGATCAAGGTGGCCTACGTATATGTTTTACATTTAAATTTGATGTAATTAGGGTGGAGTCCTCTTGACATTTGCAACACGAGTGGAAGAATGACAGCTTGTCAAGTACGCTAGAATCACAGGCAGCGCATCCGCACCATAGCAGTGCGAACATGATACCTGCCAAATCATCTCACCTGAAACCCCCGCAGAGGCTGGGAGCTTCGAGCTGTACGCGCCTTTGTGCTCCCGCGCTTTGTGATGCTTCAAAGACAAGGGCTGCCATCTCTGCTGCCACTTTTCCCAAATCATTTATCTGCAGTGGTCTTATAGACCACGACAGAAAGGCCGTTATGCAATGTGTGGTGGCTTTATCGTTTATCAGGTAGCCTGCAGAGAGGAATCCTGTGCACGTGGTGGAAACATTTACTCTCATTTAGCTGGGCTGACGTTTACAGATGGGCCAGCTTTGCTGGGGGTTTGGAAATAAGTTTGGACACCTCACCACCCTCTATTTGGTACTGTTACAGGCTAGAGGATCTCTCCCATACTCTAGACAGGACAGCGAATTGTTGACACTCAGATATGGTGGATCATTGTTCTCATAGACAGACCACAAAAAGGGATCTCGCACTCAGGCAGCCTGAACATCGGTGACATTCTCTGGGTCCAGCAGCTGTAGTCATGCGTTCCCACGGTCCCCCTTGTTGACACGAGGACAATAAGATCCACGGCGGGTTCAATGCAAGGAAAATCATATTCCACGTGAGCGACCTGAATGCGCACACTCGCAATACAAAGTGGTCCGTCACTGGCGCTCGCTCGCTTATTGTGCCTGAGGAACTGTAAGGTGCAAGGGGCCAGCACCTACGCACGCACAGGCCGAGCCGGCCATAGCGTGGACAGCGCGCCGGCGAGGCCCGAGCTCGGCATGTTTGCATTCCCCGCCACCCCACGCCTGGGAGCCCTTGAGCTCTGAGCATTCCTCAGATGCTTGGGTCCGATAAGGTCAGGTCGAAGGAGGCCCCCCGACAGTGTTGTTCGCGCCAACAGAAACACGTTCGAGGGCCAGCGTCGTTCAACAAGTTCCCATTCGTTTTTTGCCATAATTGTGGAAATAAATCCTTAAAACAGCCGAGCACGTTTACACGAAGTGAGATCAACTAAGAAAATACGACATGTTTCAAACACAGGCCGGCGTCAATTAGGTGGGCGCTCTTGCAAGTTGCACGGGGACGCTGTGAACACACGGGCGGCACGGCGAAACGCGGGGAGACGCGGGGAGATGATCTCGCGTCCGTCCCCGCGCCGCTTGTCACCGAAGAGTCCCTAGCAGGGAGAGGAGTCATTCTGCCGTGGTGGAGTTGCTTTATAAGTCACATGTCTGGGGAGGGAGGGGGCTCTCCCCCACCCAGTGTGTGACTCCTCACCGAGACTGTGCCCTCGAGACTTTCACGTGCCGAGTTCAAGATCAGGGACCGGTGGGTTGTCGAGTGCGTGTGTTTGACACATTCTGATTGTGCATTGTAACGTCTGCTCCAGGTGACTACACACAGCAGGTTCCTTGATCATGCAAAGCATCGCTCGGGCAATAGAGCCAAACATCGCAGTGCAGGACCTTCATGAGAAGGAACATTGAGATGCACTGAGGCTTTCTGGGTAAACAAAGCTAATTATATTATACTAAAAAGCAAGGCTGTGGTATTCTTTACCTTTATTGATACAAATTATCCTGAGTGCTTTCAAAGAGAACACCTTTGTCCTTCATGAGTAGCGTGCAATGAATAACTGAAGCTGTAGCGTGTTACAGCAGTCGTGCGTTTCTCTTAAACACAAGCTTGTGTGCACTGTACATGCCTGTGAGACAGGATCACCTTGTAAATAATTTAAAACATTGCACTCGTGAGTCCCAGCTTTGGAATTTGCAACCGGGATTGGCATTCGTCCAAAATGTTTAAAGTTCACGAAGGTAATTGCCTAACTCTCAAAACGAATTAACCGCCAGCCCATCAGCGCAGAACGTTTGCTAAAAATAAAAATTTGCGAGGCAGTGCTCCTGGTGGAAAGGTTTAGTTCCATAGCGACGGACATTTGCATAACGGGTTTTGTTTTTATATATATGGAGCGTGTTGTACGGCATGTTGTCCGACGTTTCGCTCCGCGTGCTGGGAGCTTTTGTCACTGCTTCAGTGCCAGGAGCTGAAAGCTCCTCTGGGCGGTGCAGCGCGGCACGCGGTGCGACCCGAACACGCGTCGCAGCACCGTGCAGCACGACCGCGACAACCCGCGTAGTCGTAGTCGGGCCTAAGAGAGCCACACTTCCTTCGACTTCTGGCCACGCCAACGGTGCCACTTGTTGCCAACCATTCAGGGACACACTATTTTAGCGAATGCTTTTACACGTGACTCTCACACAGTTAGTGCGCCCGATACACAAGAGAAGTAAATGTTGAAATTCGTGCACATGTACGTCGATGTTACTTGAGTGTACGTCAGCCCACGTAGCCACAGGGTCATGTTGCAACAGCCTCCTGCAGCATGTGCAGGGCAACCAGTCCACGTGGAGGGCAATCAGTCCACGTGGAGGGCAACCAGTCCACCTGGCACGCCCTGATACACTTCACAGTCTTGAGATGATGTTGTGCCGTGTGCGCCACGTGAGAATGTTTGTACGCGTTCTGGGAAATAAATTCTGTGCCACTTCTTACTCAACTTGTAATTTCCCGTGAAGCAAAGGGGAGGGCCTCGCTGGCTGGTCAGCCAGGTGCTGAAAGTTGGCGAGTGTTGGGAGGATCTCCATCTGGCCCTGTGGCCCCTTGTTCTACAGCCACAGCGGCGATCCCTGCGAACACGGGGCATGGGACTCTGCAAGATGCTGCAGGCATATTTACTGCGTAGGAAAGCAAAGTATGCGGGATTGTTGGCGTCTCTTAGATCCCATTTTTTACAATGCTGAGGGGATTGAAGAGATGCCACATATTTTTTTGTGTTTACTCGAACTCTTGTTGAGGATAATCTTAAGTAAAAATTCACAAGA
Organism: Lethenteron reissneri; assembly: GCF_015708825.2. NCBI lineage: Eukaryota > Metazoa > Chordata > Hyperoartia > Petromyzontiformes > Petromyzontidae > Lethenteron > Lethenteron reissneri. Next base: position 9,349,474 of record NC_083798.1, on the reverse strand, counting down.
ATTATAGTTGCTGAATGTGAATGTGGCTCTTCAACATGTGTTTACATGGTGGGCGGGGTAAGCTGGAGGTGGGGGGGAGTTTTCGTGAGCTAGCGAGGGCCAACTGCTAAATTCTTACACCGCTGCCTCTCTGGTGCAATAAAACTACAAAGAAATAGTTGGTGTTCAGTATTTTCCAAAATGCATTAAAATTTAAGAAAAATCGCTGCAGTGTAATTTCATAATTTTCTTGACTTAAAGCTTTCGTGACTGCAGGAATTCATATTCTTTAGGTCTTTCGGTAAAGCCACGTAGATAGAAAAATAATAATAAAAATATCACGATCGCAACACAAGCAATCGTCATCAGGTGAAAAAATATAGCGAGAGAGCTGCTGAGGCAGGAAAAAAATATAGCGAGAGAGCTGCTGAGGCAGGAAAAAAATATAGCGAGAGAGCTGCTGAGGCAGGATGTTATAAAGGTTTGAGATGGGTGTAGCCCAAGGGTCATAAGCGAAGTGGGCGGGGCTAGATATTAAATTTGCATGTTAATGTAAGATCGGAGAGCTGGGAGGTGGCCATTGTATTGTGAGAGATTAGCATGTCAATGTAAGCAAAACGAACAACAATTTTACAGAAAATTTCAGGAGCATTGCCTTCAATGAATCTGAGAATGGAACGGCAGGTATCTGTGTGCACGCTGTTGTTTACATATAAAACCTGGGGGATGCAATCGCAGGATTTACGGCAAACAACAGACACTGAGCGATGAAGGTCGGCTCCGCAGCTGGGCCTGGGTCCCTGCTAATGTGCGTGTTTGTCAGCTGACCCGAGTGCCCCCTGTGCCTCGCTGTGTTGCAGGTCGTGACCCCGTGCACCCCTCCGGTTAACTACCAGTTGGTGAGTGTCTGAGCTGTGTCAGCCACACTGCGTGGGGTGGCCTTTTGAGCAGCGGGGTGGGGGGTTAAAAATAAATTAAGACTTCCAAGTTCATGCAACCAGCTGCTGTCATAGAGTCTATGGATTGAATAAAGCACCGACTACCATCTACTACCTGCATGTCAGCAAACTTAGTGGCACAGCTGCAGAGCTGCTGCTGCTGCTGCTGCACCGTTCGTTCTCTGGAAATATGTCACCGTGACCACGCGCCCCCCGCGGTGTGCGCCTGCGTCGCTTCGTCTCGGTGTTTAATGTTTGTCGAGTGTCGACGTGACCAATCGTCACGCGTTGCCGAGAATCCAGCGGAGCCGTGGCAGCATGTTCCACCCGACGCTCTTCTGCTCCCCCCCCCCCCACAGCAGAACCCCCCCCCCCACCACCAATTCACACAGGAGGCTCTTGGCGCATGACCGTCGTGTAAATTTGGAGATTTCGGCCGTCGTTGCTGAAAGCATAATAACGAATATCGGTAAATGACACTGGGAATCAATAGTGCATTAGTTTGCGGCACGTGATCATTTCAAATGTTACAATGAGGGCTGCTGTTGTCATCGAAAAATGGCAGGACGTATAAATAATAATGATAACAGTAAACATTCTTAATCATTTAAAGGGCAGCATTTAAAATATTTAATAGTGGGTTTTGTTGGATTCCGGAGCATGAAACTGCTTTACACAGGTCGGCGAAGGTTGGTGCCACAAACATGATTGCTCCCAGGTCACAGCTGCCGCATTCAGAAACTAAAACCACACTGATGACATTTCAAACAGACTCCCATACACAAACTCTCACAGAGACCCCACACAACAGCTCGGTCTTTGTTCGCCACGCCACTGTCCATGCAGCTTGCCTTGCTGTGCAATATATATTATTGCAATATGCGCAAAATTTACCACCATAATCATCGGCAGCAGCAGCCATTGTCTATCCACTGCTGGGTGAAGGCCTCCCCATGCTATCACCAACCCTAATGGTCCCTGCGATGCCACATGCAATATTTAGCTGGGCGGTGGTGGCTCTGCACATATTGTGAAACTCCCTCCCCGTGGGCGGCGAGCTGCCACATCCCTGGCTGGCAAGGAGAAAGCAGTGCAGCAGAGCGTGGACTATTACCATCTATCCCTTCTGTATGGGATCGAGTGTTGCTGCCTCGCGTACGTGGGATTGCTCGAGGTGCTTCACTCTTTACCCACATATATGAACACTCGTTAATTGACTGAAAACATTAATATATAGAGGACTGCAGAGCTTCGGAAACTGTTGGCGTCATCTCACCGCCTGGCTGCCTTCCGATGTTTCGATTAACGATCCAGGTTCCATAACGTCCCATTGCTTCTATTAACGAAACATTTTCGATGAACGACATGGTTTACGATATCACGCGGCCACCAATTTCAGCCAATCGGAGTGCTCCTAAGTGGACTCGGCAGACCTCGGCCAATCAGCGAATCTATTTTATGAGCGTTTTGAGACCAACTGGCTGATATCTTTTAAATGTTTATGAAAAACAGCTCTCTTGAATACGGTGAGGTCTCAGAATACGTGGGAGTTAGGTTCCATGTACCCCCACGTAAGTGCGAATTCGCATAAGTTGGAGTTCGCCTATACGAGTGTAGTATACAATGTAAGTGTATATAAAGTGTACATAAATGTACATGAATGCTTAATAAAGCACAGTACTGTACAGCAAATTATTCGCTCATCATCGGTAGCATCCATGTCGGATAGCACACTACATTTTTTGGACTCGTTTCTAGCGCCGGCGATACAGTTACGTGCCGTCAAATCCATGTTCACGTGATGGCAGGGGATGATTAGACTCCTCGCTTCCTGCCCCGTGCGTGTAGCGAAAGTACGAGTCACAAGTGTAAGAATGAATCGGGGTCGGCCCGCGGGCCGTACAAGGCCCGCAAAATAATTTAGTCTGGCCTTGCCAAGGCAACCGCAGGCGGGACTCGAAATTCAATCAATCTAGGAGCAAACCTGGAAAAGCAGTTGCGAGTAGCAACATCATCAACACCAGCTAACATCACACGCCTCACCAAAGAGAAGCAGTTCCAGCCATCACATTAGGGGTGAGTTAATTAAATGTTTGACCAAATATAACAGGCTAATCTTTAAGTTGATCATTTTGTATGGCCCGCGAATGATGTTACAAATATCCGAATGGCCCTTGGAAGAAAAAAGGTTCCCCACCCCTGCCTTAAGCCATCCATCTTCTGAGCCTAAGGTAAAAAAATGTTATGCTCTATTTATGCATCTTTTTTCTGCGCAATTTATTTATTATTAATCCATGTTTCTATGAATATTAATGCTTTAACATGTTCTTATAACGTTTATTTATTAAATTTGCAATCTTAAATATGATAAACTTATGTTTATAAAGTCAACTTTCTTTCGTCTTGGAACAAATTAGGCGTTTAACGTGTGTGTCCTATTTTCGATCAAAGATAATTTCAGTTAACGATGGTTTTCGTGGAACCAATTAATATCGTTAACCGAGGGACCACTGTACAACCAATACCTTGGAAAAACTTTCTCCAATTAGTGTGGCTTAATTAAGCAAAGAAAAAGCAAACTCTAAGCCCAGCGGTGGGCTTAGAGTATTCGGTTGTGGCTCAGATCAGACGCTCCACTTTTTGATTATACATTAGCGCGGGTCCATCAGCGTTGATTGACAGCTTGCCATCTCTCACCGGCCCTCGAGCCGCGTATCGGCATGTGGAGATATCTCCGTGCAATCACGCGGGGACTCCAGCCTCCTCTCCCGGCTCCGAGGCTTTTCCACGTAATATTCTCTTTAAATTTCTTCCTCATTAGCGTGGAAAAGCGGGGGGGAGCAGAGTGTCGAGGTGTGGACGGAAATGTAACATTTCCTGATTTGCGCTGACAACTTAGCAAATTACGCTTCCATTGAGTTCCATTAATGGGAACAATCACCGGCATGGAACGTACAAAAAAACACCCAGTGTGTCGCGCACGCGTGCGCAGCATAGAAATGTGCGCACCTCTGTGTTTTGTCTACGTAAAAAATTCCATGAGATGGGGTTGTTCCGCATGCAGCTGGTGCAGTGGAGGCCGCGTTAACGCTAATGCATGTCGACGTGCCCTGTGTGGGGGGAGCAGCTGCTGGCATCTGGCTCGCATCTCCACCAGCTCACCCATACATCTCCTGCCCCCCCTCCCACACTGCAGCCCCATCTCCCCCTTCCTGACCCGTACTTCTCATTCCTCGCCCATGCCCAACAACACGCTCCCTTTGCCAAATCCGCCCTCTCCCTGTCTCTCGGTGTTTTTTGTTCTCATACTTTCCCTCTCCCCCCTCCCTGTCGCCCCCCCACCCTTCCCCCCTGCCACCACCTCACAGCCCGGCGCTTCTGGCCTGCACACCGAGCATGTGAAGGCTGCCGCGGCGGTGAGTGGATTCCGCGTATTGTGTCACTGTAAGTGACACCCCCCTCCGCTCGGGGTGACGGTAAAAACATTCCATTGCCATGCGCACAAAAGCTGTTGATGTGCGAGAGTAATGTATGCCTTCCTACCAGCACGGTTGCTGTGTGTGGAATATTGAGTAACCTCTGGATATTCGCAGATCGAAGTTGGTTTCACTGGCCGTGCCTCCAATGTCACTGATTTACGAGTACGGGCAGCAGAGGCGGACATATCACGTGTGAGGGAACCACGAAGCATATAAATCGTCTCGTTGATGTGACGGGCACAGTGAGAGATTGAGAGAGGGAGAGCAACAGGCCAGGGTGAACGTGCGGCTTTTCAAAGAAGTGTTTGGCATCGCTCCTCCACAGCAGTCGCTCGCATGCCACGCTCCACGGTGCAGCGTTCCCAGAGCACGTGCGCCACTCCGCCGCTCTTCCTTTCAGATTCCTTCTGCGTGACTCCTCTGCAATCAGCGAGCTCTGTGCTGGCTGTATGCTCTCTGCCAATACAATGAGTCCCCCTTCAAGATCGTGATTTATGTGCCGAGTGGGGCTTCAAGGGGCACGGCACATTGTGAACATATGGATATGGACAGCTCACTGCAAGGGGCCCCAATGGTGAATGTCAAGCCATGGCTGGGTTGCCAGACTTCCTCCCGCTCTCCGTTTTAACTGTTTCTCTCTCACACAACCACACGTGTACACGAACACACAGACAAGTATCTTCCACATAGGCAGCTGCTGTTAGTATGTTCTAAGGTCATCAAGGTGCACTAGGGGACCAGGGTCGCTATCACCACACCTTTGTCTACCTAGTGCTGAGGCCCCAGGTACTTGTTGAAGGCTGAGTCGATCTAGGCCAGTCCCACGACATGATAGCCATGGTAGGGAATTTAATCCTGGTAGTTTGGATTGTAGGGTAGTGCGTAAAACCACTTCACCACTGCTCCCACTACACAGAGACAAACCGCTCCCACACAATTTAACAGTAAACCCATAAATAGGTTTTTTTAAAATTCACAACAATCATCTTATATCACATGTAATATGAGAATAGGTTTCCCCTTTTCTTCTGGCAACAAAACAAGTGTTAAGATGTTAAAACACCAAACTGAAACCTTTTACAAGAAATCATGTCTGCATTAACCACAATACTTGTGGTCAGAATGCAAACAAAAAAACATACTCTGATAATATATGCATTTGTTTTTATTGAAGATGCCAAAAGACGTCTAACACCGTGTTGAGACTAGGCTCAAAAGAAAGCTGTCTCTGGTGTAGACCAATCAGTTTCAAAGACAATGCATATATTATCAGAGTACGTTTTTTTTGTTCGCATTCTGACCACAAGTATTGTGGTTAATGCAGACATGATTCCTTGTTAAAGGTTTCAGTTTGGTGTTTTAACATCTTAACACCTGTTTTGTTGCCAGAAAAAGGGGAAAACCTATTCTCATATTTTGGTACTGGCAAAGGAGGTCCCATGATCACAAATAATATTTCAACAACATTTTCACGATTAGGAAAACGCTCTGCGGGAATTTACCCAGATTCTATTTCATCGTGTGCACATGTTCAGCTCCCGATGTGTTTCATAACAGTTCCCAGAAAAGTCTTGCCGAAGTATTGTGGGGTTTTTTATGCTAAAACAAATTCCATGTTTGCAGGTTTCGTCGAGCCCCACTCCCGAAGGGTGGAGCAAAATTCCATGTAAACCTCAGCAGTAAGTGAAACTCAATCATATTTAATTCTAAGGAGAGAAAGGATAAAAAAAAATGTCAAAAATAAACCAATCCTTGAGAATGTACTGAATGAGGTTCTTGTTGTAAATTATCTGTACGCTTCATCTGTACGCGGTCTCATGACCACACTGCTGACACATCTGCTTCATGGGCTGCTAATGTCGATTGCGTGGCTTGAGAAAGACTTTGATTCGTTTTGGTTTTGATTTTTAAAAAATGATTGTTTAATGTGGTATGGAAGATTTGTGTTATTACATTCGGTGGTAACAATCGTACAATGTCTATATCTGGCAAAATGATACGAATGTACAAAAAAATGTTAATTTAACAACATCCATTTTAGACACGTATGCAATGAAGAAGGGCATTTACCCGAAACGTAGCCCATTGTATATTTATTCCATTGAGGGCAATGTGATTGACGATTGTGTTGAGTTTTCGTGATATATGCTTATCGACAAGTGCCTTCCGCAGTATCACAAAAAAGCATACATTTTGGATTGACATAGTGTACTTCCAAGCAGATACAATTCAAACAGTACGCACCGCAGACAGCAACAGCACTGCACACACCTGCCCACGGGACGCTGCAGTCACAAAGGCGAGTGGCAGAGGACGCGGTCACTGCTGTGCATAGCATCGCCTTCTGCCCCCCCCACCCTCCCCCTCCTAACAGCCACTGGGGCGTGGAGTTGAGCATGGAGGGTGGCCGAGACCTGGAGCTCACCTACATTACGGAGCGCATCATCTCTCTGTGCGCCCCGACGGCCGGAGACTCGCACGCCTACCACCAGCAGATGCAGGACGTGGCGCGCATGCTGCACTCCAAGCACGCCAATGGCTACCTGGTGAGCCCCCCACACCCCCCACATGCAGGCGTGGGTACGGGGTGAGCCCCCCACTCATATAAGCCCGGTTATCTAGTGAGCGCCCCCACAAACGCACAATCGAACGTCCTGCGCGCGTAAGCTGCGGTGCTGGCCGCCGAGTCGCTGGCGTGCATTTCTAAACTTTAATGACGTGCAGAGAATTATCAGCGGGCCATGAGATGTTGCCAAAAGCACATTGCGCCGTTTTTTTGGACTACTCATCATTCATGATACATTTTTCATTCCAGGTTATAAATCTTTCGGAGAGAAGACATGACATAGAGAAGTTAAATGTGCACGTAAGTGTCAACCTGCACCTCCCACTCGCACGTTTTGTTGTTTGTTAAACTTGACCTCGGTTGACCATGTAAATGGTGCTGTTATCGGGGTGGGGGGGGGCGGTTTGCGGTTTTGAGCGGAAAATGAAACAAAGAGTTTTGGCGGTGGAGCGGAGTGGCCGCGCATGCCCCCCACCCCACGCCCGCACCTCATTGTCCTTCGGCGGCTCCAGGGAGGGGGGCAGGGTGCGCTCCAGCCCTACCGCCGCAGGGAGCTGGGCTTCCGTAGCCCGCGTCCCCGCCAGCCCCGTACTCGCTGTGGTTCTCCTCCCCTACATTGTGTTCTGGTGCGGCGTGAGGGCAATGTGAAGTCGGCGTTGAGAAAGGACCTTTAATTTCACGGTTATGTCTGCGCGGCACGGAGCAAAACTATTCCACAGACACCAGCCACACATGGACTTTTTATTCAAGGTTGTCAGTTCTCTCTGTCGAGGGCTGTCTGTGGCTTTTCATTTTATTAAACGAAAAATGCATGCAAAACTACTGCGTGGGTTTTCGCTGTTGCACTGTGTGGCGATGCGATGTGTTTCCGTGTCGTGCCGAATGTTGTTTGGCGTGGATGTCCGACGTTTTACTCGACATGCTGGGAGCTTTTTCAGGAACACGAAGCTCCCAACACGAGGAGTGAAACGTTTTCCATCAGCCTGAACAACGCACGGCACAACCCGAAACCGCACCTGAGAACTACGATGAAACGCATTCTGTATACGTGCAGTGTTGACGGGAGGGGGAGCGCGGCATGCAGCCGAGCCTGTGGGGCCATCTAAGCTCAAATGTAACTTTTTAAATGTACCAGGTAAGGCCCCGCTGCGCTACGCAGTTTGTTTTCAGAAGCAAGCTGGCCAAAAATGATAGGTCGGCTTATTGTACGGACATTTATAGCAGCCCAATGTTCTTGTCTCAGGTGAGGGATTTTGGGTGGCCCGACCTCCACGCCCCCCCACTGGACGTGCTGTGCAGCATCTGCAAGGCCATGGACTCCTGGCTGAACGCCGACCCGGCCCACGTCGTGGTCATCCACTGCAAGGCAAGAGAGCAATCGCCCTCCAGTCACGTACACATACACTCACCGTACGGAATCCCTCCTTACATAAACATATAAAGAAATAGTAAACATCGTTTACGCTCCTTTATCCATCCACTGCTGGATGAATGCCTCCGGGTGTCATGCCCATCATTTGGGTTTCTTTGACCATACTTCACCACGCTGGTTAGTCCGGTTTGGTGAAAGAGGAGGTCCAGGACTGATACAGATATAACTCGCCACTGATGTTATTTGAGGACGGGAATTTAACTCGGATTCCCGTGTTCATAGCACGCTGCGTTAACCACTGCGCCACAGCTCCGCTCGGATTTATATTACATATCTAAACGCTTATAGAATAACAAATTAATGCCATTGCTAAAGGCAACTCGGCACCCCACATGTCAGTGCGTGATAACATAGCATATGAATACATCCTGAAGTGTTACGTGATGCCATTCCGCACGCTCATCTCGCCGTGTAATTGAATGAGAGAGTATTCCGCTGTACTGTACGTGCGGCGCTCCTCGAAGGCGCAGCTCGAGGGGGCCGACGTGCGACGCGTGCCCATCGGGCGGAGCGCGCGCTGACGCTACTCGCCTGCGGTGTCTCCTGCAGGGGAACAAGTGCCGCACGGGGGTGGTGGTGGCCTCCTACATGTACTACAACGGCATCTGCGCCAGGTTGGCGCACGGCGGGCACCCACCCACCCACCGTCCCGTCGTGGGCTCACGTGCGGACATTCTTTCCCACTTACACAAACGGCCACGCTGAGCGTGGGTGCACAGCGGACACGGTGGAGGACGCGTCTCCTCGCCTGAGGCTTTGTGTGCCACGGGCATCGTTATGCGATGGATTTTGTGCGTTAACTCTTTGCAGTGCCAGCCAGGCGCTCGACCGGTACGCAATGAAGAAGTTTTACGACGACAAAGTTGCCAAGCTGTCCCAGCCGTCCCAGAGAAGGTGTGGTGGTGTGTGGTGGTGGTGGGGGGGGGGGGGAGAACACACACACACACTGCCTGAAAAGTGCTCCTGCAAATCATAACAGGGTCCGCAAACACTCCCTCCATGGACTGCTGCGTGGGTGTTCACCATTGTGCTATACAGCTTCCTGATGTGTTTTTGGGCTGCGCCACACAGCATGTTGCTCGGCGCGATGTTCTCTATGTAACACTGCACAACTGTGCGAGTCCCATACAAAGCGTCGAGCGACATGCGACACAACCTGAAACCACATCGGAGAGCTAAATTGTCATCCACGAGCTATGCTCTCAGTATTAGCTCCCCCCGCCCGGGCCTGCTGGACACGCACGCTGGAATGCTTAAATGAGTAGATAACATGGTATTGTGAGTTAATGTAATACTGCCCCAGCGGCGGTCACAAGACGACACGCTCTTGACGGTGAGCGAGGAGGGGTGGATGCTTTCGATGGTCCCTGGCGCTCTCTAATCTCGTGTGGGGCCCGTGGGAAACAGCGCACGCCGGGACGAGTTGCTTCTCGTTTTTCACTGAGCGAGTGGAGCCAAGGTATGCGTGGAGTGCATACCGTGTGTGTGGCCCCTCGCGCGCGCGTCCACCTTTGGCTGCCCTCTCAATTCTTAGGATTGAGCGAAGTTGCCTCAAGCTCGGAGAACCACACCAAAAAAATATCTCAAAACCCGTGTGAAAATCTTCCAAATGCCATATTCAATAAAGGAATTTACAGTGAAAGCATTTTGTCCACATGAGTGGATTTTAATTTTGAAACAGCCTGCCTGCTTGTGGCATGCAGAGATGTTTTGAGGCGGTTTAATGAATGCGCAGCTTGTGAATAAAGTAAATGTTTACCCAGCGTGTCCCAGATTCCCTTGCCGTCCATGAGGGAATGTGTGCCCTCCCTGCGCAGGTACGTGTCGTACTTCAGCGAGCTGCTCTCGGGCCGAGTGAAGGTGAACAACCTGCCACTCTTCCTGCACCACATCGTCATCCACGGGCTGCCCAACTTGGAGGATGATGGCGGTAAGGCACGGGCGCCGCATGGCGACTCCGTCACCTTAAACGACCGACGCAGTAAGCGTGCGGCCCGCTTCACCGCTACAGTGCGGCCGCTCCCTGGTCCTCCTCGGCAGGCTCCTCTTGAGTTGATCAATGAGGAGTGACACGCTGGATGCAGTTAGGCAGAGTGCCACTTTCGCTGACAAACAAAAATCCTGGCTTCGAGTGAAAGGGGCATGCTTAAACTGCACTAACGTGGACATGGGAATTAACTAAAGCGCCAAAACTTGTGAATTAGTGAAATTAACTTGGCTCATTCTTCCTTTGCCTAATTGAACACCCTGACAGCAGCACTGTGGCAATGGCGTGACCTTAGTCCATGGTTATCGTTCATTCCTGCCTCGTGGCCGCATCGGAGTCACGTGCGTGCGCGTATCGTGCCTTGCGCTGTTGCCGGTGCTCCGGTGACTCAGAACGGCTGGCGTTGCTGCTACGTGTGCGGTGCTACCTTCGCAAGTACATTGTTCCAGTGCATTTGTTTGACCTGATGCAAGGCAATGTCTGTTTGATGCTAAAGGGAAGGAATGTGTTTTTCTGCGCGAATAGAGTTGCTCGTCCATCTACCGGCATTTGAGGGTGGAGGCGGGGGTAAGGGCGCTCGATTGTTTTAGGAGCACTTATTTTCAGAAACGATGCATCCATCAACCTCGCATTCCGGCTGGGACTGTTTCCGCATTTCACTTTGCGGATAAAGATCACGGCACTACGGAGGCGTTTATTCTTTTGTCGGATTATATATTTTAATGTGACGAATTGTATACTCAGGGGACTTACGTGTTTTCCTGCACGAAAAATGTTAATTCTCTAAAAGTGGCCTACATCTTCTTGGTTCTTTCGGTAAAGTCACGTAGAAGGGAAATAATAAAATAATAAAAATTCAACATAATAAAATACAATTCTCACCAATTGGAGATGTAGTGGCCTACATCTCCAAATGTTTGTTTTAATGATGAGGGGGGGGCGTGCACCCAGGGGGAGGGGGGGCAGAGGGGGCGGGGGGGGCACCCTCCCTCTCTCCTCTGACCCTCACTGGGCCTGCTGTGCCAGGCCGCAGAGGCTCGGCCGTGGGACCCGGGGGTTCCTGAACAAACAGAGTATTGTGAATGCTTCCTGTTTACTCCCCAAGGCTGTCGGCCATTTCTCAAGATCTACCAGGCGGCGCAGCCGCTGCACACCTCCGCCGTCTAGTGAGTGCGCGCCGCCACCGCTCCACTGCTCACCGCCACCGCTCGTTTTGTAAACACGTCACGTCATCTGTAATGCCCTCTCACCTGTCTTTCGTACATTCATAGTTTTGCCAATGACGCCTGTTGCCTCGATGCTGATTTACTTTCACCTCCGCCAGTAACATTCCGGACAACTGCAAGAAGCTTTGCATCACGATCGAGCCCGGGCTGCCTCTGAAAGGGGACATCCTGGTACGTTCTCCGCTCTCGCTTGCAACTCACACTGCACTCTGGAGTGAGGAAAGTGTTGATGACACCTTAATCCCGTGCGGAACTCCAGTGAGAGTTCGTTACTCTTTCAGGGCGTTTTTTTTTTTTTGTTACATTACTTCAGTGCCTAGCGCGAGCTGATTCATGGTGGAAGCCGTTTGTACCCGGAGTGTGACTCCTCCGTGAGATGCGAGCGCATGCACGGCAGCAATGTTAATGAGCGGCGTTCGTCACAGCGAGGGATCTGGCTGCTATCCTGGCGCTGCGGGCACTGGGAAGGCACATGCATTCGTGGAGATTTCATCTGGCGGGCTACAGCGCTGGGTTTCCACGCGAACGATGTTGCGTTGTGATTGTACATTTTTTTCGCGTAATTTTTTTGCACGGAGAAGAGAATATAGTTGAATGACTCTAACATAAAACAAGAAACTTATTTTTTTATCGGGGCGAAATGATATCCGTTGTATGAAACGTATTAATGTTCGTGAGAAGCCAATAACTCACGTTTCTAGACCTTATCTGGTTGTTATTTGAGGCCTATCTGAGAGGGGATCAGGCTCCTGGCCGTACGTGGCCCAGCCCACAGCTCGACCCTGTGCTGCTTCTCACGACTCTGCGTGTACGAGTGTGTGTGAGTGTGTGTGAGTGTGTGTGTGAATGCCTGTGTGGGTGTGAGTGTGTGTGTGTGTCTGAATGCCTGTGTGGGTGTGAGTGTGATTGTGCGTGTGAATGCCTGTGTGGGTGTGAGTGTGAGTGTAAATGCCTGTGTGGGTGTGAGTGTGAATGGAAATGCCTGTGTGGGTGTGTGTTTGAGTTGGCACAGTAGGGGGCTCAGGTGGTGCTTCGGCCAGTCATCTCAGTGAGTCGACCCATGGTACCTGGGTTTGTCCCGTGACCTACCAGCGAGCGTTTGACACTTCAAATGGCCTTAAAGTGAACATAGTCTGGCACAAGCGCCATGGTGACGTCACCACCACTTAGTGGTGAATGGCGGTTGTTGTTGAGTGTGAGTGTGAACACCTGAGTGTGTGTGCGTGCTTGTGTGGATATGTGAATGTGAATCTAAAAGTAGTGGAAATACAATAGTTTTCATGCAGGAGGTTCCAACCAGTTGGGTATAGTGCGAGCGTGTGTGATTGTGGTCGTCTCATGGTTCAGTTGTTCACACTGATAGCTACTCCAGCTCTGCGTCTCATTTTATTCTCTTGCCCTGCCTACAGGGGGATGGCTGAAATGAATTTTCGGCCATGGTATTTGAACAAACAATAATAATCAGTAACTTCAAGCACTATGTCAATCCGTTGCTGGATCAATGGCTTTTACATGTATTCTCAGTCATGGGATAGTTTGTTCATAATAAAACATTTTATTTTACCAGATCAGGCCCACTAGCTCTTTACAGCAATACCACGCTGACTACTGTGTTCCGATAAAACTTCGAATCAGTTCCAATAAAACTTCATCACTGACATTATCCCTGGCCAGGAATCAGACTCAGGTTCATAGCCCAGCGCATTAACCACTGCACCACGGCTCCCCCCATCGATGTTCAGACATTCTGTTTGAGCTGTCCCAGCCCATCCCACGTGGATGCTTTATTTACATGAGTCAGTAAACACAAAACAAAAGGATAACACTTAAGCTCGACCAATTTCCCAAAGCTAGTGCCAAAGGGCTTCAGTAGCTGTAGGAGCCAAAAGCCACATGTCAGCTGCCAAGTGCCCTTTTTGACCCTCCCCTCCCACCAAATCTTTAACTTCAAAGTGTCCTGGTACCGCCACTTTCTCCACCGCTAACCACAACCTGCAGCAGGATGTTATTGTGGATTTTGTTTTAATCACGGCTCGGTAGGCATACACACACACGCGCACACTCTCTTCTACTCCATTGACTCAAGCGTCCGTGGAGGACGTGGTCATCAAAAGAAAGAAATGAAACCCAAGTTACCGCGGGGTGGGTGAATGGCGCGGCCTCCCCCGGTGCAGGTGACATGGGAGTAGTCATTGTCTCCCGGGGGTGGAGGGAGTCGCGCCGGAGGGTCCCCGTGGGCCTTTGCGACATGAGAGGCCCTCGGTTTGCGAGGTCGGTCGGGCCGCTCTCTTCCCAAGCGGCGACGGCAGCCACCAGCGCACATCCTTAGTCTCTGTAAACACTGGAGGCGGAGTACAAAGGAGAAATCGATGGGGACTTGAAAATAGCTCTAAATGGATTGCGAAGGGTGTATAATAGAGCTCCTCGGCACGCAGGTGTCGGCCAATATGAGATGAATTTAAGCTCATCACTGTCACCACAGTTGACCGAGTGCTCACACGAGCACACTCTATTCGCTGTATTCATCTTTATGCACCCCACTCTTTATGAAACTTTTTTAATAAAAGGATATTGCTTTTGTCTGCGATAAATGGAGCACATGAAGTAGAAGATGGACTATCTGAAAATGCCACGTCCAATAATATTAGTATTTTACTGTGCTGTAATTTTCTTTATATTGGACCCATCGTGCCAAATGTGTATGTGTGCTTAAGCACATATACGTGTGTGTGCGTGTGTGTGTACATGTCTGGTGTTCACCAATAACACTTGCCCCCAAGCTGTATAGGGGCACCTTCATTTCTGTACATGTCTGTGTCTGACAGCGTGTGGTGGAGAAGTGGTTAGCATGCTGCCCTACCAATCTAGCAACTTGACTTCAATTCTTAGCTACTTGTAACATCAGTGGTGATTGATATGAGAATCCGTCCTGGGCCTTTCTTAGGTCAACTGAGCCCTAAAGAAGTACCTGATGCAGTGTGCAAACATCAACAGTGGGGCGATAAAGGTTTGCAGGATGTTGTTTTGTCACACCACCACTTAGTGCGATGTGCTGGCCTTAATTGGTGCTCGTTAACAGCACTTCTCTCAACAGTCTACGTGGGCGATAGGGGATCTCTGTGTTGGTTGGTTGCTTGCTTCGCCCGGCAGGTGAAGTGCTACCACAGGGGGTGCCAAGCAGCGACACGCGATGAGATCTTCCGCGTGCAGTTCCACACGTGCGTTGTGCAGGACTTCCGCCCCCTGGTGCTCGGCAAGGCAGAGCTCGATGCAGCTTGCACAGGTACACACACTGACACGCACACACTCACACTGAAATACATACACACTCACACTGAAACACACACACTGAAATACAGACACACACAATGAAAAACATACACACTCATACTGAAATACAGACACATTGAAATACACACACTGAAATACAGACACACACTGAAAAACATACACACTCACACTGAAATACAAACAGACTGAAATACACACACTGAAATACAGACACACACACTGACACGCACACACACTCACACGGAAATACAGACACAATCACACTGAAATACAGACACACTCACACTGACACGTAGACACACACTGACACGCACACACACAACAACAAGCACCATTCGCCACTAAATGGCGGTGATGTCACCACGGCACGTTTGACAGGCTATGTGCACTTTAAGGCCACGTGAAGTGTGGAAGGCTCGCTGGCAGGTCACTGGACACACGCATGTGCCATTGGGTGACTGACTGAGATGGCTGTGGCACAAACACAAAGACACAAATCCCTGGTATAGCCTTAACAGACTGTTGGGGCAAGTGCTGTTAGCAGGCACCTATGAAGACCGGCACGGCACACGAGGGGGTGGGTGGCCAGCACCATGCGTGGCCGCCTTTGTCTCCCTAGTGGTGATGTTCACACACTGCACCGGGAACTCATTTGAGGCTGAGTTGACCTAGGGGATGCCCAAGAATGATCTGTACCTGGTGTTAACCGTGAGCGGGAATCGAACCCAGGTCATTGGGTTCTCGTAGCGCAGTGCGCTAACCAGTACACTACCACTCCCCACACTGGCACACAGACACAGTCACACAGACACTCACCAGACACATACACTCAGACAGACACACTCACACTATCACAGGCAATTGCTGCATCACTATATCATACTGGTCATCAGAAAAATTCATGATGAGGCAACCTAGCATCGCTGAAAAGATAAAACTACACAAGTTACAGCAATGGCAGAAACAAATATAATATAAATAATCCATCTATTGGCTGGTCAGCATTTCGAAATTATAATAACAGACTTGGATCATAGTGTCTTATAATTTCAATTGCATTGACTTAACTGAGCATCTAAGTCAAACTATGTTCTGTAATATAATTTTAGAAGTGAACATCTGGGGTTATTTTTAATCTTTGATCAAATCATTCCTCCCCCTTTTTTCAGATGAAAAGTTTCCGGATGACGGGAGAGTGGAATTCATTTTTTCCTCGGGACCCGAGAAGCCACCGGGTACGATCGCGTGCTCGGCATGCACTCCCTCTGAGTCATCACCGGCAGAAGATCATTACGATGCTTCACTCACGCTGGGCGTTATTCCAACCAGCAGTTTCCAAAATGCATAAATGCGGAAAGCCATTATGTAACTCATTACATTCAACCATCAGAATATCCATGTTGGATTTAATGAGTTTTGCCTTCGCCTTGGGCTAATTGTTTAATTAGGCTGTTGTGACCGGAGCAAGTGCTTGCGACTCTGTGTGTTTGTTCAGATGACTAATTAAGCTGGGGAGAGGGAGTGTGGAGGCTTAGCCTCGAGAAATTCTTGCGTGCGTGTGTCTGTGTGCAAATGCTCCCTTGGCACTGCTCGAATCTGGCAGGGTTCTGCCAAAGCCCAGCCAGTGTGCCGCACAGGCGTGCAGATTAAAGTAAACAAAATTACAAAATTCACAAAAGCAAACACATTCGCAAAAGCAGGCGAGCACACAGATGTGGGCACGCACACGAGTGGCCCGACGCGGCGAGTACAGGGCTGAGAGCGTTGTACATACGACGTGGTGATCACATGTGACATGCATGCAGGGCATGGTGGAAGGGGTGCCTCCCTGCTGTTTGTGAGCAGCACACCTATGCGTGTCGTTAAAACTAGCGGCAGAGAGGTGGGCGGGCATGAGCGAGATGTGCGTAGAGTGTGTGAGAGATGCGCGGTCACCCCGATAACCCCCTGTGACACACGCACACACTCCGTCATCCTCGCAGCGTGACCTCGGTGTGCAAATAGTTCCATGCACTTCCTGGTGCTGCTAGCAGAGCACTGTGGACAGGTGCAGCCGCAGTCTCCACAGACTCACCTCTACACTCAGCAGTAGCAGCAGGGCTCTGCTATACTCACCTGTATACTCCTGTCATGTGTACGTTATCACTTGGCTGGTATTGCATTGTCTGCATTACATCTTAGAACCCAACTGAAAGTGTGTTTTGTAAGACTAGGCTGCCGAAGTGGCAAGATGTTTAACTCCCTCACCTAGTATGCAGGAGGTCGTGGGTTCGATCCCGACCCTCACACCTGTATATTTGGAGTTTGTATGTTCTCCCCCGTGGTCACGTGGTTTTTTCCCTTCACATTTAGAAACACGTGTTTCGAGTATTTGGCTGCTATCAATGTCCACACGACAAGCCATTTCATTGGGATATCATTTGTGGCCAGATCACTTCTGAAAAAGGGCTATAAAGCTCAGTGTTTAGTTTAGTAACCAAACATGCATTTTCAAAGGTCACTTGTACATCTCAGTTTTCAAGATGTGTCGTAGAACCGGAGAATATTGTAACTATTACTGCGCAGAGAATTGCGGGTTGCGTGCAATTGTCGCTGCAGGCGGTGAGCGCTATATGAATGCTGCGGACATTGGCGTGGACTTCGGCACGGCCGACCCTCTCATCCGCTGCGACTCCTACGAGAACTTCAATGTGCGCCAGGAGGACAGCCTAGAAGGTACCCGCCTCGTTCTCATTCTACTTGCTGAGCTCCGGCAGACCAAAGACTCATTTGCCCTTTACCTGTAGTCTTCTCGCAGTACTCTCTTTTGGCACTAAACTCCAATCAGATTGGTCATTTAGTTTAGAGACATATTGAGCCTCCGGCGGATGCGATACCGCTAAGGTAACTATTTTCTACGGTATTCTGTTGTCCAGAGAGTCAATATCTCACTTGACATCATGCCGATGAAAATCCTGTCCTCATAGTGGATGGCCCTCTGAGGTTTAGGCTCCATCGCTTGTGTCAATCCCATGAAGGAAAAATAGCTTTGCCATACCTGCAGAAAATCCTGCACACATTTTACTCTGCAGATATTTTTTTAATATATGCCGCAGGAAAAAAAACATGTTTGTAACGTTTGCAGCTTTCCACAAAACTGTAAGAATATTTTCAATACGAATAATTAGCTTCGAGTTATATAAGGGGACTAGGCTGAAATGTTTACATTTTACCGAAATATATGTATACATAATTTAAACATCCTGAGTTTGTAAGAAAAACAACCAGAAGGCATGGTATGTGAGTGATTCCTTCTAATAGCATTCTTAAGTAGAGGTTGCGCAATGGCTGCAGTGTTGAAGCCATCAAACCCAGCGGGTATTTGTAACTGCATGAAAAAAAACAAGGATAATCTCATCTCGGCTCAGTCCCCACGGCACCCTTCCCTCGTGCAGTATGGTTTTTGAACCTGATAAGCAGATAAAAGCCTACAATGTGTCACCATTGCGATAATCCCATAAATGCAGAAATGGAACACAAAAAATGCGAAGATTTATTTTCTTGAAGAGTCAGCCTAAATTGCACTATGGGCCCAGCAGGGTGGGAGTCATCAGTTCATCAAATGTTTGTGTTAAGTCACACGGCTGTGAGCCCTGGCTCCATCACGAGCAATCGCCAGATGGATGGTGCTGGTCCCGTCCCCGCAGCGCAAACAGTGAAGCGCACACATGGGTTTAAGGGGATTATTTTTACCGTCCCCGGGGACCTCCAGAAATTGCAGCCAGGCATTAATTCAGATGTCCGCTCTCATGATACGAGGTTGCCATGTTGATCCTGGGGGTGAGATCCGCCGGGCTTGGTGGAAGTCGAATGCACTCCACAGATTGATCGCATTTGCCCGAGCCAGGGAGACAGAAGTGCAGCTCCGGGGTTCTTGACAGAATTTTTTGGTGTTTGTCGCGTCTCGCGTGCGGTTGCCGCGTCGCGCTGTCTCTGAGCGGCGATCCCTTATCAGAGGCACGGTTCCACGATAAGGCTCTTGCTGCGCATCTCACGAGAGTGCTTGTGAAACCAACTGACAGCGGAGCTGTGTGACGGGGCCCTCGGTCAAATGTTCACTCGCAGTCGGGAGCCCATGTTGGAGCGGCGCTGGGCTGGATCCCCTTGAAATACACCCGATGCCGCTTCGAATATTCCTTGCCTTATTTGGCCACAGGATTGGCCGAGGCATTTTTTGGACCAGCTGCTAGGAAAGAGCCACCTTCTCCGGGGAGGGGAGGGAAAACAGAGGGGCAGAGCCTTTCCTCTCCTTCTTCGTCAAATGATAATTTTCTCCTCCGCTGCCAGAAAGTGCACAATGTTTAGTGGCGGACGGCCAGAGCAGCTTCGGTTTATGGTGAGCTTCCTCAAATGCGGCGGGCTCGATAGCAGAGCACAAGTGTGAGTGGTTGTTTGGCTCTGCTCGTCTTTGCTCTGGAGTGTGGTGTTTGTGCGCGGTTTGGTGGCGGGCCCCCCACCCGTGCCAGTTTGCTCAGTGAACACCCAGGCATCGTCGTGTGAAAGTCCTCAGCCACGTGTCAGAGATGAAGGCTTTTACTTTGAGGAAAGCTGCTTTCCTACACTCCCTTTTGGTGAATGGAGCAAGAGGGAAGAGCAACCACAGGGAAGCCGCCTGGAATATGATTGAGTGCCGCGTTATCTCACACCGAGGATGGGGAACAGCCTCGGGGAACGGAGACCGCCGTCAATAGGTACCGCACTCTCAGGCCGGCCGCGGATGGCCGCACATTGTGCTGTGATGCAGCAGTAAAACTGTAGATTGTAAAAACGTCAAAATGTAGACAAACGCCTTGCTTGGTTTATGCTCACTGCAGGAGTTGCACGTATGGTACTTTAGAGTGCCCTAGAGAGGTGCACGCTGGCTGACTCGCAGTATTGATGTAAATTGTTCGTATTAAGCGGTCGCGTTGTCGGTAAGCGGTAAACTAACCGCCATTGAGTGCCGGCTCTTTTTGTATGAAACTCATTTGTTTAGCTCGTATTAAAGTAATGAAAGCAATGCGTAACAATCTCGTTGGGTTCACCTCGTGACTCGATTAGTGCGCTCGCGTTGTTTAAAGGCAATAACACGGAGCCGGGTAGAGGCGTCCGCGCCGTCGTGCGGCCAGCAAGGCTGCCGTCGTCTCGTCAATCGCCGCCTCTCCTCCTCCGGCTCGAAGTTGTGGCCACGGGAAGAAGAAGAATTGCGACGCCACCTCATAACAGCAAGGCCTGCCTTCAATCGATTAAATGTGTAGGCGCCCGTGGAGGAATCCGTGCCACATGCGGCTCGCGAGGGGGGAGCGCAGGCACGTGCGAGCGGCATGGGACGTTTTGCCGCATGCCAAGTGGGCGAGACGGCGCGTTCCATAGCACGCAAGAGAGCCAGAGCACGGCGTCAGCGAATGTGGCTATATCGCTGCGCGGGGGTTTTTCACGCTTGTGCTTTTTGGGGGTTGCACCGCGCGTTGTTTAGTGCGATGTCTGAAGTTAAAGTGAAAGTGCGAAGGAGCCGAATTGAGGTCGTTTTTTTCTGAAGAAGCTCCTAGCACGCGGAGGGGTTAGCGTTGGACGTCGTGCCGAATGACACGCGTCACTTTGCGGAGGGCGACGAATGCGACGAGCGTGGATGAGTTGGGATTACACGCGGAGTCCTCCGCCACGCAGCCCAGCGACGCCTCGCGACACTGGCGCCCACGATCGTGTTCACATTATCTCTGTTATAGTCTTCTTTGTTAAAGACTTGCGATGTCTATTCAATTTCCTTCGTTCAATCTTAGTTTTATTTTTACTTAATATTTATGTTCCGTTTTGCCATTAAGTTTGATCTTGGACGTTTTCATATAAAACTTGGTTTAATTAAAATATAATTGCCTATAATTCGTCATTGTTATGCGTTGTACTTGTTGTTTGCCCATGGTCTCCCTTAATGCAGACACTTTTATTCTCAACGGATTCTAACGTGGCTATAAATAAATTATATTATTAATTATTATGAATATTCTGCAATATTTATACTCACCGCCTTCAACCCACACTGACAAGTGTGGTGAAGTATGGTCAAGCAACCTTCACGAACGGCATGGCATTGGAAGGGCCTTGTGTCCAGCAGTGGATTGGTAATCTGGCTGTACTGTACATTATACTTAACATGCCGTACGTTGTGCACAGATACAGTGGTGCCGATAAAGTATCTATCGGCATTACGTTTGGCCGCAGAAAATACAAAATGTGGAATTAGATCAGGACGTTCTCTATCACTGGCTTGACGAATGCATGGGGAGCTCGTTAGATAACTGCTGGGGGCTACCATCCCACCGCATTACCGTTGACGTGACAGGATCTACCGCGAAGAAAACCCCAGCCACGCCGTGTTCGTATGTATCCATTATTTCCTTTATTCTTTTCATCTCCCTGGAATGGGAACAACTGACAGTTGCGATTTGCCCGGCGTTCAGGAAGGATTTGCATCACTGCTGTCGCTCGTGTGAGCTGCCGGTTTGCGCTTGCTTAAAGTCACTCTGCATTAGATGTCTGAATGTTAGGTGATATTTCCAATGATCTTATCAAAACATAATTATATAGCCCCTATTCTAGTTGTTTTAGTATTGAATATACTTTGCATTTATGTATGCAAGACCAATGAAAGAAAATCAGCTTGTGTGCAGGTGGTTGCTGACAGCGATCAAATAATATATGGAATAAAAAAATATACGCTATCACTAATAATGATTTAGTATTTTTTGGGTCTTTCGGTAAAGTCACGTAGATAGGTTCAAAGAAAATAACAAAAAACTACGACGTTTCGATTGCAACACAAGCGATCGAAACGTCGTAGTTTTTAGTTATTTTCTTTGAACCTATCTACGTGACTTTACCGAAAGACCCGAAAGCATATGAATTCCTGCAGTCACGAAAGATTTAAGTCAAGATTTAATGATTTAGTACATTTAGTATGCGCGCGATTCTTTAGCGCAAGGCTATAATCGTGAAGACACTGTGTTACACACAGTCAGCAGTAGTTTCATAGTCCGGGTTGATGATGCTGCTGTGTGTAATCCCAATTGAGTAATTTGCAGGTAATATTTCAAATTTGGCAAATGACTACAGTGAAGCTTTAACACCAATGTGAAGCCTACTCAGCGTATTGTACGCCTGAATCATAACCACGGCAGCCTTCTGGATTCAAACTACGAACATCTGCAACAAGTGACGAACATGCTACCGCTGGGCCATGTCACCGCCCCTCTCGTAGTAGTCAGTCGATAGAGACGTGGCTCTGTAACGATCCTCACTGTCAGCTGGCCCTCTGCCTCACCCTCCTTCTTCCCTGCAGAGGTTCCACACACGGAGGGGCCGGTAGACGGAAGCCTCTACGCTCGCATCAAGAAGAAAGGTTCCTCCGACAGCGGCACGGTTGTTCCCTCTGTAAACGGGATCAGTGCGGCGGCCGCCGCCGCCTGCACAGCCCCCGCCGGGGCCAGCGGCTCCAGCAGCGCCATCAGGCAGGGCCAGCACAACCGCTCCATGAGCACGGACTCGGGGAACTCCACTGCCTCCACCAAGACGGAGCGCATCATGATGGAGGAGCACCACCACAACTCAACGAACCTTAGCGCAAACGCGGCTACCATTTTTACGCCGCCCGTGCCGGCTGCCAGCGCCAATGCTGCCGCCAGCGCCACGGCCACACCAAGCGTGCGAGGCGGCTCGGTGTTGAGCGGCGGGCCGCGGGACGGCTTGGTCCTTCCTCCAGGGAGCCGCCACGTGGTGCCGGTACAGGTCCACATGAACGGAGACAGGGCCACCCCGGAGAGAGAGACGGACATCCTGGATGACGACGTGGACGGTGGTGTGCAGCAGGGAATTTGTCTGACGCAGCCCACAGCAGACGGTCAAATAGTTGGGTGTGTGGGAGGGGGCAATGCTGATGTGCCACTCTCCTCAAACGACTACACTCACGATGCGGTTGGCACCTTCACACAACCAGGTGCAGTTACTGAGAAAACAAGTCCACCAGGCAGCGCGCCAAAAGGAATAAACAGCTTTGGCTATTCAGCATCAGGGATGTATCCCGGGCAGGGAAATCCAATGAATTACAAACAAGTTGCACTTAGTGAAGAGATGGAGTGTGATCAAGATGACTCTTACCAGCCACCAAGATCTCCTAACCAACATCTGCAGACATCCACCAGTCAGACGTTCTATGGGCAGCAGAACGGGAGCTTGTACGGCAACCCGGTCACGCTGGGAGCGGCGACGAAAAATGGTGCCGGGTTTGGGACTCCGCAGATTCCCGAGAGAAGCAACAGCAGCCGCCACGCGGTGCAGCGTACCGTGAGCAGCTGGCAGAGCCACAGCCGACCGCTCACCCGACAGCAATCCGACGTCACGTACGACCGGCCCACCGCGGTTTGGCGTGGTGCGGCCGGCTCGGCCTCGGCCTCCCCGCATGGTGGCCCCGCCCCTGGATTCCCAGACCTCCGCGCCCAGCAGGACTTTGAGAGGTCGCTGCTGGAGCTCAACAAGCTCATCCAAGAGCTGGATCCAACGTTCAAACCGCTGGAGGCTCCCGACCACTTGACGACGAGTCCCAGCGCTATGGGCGAGCCACAGATCAGACAGCAGACGACGGTGCAAAGCAAAGCTATCGTTGGTGAGACATCGTTTAGGGGTGCACCTGGCCTCTTTCTCTTCCATCAGAATGGCATCAGTCACCAGGTTGTCGCAGGATACATGGCCAGCCCCCACGCCCAAGAGGAGGTGTTTGCTCATCACAGCCAGGCCGCTCTCTACATGCCCAGGAGCGGAGCTGCCTGCCCCCGTCCGTGGGACCTCGCCATGCAGCAAGACGGCCCTCCGGGGGCTCACAATGCGGGCTCCTACCAGGGGCACTTCCGAGGTAAAGCAAGGAGCATCCATTGTCTCTTTTTATAATTTTTGCAAGGGCACCCATTCCTGATTTTCAGTGGCTCGTGAGAAATTGTGTCCGCATGCGTGTTTCCCAATTGCCAGTGTTGGTTAAATTATATCATCTGTGAACAGTCGAATTTCTCTCCCATTCCCTCTCACCCTCCCACAATATTTTCTGGAGTTCAGTCCCAGACAGCTGGAGCAAAAATTAAGCCCCATCTATGACTATGTCCCAGCAGCGCGACAGCACAGGGCGCCTCCTCTGGAGTGGCCGAGCAGGGAAGCATTGCCGCAGGAGAGGCATGCGGCCTGGGAGGCAGTGTCGGGCATGGGGGGCCATGGCTGGGAGGGCCCAGAGGGGCCCCACTCTCCACAGAAGGGACCCAGCTCCAGCACCTCCCCGTCCCCCTGCACGTCCCCCGAGCTGGGGGGCTCCGTCACCCCCACATCAATGGCGGTGCTGGTGAGTGCTCGCCACTCCATCGCAATGCACCGTAATTGTTTACTCTTATTTACTGTAATTTATTTTTACTTGTATTACACTGACAACATGGGTTCTTGTCTGATGTCTCACATAGTTCAATGTTATCGAATACTAAGGAAAGTAGTTCTGATTTTACACAGGTAGCTTAGGGCAGTTCTCAACCGGACATACGCGAACCCCTGGGGGTACGTGGTAAAGTTCCAGGGGGTATGTGAGATGATTTATAAATGTCTGAAATTATATTATACATAAGAGTCATTGGTGAATAATCACGTATGAATCTGCAAATAAAATAACTACGATAAAATTAGAATCCATAAGGTAACCTCGAACGATATAAAAGACCTTTATAAACTCATTGATCATAAACAATGCAGTTTCCAAGAGCAACCAGCAAGCGCAAACAAATTACGTCACGCGTGCAGAGCGTCCGTTGATTTTTTTTATTCACTTGCAGTTTCTAGCAAGTTAGGATACCTCACAAAATGAACAAGTGGTTAAAATATTGATATTCATTGTTCATTAATTTATTTGGCAGAACCATGTTTGGTCAGGCAAGGGAGTACTCGGTTGAAACAAAATTTAACAAAGGTTACAGAAGTTAAAAAAGGTTGAGAACCACTGCCTGAGGGGATTGTGTTCAGTGCAGTTTGTAATGTCAATGTTATCGACAGTAGTGCAGGCTTTCTGAGCTCCGAACTTAAAGACGGCGATGAATATGGATGGTTTTGCACCCACCACCCTCCCAAGATGCAGCCAGGCCACCCACAGTCAGACTGGATGGACGGCGCATTGAGGGCTCCACTGCATTACAGCAGCCCCCAGGAGGCGCTGCCCCCCACACCTGCATTTCCAGTCTGTCCACCCACGCCCTACATCAACCAGGGTGAGCCGGCCACCCTCCTGTCACTCAGCCATCTGCAATAATAAATGGAGCGGAAGACTCGATCCGCGTGTTGTTGCCATGAAACCCTGCAGAGTACGACGCTGCATGGGTTTGGTTATTGAGCCGACTGACCTTAAACTCTGAACTAAGCTCAAGCATAATAAATCGTGGCGGAGTTTGTTTTGATCTGGCTTTCCAGCTCATTGCCGCACCCCGGCGGGTTGTTGCATTCCGCTTGCTGCGCTGCGCTGGACAGGTCGGCTCACCCCGGGCTACTCGAGGGGTCCGTGCAGCCTGGCCGACACATGGCAGGGCCAGGGCACAGCCAACGATGGTGAGGAGGGCTGTCGTCTCTTAGTCTTAACTTTACTCCGAGCACAAAGCCTTGTGCTGGGCACTGCGGTGATCAACACCATACTGTGGCGCGGCGAAACTTTATACGCGCCCGCAGCCATGTTGAGAGGCCAAGTTTTGCAGTGCATGAAATTACAGTTGTTGAAGATGCCCTTGTGTGTGCCGGGAGTGGGGCCACTTTGGCGTCAATAAAGCCAAGCACAGAAAAATAATCGCACTGTCCCAGTGATCTGAAGTCGAGGGTGAATGTGCGCTGGCCATCCCAAAACGGTTGACAATGGTGCTCTGCGGTGCATGGAGAGTTAATAACCGCCAGCCACCCAGAAGCCACTCTGGGGCGCTGGCATCAGATCTCCATGCTACTTACAAGTGTTTTAATCCCTGAATGTGTTTTCTTTGGTTTGGGTTTTTTGCCGGTTTACACCAGAGTTTATTGTTGCAGCTGGTTTGAATCTGGCCACTGTGAATATCAGGTTTGCGTAAATTCTCCCTTTGTTTCTTTTTTAAATGAATTTATATTTGTAAGGCCAAAAGGGTGAAAATTGCCACATGTGGGCGGTGTTGTGTGATTGAAGCCCTGCGGCAATCAGCCAGGCATCAGCCGCTGCCGGGCCCCAGAGGAGGAGACCCGAGTGGGAGAGAGGCGAACCGCCCAGGGCCAGCGTGCGTCCCCTCCAGTGCCATCCCCGCGCCCCTCATCTTGCGTCCCCCGCCAGACACGTGAGCACGCACGTTCCCCTCTCTGTTTCATTGCCACCATTGTGTATGTTGATCGTCGCCTGGTTGGTCATGCTGCTTTAGCCATTGCATGAGGCGGATGTAATCGGCACACCTTTTAATTCAGTGCTTTGGAACCAGTGGGTTGGTGGATTTCATGGATTTGTTACATTTCAAATGTTCTGGGCTGTGAGATGGCCAGAAGATGGCAGTATAAAAAGTAAAAAAGCACATTAGTCAATGACACTCTAGCCTTAAAAGAAAACCATATATAACAGATAAAGTCACGTAGGTAAAACATCAAAATTAATAAAAATAAAATAAAATAAAGATCTTTTTTTATTAATTTTATTTTTATTAATTTTGATGTTTTACCTATGTGACTTTACCGAAAAAACCTAAGAATATGAATCCTTGCAGTCACGAAAGCTTCAAATCTAGAATATAACAGATAACTTTTTGAGAAATGGCCCATGTTAATTGTACATCACTGCCAAAGCAGGATCATTACTAGATTCATGAAGCCATCCCTGTGGACCATACACTGTAATCGACCATATGCATGGGTCTTTTTCCAAATATGTTGGTTTCTTCCCACATGAAAAAAACGCTCCTTACATTTTTTTTTACTCTGGAGTCTTTCGTGGACAGATGACATAATCATTATTTTTATTGTATACATCCGAGCTCTCCAGGGGCTTCTGTAGGTACTGCTTCAGCCATTCTGCACAGCTCAATATTATAAGCCTTGGGCCAAAGGCTGCAGCCTATCTGTTCCTCTTGTGCTGGATTAACGCCTATCACAGCAGATTGCCACCTATGAGATGATGGGATTTGTGAGCTGGGAGAGGCCTGTATGGGCTTATGGTCCAATATTCTGTAAATCCAGCCATGGAATTCTGGCACATCTTCACGTGTCCTGTCATGTGTGACTGCGCTGGTGTTGTTTTTTATTTTCATTTGAAATGTTTTATTTTTGTGCAGCCTATCCTTGAACTCACAGCCTGGAAGCGTGAGCCCCGGTTCTCCCGGCCACTTGCCCAGCAGCTCCGAACGTGGCGTCAACTCTCCCAACAATCACGGCCACTCGCTCAGCATGGCATACGAACCGCCGGCCCAAAGTTTCAAGTCGGCCTCGTACCATCACAGCCAACCCACGTACAGTGGCTCTCCGGTCCCTCACGGCAGCTCCTCCGTGGGCGCCATGCCCACACACGGAGCCTACAGTGGCAGCCGCTCTCCGGGCCACGAAGTTTCACGACAACAGTCCAGTCCACTGCAGCAGCAGCAGCAGCAGCAGCAGCAGCTGCAGCAGCAGCAGCAGCAGCAGCAGCAGCAGCATCCCAGCAGCCCAGGCTGGGAACAGAGGCAGCAGCACCACCACCCGCTATTGCTTATGCTGCCTGAGAGGAGGCATCTTGCGTGTGGCGGCAGCGGTGGGGAATGTGGAGGATTCTCGCCGAGCTGCGGGCTGCCCAACGGGGAGCCCGCGTCGCCTCTGTCGAGCGGGCCGCCCAATCTGGCCTGCCACTCGCCTCCCCCCGGCCTCCACTCTGCTTCTCCTCCCACGTTCTCCCGCCATTCCAGCCTGGCGTCGCTGCCCAGTGGTGACAGATTTTTTTCTAAATTTTTCCTCAATGGCGTTTTTGCCTTTTATGTTTGGAAATAAATCAATTACTCATTAATACAACCGAGTACTATACCATCAACCCAGTGACCTAAGTTTATTTCCCAGAGTGCCCCCCTTACTAACCCGCACTGACCAGCATGGTGAAGTATGGCCAAACAACCCTTATTCCAGACATAGCGTAGTGAGGCCTTATTTCAGCATTGGATAGAAAAAGGGCTGCAATTTATTTAAATTTGTATACATATATACATACAGCTATCAAATAGAACTTTCACACACATGCACTGAGGTACTGTATTTGTGCATATGTACATGTTTTTTTTATATTCTTTTTCATAGTGCGTTTAAATAAAAATGTGTATCTTGGCATTTGTTACACAGTTGCTGAGCGCAGGCCCAAAGGCCCAAAACACCAAGCGGCCAGCAACAAACATCACCGTCAGAGTTGTCACAGCAGAGATTTGACAATATTATCGCCAGCACAGTGTGCAATGTGCCCTACACGCCCCGTGCTGTGTGTGCGTGCGTCTCCACAGATGGCAGCATAGAAACCAGAGCTCAGGTCAAGTTCGTCCAGGACACCACCAAGTACTGGTACAAAAAGGAGATTTCCCGAGATCAAGGTGACGGCCCGGTTCTGACGACTAACACAGTATCGCCACATCTCCACAATCCACACAGGGACATCCGAGTGCTCAAAGCATAAAAATAAGACGTTGACAAAACGCCTCCTCATATACGCCTCTCCACGTAAAATGATGAAGTATTTTTGGATATATTCCATCAGCCGACCTTCCTTCTGGGATTGCATCTTCTCAATTAATTTTGCATAGTTACTTGTATTCTCCACAATGACGCTCATGATTATTTTGTGTTAGGAATGACCCTGAAAATATACTTAGTTATGATACTTGCCTCCATGTCGACATTCAGTCAGAACGTTACTTGCTGAGGAAGTTTAACGGTAATTCTCCGTGTCTGTATGTTTCTTTGTTTGTGTGTCCACTTGCAGCCATCGCTTTGCTGAAGGACAAGGAACCTGGTTCTTTTGTGATCCGTGACAGCCACTCTTTCCGTGGAGCCTATGGGCTGGCCATGAAGGTGTCCTCGCCTCCACCAAACATCCCTCAGCAAGGGAAGAAAGGTGCCTACCCCCCTCTGGTCTCCCCATGAAGCCAATGCAGAGTACAACACCCGCATAGCCCACGGCTCCAATGCATATCGCATAGCGTGACACGCCACTCGCGCCATTACACACACACGTTCAATGCAGCTGACGCACGTGTCTCCAGGTAGGCCAACGTATCAACCGGGAAATATAACCCAAAGCGTTTTGATCATCTTCTTGATCATGTGTTGATCACGCTTTGATCACGTGTTGATTGCGCATTGATTGCGTGTTAATTGCGTGTTTTTCGTGTGTTGATCGTGTGTGTATCATCTATAGATAGCGTGTTGATCGCGCATTGATCATGCTTTGATTGTGTGTGGATAGTTCGTTGATGGTGTGCTGGTTGTATCTTCCCTACAGGCGACGTGTCCAGTGAGCTTGTGCGGCACTACCTGATCGAGTGCACTTCAAAAGGCGTGCGGTTAAAGGGCTGCCCCAACGAGCCCTACTTCGGTGAGGGCTGGGAGCTGATGCCAGCTTGCGGTGCTTGCTTGTTTTGCGGATGTGAAAGGTCAAAGTTGAAGTTGCTTCTCGTTCAGTTGAGCTTGAGTGTGACTTGGCACAAAGTAAACACGATTAATGTCCTTCGATGGATGCCTCTAAGTTGATTATAAAAAAAAGTAAAAGCGCAAGTTGCCTTAACATTTTGAATGCAGCAATTGAGCATTAAATGTATCCCTTAATTATACATTCAATATTGATAAAGCAGAGACAGTTAGCTCTGCAGTACAGTGAGCGGATCGCTATCGGAAGGTTGTGAATTTAAATCCTGGTTGGGGCTTGACTCTCTTTGGGGTTAATCATCATTCTTCCAGGGTCAATAAAATAAGGAACTACCTTGTGGGCAAATCAGTATCCAGTGGTTGTCCTATGGATAGACTCGCCAGCACCTGAAGATGGTGGAATGCTGCAAACGAGAGATGAGCACAACCTCGGTGCTCATTTGAGCAGAAAATCACTTTTGATTAGTTTTGTTTGAGAAAAGCTCGCGGTATGCACTCACACGCAAGACAAGATGAATGTGGAGTGTTGCCGTGGAGTGGTGGGCGTTGCTTCCTTGACCGGTTGTTTCTGTTCTGCAGGGAGCCTGTCGGCCCTGGTGTACCAGCACTCCATCACGCCGCTCGCCCTGCCGTGCAAGATCGTCATTCCTCACGAGGGTGAGCGCAGTGTCTGCCGTGAGCTCGCAGCGAGCGAACCACCTCCATGGCCACTCATACTTGAACCATGCGGGAAGAGACTGACACTTTCATATGAAAGCAAGCAACTTGATAAACAAACATTTTTATAAAATACTGCACTTCAAAGCTATATTTTATTGCATCTTTCACTAACAGCATGTAATATTGTCTTTCAGATCCGTTAGAACATTCAGAAGTTGACAGCATTCAATTACATCCACTAAACGCGACCCCAGAACTCCTGAAACAAGGCGCTGGTGAGTCCGCTCTTTGTTTGCTGTCTCCCCAGGATCCCCCGGTGATAGTAACTACCAGCAGCGTGCGTGGACACCGTTGGTATTTCATCATCTTTTGCCGAAAATGATTATACCAACACTTGGCCATCAACAGCTGGGTTACGTATTACTTAAGGCAGTGTCTGCCCAAAACCAAGGTCCCTCCAAAAATATCATACAGTGGCGCGTGGAGACTTGAATTTCAGAGACATTGCACCTCACCGAGGGAATTTCTCAGTTTCGTAACCGAGACCTACATATCCGCCAATCGCTAGACCGTGTAAATTTAACGTACTGCGTGTGTGAACCCCAGCCTGTAACGTGCTCTACCTGGGCTCGGTGGAGATGGAGTCCCTAACTGGACCCCAAGCTGTGGCCAAGGCGGTTGGGCAGGCGCTGGCTGGCAGTGCGCCTCCCTCGCCCACGCAGGTGCACTTCAAAGTGTCCCAGCAAGGGGTCACGCTCACAGACAACCAGCGCAAGTAAGAGACTTTTCCCGATCCGCCACACACACGATCAGCATGGCATTACAATCACCCTTTATACTTTCTAGGGTTAAACTCCAAAATGTGATTCGCATAGTTAATCGTGCCATGTCTTACTCGGGTGCAGTGGCTACCGCCCTGGACTATAAGCCCAGTCACTTGAGTTAAATTCTCTGCCATGGCTAACATCCGTGGTGAGTGATATCTAAACCGGTCCTGGGAACCCCTTCACCAACCCGAGCTGTACAGCGTGATGAAGTACAGTCAGCCGTCCCCATGAGGAGGCCTTCTTCCAGCTGAGGATTGAAAAGCATTGAATATTATCATGGTATGTGTTACTCAATGGCTACTTACTCCCAGGGATATTTTGTAGACAGGTCACATGGTCACTTGCAATCTCAATTTAACCAGGTGGTGATAACTCACGAGATCAGTAGGAGTCTCTTTTGCAAGAATTACCTGGGTCACCAAAATCACAGTCCAGCAATGAAGCAAATTGAGATCAGAGCAAAGACAACTGCAATACATGAGAAATCTAAAATATTGCACAATCATAAATCAATGTTAAATCATCGTACATTTCCTTTAGCTCGAGATGGCACAGGCAAATTATTGTAGTGTACTGGTACAGTGTCCACACGTGGGTATGTTTGTGTCTCTCAGGCTGTTCTTTAGGAGGCACTACCCTGCCGACACAGTGACGTACTGTGACCAGGACCCACAGAACAGGAAGTGGGTGTCTTCTCTTGAATATATCTTGCACCACGGTTGATCATTTATAAAATTAACGATTTTTTATCGTATCTGACATTTAATAAAATGTTTTTTTTTTCCTTCAGGTGGAAAAAAGACAGTGGGAGTTCAGCAAAGTAAGTAGCAAACCTGAACATGCTGCTCCTGCTGCTGTGAAATCTGGCTTTTGTGGACGCATTATTTCACATTGTCAGAGCTCGCTGTAGGGCGTTTGCTCATCTTGTGTGGTTGGGATTTGTTTCCAGCATCTTCGGCTTCGTGGCCAAGAAGCAGGGCAGCGTGACCGACAACCAGTGCCACTTATTTGCCGAGCTGGATCCCAAGCAGCCCGCCTCAGCCATCGTGAGCTTCATTACCAAGGTCATGATGAGCGGTCAAGGCAGCGCTCCAACCTCGCCCGTCCCCTCTCCGTCCCCGTGACCACTACGCTCGCTGGCAGGGAGACGGGCGCTGCGTGGACATTTGTCGGCGAGTGGGAAAGCCTTGCCTGCCCTCAAGCCAGCAGCAGGAATTAAGCCATCGCCCTGGCGAGTTAATGAAGGATCCTTCACTGCCTTATCCACGATGGAAGCGCCTCCTGTCGTTGTGCAAACCATAGCCTGAATCGGCAGTCGTTGTTGCATTCATGCATTTAAAGCACTTGCTTTTTTTCCGTCCAATATTAGCGTCGCAGTAAATTAAAATCATGGCGGTTATATGGGCCACCTTAGATGCACTGCAAAGAAAAGAGGTCACCCTTTGGGTTCGGGTTGTGTGTGTTTTTCTCAATGTAGTTGTGTCATGAACCTCACCGGGGTGTAGGGAGGAGGGGGGGTTAGAAGAATGTGAATCCCCTTGTTGGCGCTGCTATTTGTTTAGGCGAATTAGGAAAACATTTTGTAGCTTGCGCCTGCAAATTTACCACAGCTGACGGTGCCCTCCCCCCCCCCCCCATACTTCCTGTGCTTGGATGCAAAGCCTTACATTCCACTTTGGCTGTGAAAACGACACAAGTGAGGAACTGCAGAGGCAACCCAGCCTGAGCCAAGGCCACTTGCGATGAGCTGAGAAAGTCTGAATCTGCAAACTTGGTAGTATTAATTTCAACATTTTATTTCAAACTCACATTTACCGCATCGTATGTTATGTGAAAATATATTTATAGCCGATTAATATTCCGTTATTGACATTCTATAAATATGTGCAGAGATTATTGTAGAAAGTGTTTGATTGTAAAAGTAGGCATACGGAGTGTGAATTATTGTCCAATTCTCAAGTAAACGGCGATAGATGCCTTCAATTTATCTGGGACCAATGGGGATTTAATCCGTGAGTTGTCAAGGTAAAATGCCATCCAGGTGGGCACGGGCCAGCCAGGGCATGGCTTTTGTTCTCTCCAGTAGCACTTGGCTATGGCCAACCAAAGACAGAATTGTGGTGTTGTACTGGCACAGCATGTGTGACTCGTAAACATTGCTTCAATACGTCCATTATTGGCACAGCTGATCAACGTGTGCCTGATGTCATAGTACCGTGATAATGACTTCAGCAGATGTTGACAGTAATGCAACCCCCAGAGCGAACCCACACGTAATGTCCGCTCCATCAGCAACATTTGACCAGCCCAGAATGATAGCGTGACCTCTGTGAGACTCATACCAAGCCAGTGCCCTCGCTGACCCAAGATTGCACAATACAGTGTTTGTGAACCAATCTCAAGGCTGTAATGGCGACGACGAAAGAACAGAGGATGCCTCCGGTTGGATAACACAGGATTTGACGACAGATGTAGCCTTTGGAGGAGAATATGGGTTTGTGAAGGAGAGGTTGTGATGGGCATTTGTTGGTAGAGCATGATTTTGGGGAGATCTTGCTGAAAGAGAGAGGTTGCAAGTGGCACATTTTATTGAGGAAAAGCCAAGAGAGTTTTGTTTTGGCGGGAGGGAGCAGAGAGAGATGCTTTGTTTCTATCGTGAAAGTCGTGGAGCGGCACGTGTTGGGTTGCGAAGGCAAGCGAGGGGGGGGGGGGCTTTGTGTGCTAAGTCAAAAAGGGAAGTGGCAAGGAACGTGACAAGGAGCTGGTGCTGTAAAGAGACAGTGAGGGGGCTCCGCTGTAAGTGATGTTGGTCAAGGGTATGTGTGAAGTGGCGAAGGAAAGTAGCGCGGGGTGTGACAGAAAGGAAATGGTGAGGATATTGTGTTGCAAAGGGACACGAGTGGACTGGTGCTGTGCACACCAAGGGTCAGATGGTCTTTGTAAGTTGGTTGAGAGCCGTGTGACATCTGGATGATATCCTTTGAAATAATTTGATAAGGAAGCAATATGATACAGCATGGTATAAGGAAAGTGCTAAAGATAGATTTCATAGCGTGTACTTCTATGTATTTATACCTATATTTTATAATAAAAAATAATAACATTTTTATTTGATTATAACTATTTTAAATGTAGGCCTGCGTTAATATCCTGGATATTAGTTTTCTTTCCCAAACGAGGTCATATTCATGTTATGTGACATCAGACATCCACGGTCTATTTAAGGTTGTTGTGTTGCCAGTATTTCCACAGTGTTATGGCTGATTATCAGCAAATGCCCTCATTATTCCTCCATTGAAATCATGCCACTTAAATGTTATAATTTGGTATTTATGACGTTGCTCCATGTTGTATAAATGACATTTTAATATTTGCCGATGAAGTCTCTTGCTTGTGTAAATGTGTAAATGAAGCTAGGAGCATTACCTATATCTTAATTACATTATATGAAAACAATGTATTTTAGTTCACTTTACAGCTATGCTTGTAACTTACAGAAATGCATATTAAAATGCTATACGCTCTTAAAACACGAGCTCAATTTGAGTTTTATTTGACCGCATTGGCCTGTATATCCTGTTCAGCCCGTTCAGATGATGGGGCGGCACAGCTGCGTGCTGTTGGTGGCTTTATGGGGGGGGGAAGGAATCGCATTCCCAAGGTCACGCTGCCGCCGCCTCCTCCTCCAGCAGGGGGTGCTGAGATACCGCAACTCGGCCTGGACTCGCGACTCGAGCTACCCAGGCGCGCCACACGCTCTCAAGCCCTCTTTAGCGCTCTGCAAGATGCAACGGGGGGTTTATTTTGCTGGCAAGTTTGCAACCAGCATTTTTTTTTTAAACCAAAGTCAAAAAAAATGCACAATGCTTGCAAATATAAATGATAATTACATTCTCTACAGTGGAAATGTGTAGCACTGTTTTGACGGAATGTTTTGGCCACGCGTGTTTTTTGATCAACAACAGGAACGTGCATCTCATGAATATATATCAAAGGTGCACAGCTAGGTGTCGGCATTCTTTCATGTCTTCGTGATGTAGCTTGTGCGCCGAGGCACGCTGCAGGTGGTACACATGGATTTTCAGGTTGGTGGCGGCCCCGACGGGGCTCTGAATTGAAGGCGGCCAGCGCACGGGATGAAACACGGCCCCCCAACCCCCGCACACCCCCAAGCGGACGCTGCCCCCGCCCTGTCCCAGCGAGGTGACGTGATATACCCCCCCACCACCAACCTCACCGTGTTTGCGCCAGGCAAATGAAACGCGCATCACGAGGCCGTGATGCACGTGGCACGTCTCGAGGCGTGAAACCAACTCCGCACCTGTCCGCGTCGCTCACAAGAGAGGCAGTGTCCTTGATTAGGGGCTTACCTTCATCGTCGACTTCCACCCAGACCGTGTACCGGCTTCAGGTTGCAGTATATGGGGGGGGGGGGGGTTCGGTGAAGTAGCACTGTACTAGACAATGTTACCTTTTTGACAGAGAGGCAGAGCAATGGATGCAATCTGTGAACGTTGCATCCTGCATTCCCTGGAGGTCATTTTATCATTAGCCAGAGAGTCGCGTTACCGCTCGCTCTGGTCTCTGGAAAGGTTTTCCGATGGCTTGCTCCAAGCCACGTCACGCATCATTCTCGCCTCCCTGCAGTAGCCCTCTTTGGCAGGCCCACACTCCCCGTGTATTTTTATCCCATGTCCATAAAGGTAGAGTCGCTGTGCCTTTCCTAATTCCACCCCTGAACAAAACAAGCAACGACACTTAACACAACCGCACAACGATTTACTTCATCAAAACGTCGTTCGTCTACAAAAAGCAACCTCGGTGAGCAGCCTAATGTGTCAGCTCACTAACACTTATCAAGCGTAAGCTGCGTAACTTGAGAGCAGCATCGTTGTTTTCTTTTTCACCATAACATTTTAACCCGTGCTACCTCGGCGTGAACGCACTGAACTCTTCACCGTAGACACAACCCGAAATGACCCACGTGCCCTAAAATACCGATAATTTACTGCAAACTGCGTAAAGTGTGACCGAATAACCTGATCCGCGCGCATTCGTGATTTACGTGCGTGGGACGGCCCAAATAAGGAGCAGCAGCAGCCTCGGCCACCACAAGAAGAGCATTGAGCAGACGGTGCAGTCCCCCCCCACCCAGCATCCAGCAACAAGGAAACCCGAGCTGAGAAACACAAAACTTACGGGGCAGAGAGTGACACTGCGCCACTTGCGGGCACTGAACATTCGCTGGTCTCTAGCGGCCTTGCAGATATGCGGGGCTGCTGTCGTTCTCGCGTCCAGTTGATGTCATCAGTTCTGCCGCGCTGTCAAGGTGACTCATGAAAGCTTTAACCCAACTTTAATGATATAATTATTTGTTATTTTTGTTTAACGTACTTATACTCGGGGGGGGGCGGGTGTTATCCACTGCCAAATGCTAATATGGTAATCGTTAACCAAGACCAAGTTTGCACAATTGTATAAACGGAGCTCAAGTATGCGGCAGTGTTATGTAACAATGGTGATGAAGAGGGAGGAGTTATGTCGCTATGCATGGAACAAACGGATATCTGGATATGTTGACGATCTACTACATCTGCATAGCTAGTACTGTACTTTTACATGATTTAAGGCGTGCTGTTTCTGCATATTCCTGTTTTTAATACACTGTAAGTAAATTAACAAAATACGATAATCTAAAGTGCAATTCATAAAAAATACCGTTTTGACAGAACGGCGATCATTCGCAGGACCCTAAGAAGCCTTCACTTGGAGGGCAGACGGCCAGGCTGGCTCCTGCCCGAGATCTTGCCTTTGTGAACTGAAGCCCCACAGGGCCTCTGCGAGTTGTCCCAGCCAAACCCCACAGGCTCTGTGACAATCATGATCGTTCCCCAACTAGATAGGCCCAGTCTCTCGCTATATGTTTAAGAGACCAAATCGCCCTGACACAGTTAACAACTTGGCCATGAGTGTGGCATGTGATATCCCAGCTGTCCAAATTCGGAGGCAGAGAAAGTGTTAACCTCAGCGTCTCTGAAGCCGTGGGCACTGCGCTTGTGCACTCAATAAAACTCCGTAGAAATCTTCTCTGGGCTATGATTTTACTGCAAGTACTTTACATCAACAATGATACTGAAACGAGCGTCGTGGGATTAAAAGCGATGCATCGATTGAAACACATTACCTGCCCAGGATACAAGCTTCGGATTTTGTGTGTACACATCGATCCGTTATCATATGCATTATTTTGCATTACCTTTATAACCAACAATCGAAATTAGGAGCAGGAAATTACAAAACTAAACAAGGATGGCTACAAAGTGGACTCGAGGTAAATAAATGTGAGCAAAACAAAAATCAAGCACAAGTTTGCTTAACAAAGCCGAGTGGCGGTGGCTATGCAGGCCCGTGATCCAGCACCGTGGACGCAGTGAGGGTTGGTGGATAACACACAAATGTTGTGAAACTCCCTTCCCCTGGGCTCGATGTGCCATACGCATGATCGCCAGGAGAAGGCGTGCAACAAAGAACGGACTAATATCGTACAGATGTACTCGTACCATCTTATGGGATAGACTATAGAGTGTTACCACCTCGCACGCGTGGGTTTTCCCACATGTTCACGCTCATTAATTGGGTGAAAACGCATTAAAATAGAGGACCGCAGAGCTTGGGGGGGGGGTTGGGGCGGGCTCACCGCCTGGCTGCTGCCTTTCCCGCTCGTCTGTGGTTCATTCTTCTGGCCTCCGATTCGTCCTCTCTCTTTAAAGTGAGCGAATTGTGTGCGGCGACGGCACGTTCTAAGTAGAATGTATTCTTATCAAATCATAATTGTGGGGGTGGGGGTGGGGGGGATTGATAGCCCAGCATAATATGTATATCTAGGGCAATAATTGATGACGAATTTCATTATGAAAAGCAACAATTATAAAAAATATATAAGAATAGGTTTTACCCTTTCTGGCAATAAAACATGCATTCATCACACGGACTTGTGGCGAAACATGCGAACAAACATGCTCTGATAATATATGCATTATCTTTGAAACTGAGACAGCCTTCTTTATGGCCCTGTCCCACCATCTTCACACCAGAGAATTCCAAAAGGCAACCGATAAAAAAGGCAATCCAAGTAACACTTTCAACTCGACCCGAGCTATAACTCGACCCGAGCTAGAACTCGACCCATAGAAACGCAACAAATCACCCGACGCCCCCCTCCCCTTCCATTTTCTTGCCCTTAAATCCACTGCTCCCGATCATTACCCCGATCGTTACCCCGATCGCGGTCGGGCAGCGAGCCCAGACGCCCTCTTTCGATCCCTACTTTTGAGGCTGTATTGCACCGAGTTTGTGACTTACAAGTGATCTGCGGTTTTTCCCCTCTTTGTGAAATCCACTTTGTATTCTGGGTTCTTGAATGAATAATGATGGATAATAATAATAATAAAAACAAACATCACTGCTTAAAGATACAGATGTTTTAGTCTGTTCATATTACTGTCACAACATACAGATCAGGAACATAGACACTGACAGAGAAATAAAAAAAAATCTAAGTAAGCAAAGCATGGGAAGATGCAGACAGGGAATTACAATGACAGTCAGCAAGAGGAATTGCATGAATCAGAAAAGAACAAAATATCAGTCATTGACTGTTAAGTGGGCCTGGGCAGGACACTGCTAAAAGCGAAAAGTGTTGGAGACTGAAGATGGAATGGCAGCCAAAGAAGTTAATACGCCCTGAGGACTATCATCGTGGTCATGATCTGATGAGATTCGCTAATGGATAGGAGCGACATGGATTGCGGCATCGCAGGACGATGAGGGATGGCAAAGCGGGGAGGTTTTCAACCAGCACTTTATAGATGATGGCTGGTGATGATGGTATGCAAATTATATACTCTACTCATAATACATGGAGGTTAATAGAGCGAGTTATTCTGTATACATAAAAAAAACAAAAATATGCGATGGCAAATTTAGACAATAAAGACTCAATTCTTAAAACGCGGCCCTGAAAACTGACAATCGAATCGAGGAGGTGAATTGTTACGCATATTACTAAAATACGCCGGAAATTATTAATTACCAATCAATGTAATTATCCAATCATAACCAGAATGAAGTAGACGTATGAAAACCAATTTAACTACGGTAATTGTGTTGTTTTCAACTAAATGAATATATGCCTTAAAATATAAACATAGACACATTAGCTTGAAGGATCTGCATTCCGTGCCAAATGAACCATGGCTGATCACCACTGATGAATAAAAATTGCTAGGGCCTGTTCCTCTGGGTGGCAGCGTACTTCCTCTTCACCTAATGTTGATGACGTGGAGCATTGCACGTCTGTGAAAGAGAGCTTTGTAGCTCATTACATTCCTTCAGTATAAATATGAAAGAAAAAAAATCTGATTGCAGTCGTGTTCAAATATACTCATATTCAACACCTATTTACAATTTAAGGGACAGCACTTAATCACATACTGCACAGGAATTGCACAGGATAATTCTTGAACACACAATAGGCAGGTGTGAAGAGACCAACGCTAATACAAATCCCCGACAGGCAGAATTAACGATCGACCACGCAAGGCAAAACAGCTGTTTGCCAACTCGGTAGCCGTGATAATGTGTCAATGGCCTGGCAAATAACTGCACGGGTTGAATCCCTCCCCCTACCAGTAAATAAAGGCACACGTTTTTGTCAAACTACTTTCGAGCCAGCATTGTTCACGAGCTGTGTGGGACAGTGCAATAAAAACAAATGAATTGGGCTGTTGGCACAATGTTCATTGTTCACGGAGCTGTGACAACAGTTTCTGCTCCACAGCTCACAAGTGAAAGCTTCCTCGACACGTACGATTACCTCATTGTTTTCAGATCAGGTGTAAATATGAAGGAAAATAACTATCCCCACCAATTTCAAATCTGTACACACCTCTCCGGGAAGTCCACGTGATAAAGACAAGGGAATGCAATTATAGGAGAGGTCCTAGGCACGTGGGTGTGAAAAAAATACTGATACAATTTCCAGAACAAGCGGGAGGTGATTACTGTGAAAGGTTGGATCAGTCTGCAAATAGAGATCAAAAAGTACCTTTGCAAAGAATCTGACAGCATAGAAGGACCGAGTCTATGATGGGGACTTGATCTGGGACAGAGAAAGCTGTGCAGGATAAGAGGATGCGGTTGAGAATGAGGAAACCTGATTCCAGAGAAGGAGGACCATCCCCAGGATCTTGGAATCTGATCAATGAAGGAGGGGAATTGCTCTTGGCTGGGGACACACTCCAGACTGGAGGGACCCGTTCCAGACTAAGGAATTTTATCTCGACTCCAGATAGAGACCTGCTCCAGTGTGGGAGGAGTTGCTCCAGGATGGAGGGACCCCCGGCAGGCCACGGGGACCCCCGGCAGGCCACGGGGACCCCTTGCAGGCCACGGGGACCCAGGTGCAGCCCCATCGCGTGGATGGGCCACTGGGGCTGACGTCACCGCACGTCCAGGCGTTCCCGCTGAGCTGCGCCGAGTTTCAAACAGCGCAGTCAGCGGCTGAGCGGCGACGCCGAAATCGCTCTTCTGTCTCCAGCTCGCCTCTCCCGAGCGGTCCAGGGTCTGCCCTCCTCTGTGGCCCGTCTCCCCACGGCGGCCACCGCCGCAGCCGCCTTTGTCTCCCTGCCGCGCCGAGAGAGGTCTGCCGACCGCGTGGGTCGGGATGAACTCTTTGTGTTCGCGGCGCCTCTCGCGTGCTCGTCGCCCCAAGTGGCTCTCTGCATGAGTTTGTTCCGGTGACTGCGCGATCGCAGAGTGGCGCTCGGTTGTAATCGCCGTAATTCGCCGTCATTGTCCTCATTAGTCGTGGACGAAAGCCTCCCCCGAGCAGTTGCCATCTCGCACGATATTCATTTCACGGCCGTTAGACGTGTACTCTTGTTGCGGGCACGTCGAGCCCCCCGATGCTGGTTTGTTAGCTTTACCAAGATTTTAAAGCAATAAAAAAAAACTGATCTCGCCTCGGCGCCGGTCCACGGACAACCACGACGCTCATCGTCGTGGTCAGATCTAGAGATACATTGAACCCATCTCGGCTACCGAGACATAGTAATGGGGTGGGGGGGGCTAGCGTGGGAGAGGTTTATCAATCCACGCTTCTCTCGCTTTATGCGGCTAATCTATTTATACCCAAACATTCGCTCCTGCGGTTTGAACTCGCTCATATGCGGGTTGACTTCACTCATATGCGGCGATGTGGTGGGACGCGGGTCGCAACATTGTTGCAGTGAGTACTGTGTGCCGCTACTCGGTATGGCGTCTCTTACTCTTTCGCTGTGTGCGCCCCTTTTCATGGACCGCATAAAGGGAGCGGCACCCGTACACCTCGTCAAGTGGGGGTTGGGTGGTGGTGACTTGGCAGGAGGGAAAAGCGGTTGTATTGAGTGAAATCTCGAACAAAGTTGAACAAGGCTGAATTGTGGGGGCTGGGGTGCTCACACTTGCTAGAGAGAGAGAATGCTATCTTGAATCACAATACTGAATGGAGAGAGTACACTGTACACACTCGGAGAACGTGAAATAATATTAACACGGCTCACACGGTGCCTGTCCTTCAAGGCCAGCCGGTGCCGCACGTTTACTGACTGGCCATTGTCCCTGTCCGCACGGCCAAGGTACCCACGTGGCTACAGGCGACCCCAGCGTGCAGCAGTGCGTTCCATATCAAGTAACGGAATAGTTTGGATGATGAATGGTTGGTTGTTTTTGCAGAGGACAAGACTCGAGCAACGCCACTGTTATTGTGATGGACATTTATATCAAGAGTCAACGCACATTTATCATAAAGCGATGTTCAATTCCCTGTCGGATGAATGCCTCCCCACGTTTCTGTGACGCCACATTCCATCTGGAGCTAATTGTATTGTTCCATCTCTACGGTGTCCGTCCTCTCAGCCGTGTTTTTTTTATTCGCTGACATTCC
Source organism: Lethenteron reissneri (assembly GCF_015708825.2). NCBI lineage: Eukaryota > Metazoa > Chordata > Hyperoartia > Petromyzontiformes > Petromyzontidae > Lethenteron > Lethenteron reissneri. The sequence continues at coordinate 9,307,429 of NC_083798.1, read as the reverse complement.
ACCACTCGCCCTTTCTCTCAAACTTTCTCGTGATGTGTGCCCTGGCTCCATCCCACTTAACTTTTGTTGCGAGTCAATTTGATGTTTTTGTTTTTCATGCATGCCATGATCCACGTGTCCCCCCTTTGTATCTCAATGCAAATCACAGCCCCCCCCCCCCCCCACGCTTCTTTCGGCTCTTTTCAGCGTCCATTCCATTTTTCTGTCGGCCGCTATTGTAAAGATAATAGATAATTCTGCTGGTGTGTCGTAGAATTCTGTGCAAACATGAAACTAAACTGACTTGGATAGCAAATCATGAAGACGACTTTGTTTATAAAAGTGCTTTGTTGTTTTGATGCATGTTAATTTTATTTCTATTTTCCTCGCCGTGGTTTCCTTTTCCGCCACCGCTCCAGATGCTCTCTCATTGGCATTAATTCCGTTAATTACGACCATCCGTGTGGGTGACTCTTGAAGTTGCAGCTGACAGGCTTGTGTGTGTTGTGATAAGTAGCCTCTAATTAGTCGACATTTGGTCACACCAATGCAGAGTTTGCACTCCCTTTAAACAGCTTCCTGGCCTTTTACAAACGTGCTTTCTCTCCCCCACTCTCCACATTCCTCCCTGCTTTTGTCTTCCTTCAAGGCATTTAAAGGCACTTAAAGGCACTGCATCTTGTTTCCATCAGGAATGTTGTTTCCCTTATTACGAAATTATGTTCATGATCATATTCACAGCTAAGATTTGTATGTGGGGCTGACTTTTATGTATTATCAATCAATGTTATGGAAATACCACCTCTGGCTATGAATGCAAATAGTGGCAGGCTGTGGGTGGTTTTCAGATAGCAGCCACATAGCAGTGGTCCCTGAGAGACCGGTCCACTGTCATTACGGCAATTACACCGTCTGTTACCCATCCTCCTGGGAATGCAAGAATTACTTGGCAATGCGTGCTGAGATAACCGACCTCCAAACAATGCACAGCTGTTAATGTAAAATGAATCCAGCACATTGGTATCACAGGAATCAGCAGATGACTTGAATGTAAGAATCACGTTAGCTCATGGTGCGTGGTCTGCAATGGCAGATTACTCCTCTGCTGTTCACCTAATTCCATTTAACCTTTGTCAGCAGAACGTTGTTTTTCTGTAGGGTGGGAGGAGGGGGCTTGGGTGGAATCTGACCCTTGCACATTTCCTTTAAACAGGGATAACTTGTGTTCAGGCACATTTTTTGGCTGAGCCAATCAGAAAAATGACCTGTCCCTGCATCCAATCAGAGACCAGAGCATTCGCACACTGCCTGGAGTTAGGTGGGATGGGGACAGGGGGCAGGAGGTGGAACCTTGGGAGACGATTGATGGGATCCTGCCGACAGTGGCTAGCTGCTGACACCCATCATTAATTGTGCCAGCCCTGATCTTCAGTCTACACCTGAAGATTTAGTTCTTGGGTTGCCCTCGCTCCAACTGAAGGGTCTGAGTGTTTGTAAACCGTGCCACTTCATGGTAAGTTATTTCTTTGTCCTCTTTCATTTTACACGAAATGCCTTTTTAAGTAATGGCCGTCAACTGTTTGGAGTTAATCGTCTCGTGTGGTGGAATTTCGGCTCCAAGCACATTTCAGTTTTTAAAGGTTACGTGCTTTTTATTGATTGTTTGTGTCTGTGAAACATGTATTTTCCATACATTAGCACACAATATTTGACTCAATGTAATAATCATACTTTGGAATGGCATGAACAATGAAAACATAACGTTGTTAATGTAAGCGCCAGCGTCTAGTGTCACGGTATTTTCGTGTTATTTTTTTCTGTGTTGCCAGTAGCCATGATTCAAACCATGCCTTTTCAAAGGCTTTTTTTAATGTATTTATGACCAACGACTCAAAGCAACAAGTCTCATCATGATATAAATATTGCATGCAATCGTGGCCACGAGTGCTCTACATTATAGCTGCCCATCGCATATCTGATTATACTGGGAATGTTCACAGCATGGTGTTGAAGCCTCTAGAAAAAAACCACAAAGAGAGAGGCGAAGGGGAATAATGGGAAAGAAGGACAAAGAGCATGAGCGGAGTAAGAGGGGGGGGGGAAGCCAGGAGTGCTTCTCTAAGGATGAGCAACACACATTTATTCACTCATATTAGCCAGCCAGCACGACATCCCAACAATTCCCTGTTTAAGAAGATGGGATTCTCCACAGGATTTTTGATCGACATTCCGATATTTGCTTTGGGATTGGCGCTTAGTATGGAGTAGACTGGTGCTCGTGGGGGAGGGGGCCCAGATGCTCGCAGCATGGGGCAACCCACCCAACCCCCATTTCATTACATCTACCCTCTGCCCCCACTCCGTACCCCTTCCGCCTTCTCACCCTGCCCTGACAAAGCCTCTTCTCTGCTCCAGACAAACAGTTCCCTGTGCGTAATGTAATGTTTCTTGGAGTACGCATCTTGATCAACTTAAGTTACTTGCATTTAAACATTTCATATAGTTGGCACTTTCATACAAAGGGCTGCTGCTTTGTGTGTGTTGCATGAAACGTTTGTGGATTTGTGGACTTGCTTTTGCCCGTGCTTATGTGCACATTGTTTAACGCAATTCTCTCTCTGCAGCGCTGCGTCTGAACAGCGTCCAAGATGAGCTGGAGCTTCCTCACACGGCTGCTGGAGGAGGTGCACCAACACTCCACCTTCCTGGGCAAGCTATGGTTCACCACCTTCCTCATTTTCCGCATCGTGCTCACGGCGGTCGGGGGCGAGTCCATCTACTATGACGAGCAGAGCAAGTTCGTGTGCAACACGGCGCAGCCTGGCTGCGAGAACGTCTGCTACGACAGTTTTGCGCCACTCTCGCACGTCCGCTTCTGGGTGTTCCAAATCATCATGGTTGCCATGCCCACCATCCTGTACCTCGGCTTTGCCATCCATCGCATTTCCAGGTGAGACCGAGTAAATAGTCAATGGGCCATAGTGGGAAATTGATACCACACGTGGTTGCAAAAAAAACGTCGCATCGATGCATTTACAAGGCGAATAATGAAAATATGGTCGGTCCTCGACTTACGGACGAGTTCAGTTTCAGAGCTCCGTAAGTCTAATGGTTTGTAAGTCGGAACACACTAATGTACCGTACTTTATTTAAATGCGCGTATGAAATATGTTGAGGTTCAACGAAAAAGGGAACCATTGTTAAACTCATAAATAACTAATATTGTACGTTTGCATGGAATATTTTAATGTATATTGTATAGTAAATATAAAATAAAGTAATATAATTAATATATATATATATTTGTACTTGCCTTGAATCCCCACAGTTGTGCCTTGAGTCCCCACAATTGTGCACACACACACAGGCACTCACTCCGAGCACGAGGCTGCCTCATTACGTCTCACGGAGGATCTCTCCGCTGAACAAACGAGTTCCGTTGTTCAGTTTGCCTGTGCGAGCTCGCATTTGAAGTTGATGTTTTAAAAAAAAAATGGAAGCTGGTTCGTAAGTGCGTGCATTCTATAAGTCGAGGACTGCCTGTAAATTGTTGGATTACCAAATAATTCAAAGGTTATCTTGTTGTAATATATCCTGTTATTGGCCATAGAAAGAATGTGTAACCACTAGAGTTATTCCACCGCCGTTGGTACTAACAAGTAACATTTCTGGTCTGGACCCATGGACTAAAAGTGACAAACTGGCAGCGTTGGCGTCTGTTATTGTTTGATGTAGCTTTGCATTCATGCCTTGATGACAAATGTGCATGGGTTGCCTTGTGCATGGCTGTGGAGTGTTTTTTTTCTTCATTTTACTTGTTTACCTAAGTAATATAAATGTACATAGTAATGAATACGTAAGTTCATTGTGTTTTGGATATTGCCTGGCGATACTGCAAGACACGTGTTTTATATATGTATAACAGTTATAATTAGCCTGCCACGTTTACGATCTCGTTTTATTGAACAATTTAAGTAGAGTATGTGATGATTTCCAAATTACGTTTCGGTAAGCCTACTTAAAAATAATAAAAGGGGGTATCAGCTCAAGTACTCTTAAAATAACAGACTTTAAGTGTTCTCAGGGGCGATAATTAGAAGTAAAAGTGGATTTCCAGACAGCCAAATAGCTTTTATATCTGTAAATGATATAACATTTTATAGAGCGCGGATTTTCATTTACTTATGACGTATGAAATTTCGAGATTAAATTAAATGCGCACTCTTTATCGTGCGCCGTGCCAGGAGCGAAGACAAGTGTGTCAAGCGGAAGCGAACTCCACTGGTGTGCCGTGGCCCCGACCGCGGGGTCGAAGAGGCGGAAGACAACATGGAGGAGGACCCCATGGTGTGTGAAGAGGAGGAGGAGGAGGAAAAGAAGACGGGTGGAGGAGACGACAAGAAGAACAAGGAGAAGCAGCACGACGGGCGGCGGCGGATCAAGACGGACGGGCTGATGAGGGCGTACGTGCTGCAGCTGCTGGCGCGCACGTTGGCCGAGGTGGGATTCCTGTTCGGGCAGTACCTGCTGTACGGCATCGAGGTGACCCCTCGCTTCGAGTGCTCCCGCGACCCCTGCCCGCACCGCGTCGACTGCTTCATCTCGCGCCCCAAGGAGAAGACCATCTTCCTTTTGGTGATGTACGCTGCCGCCGGGCTCAGTCTGCTGCTGGACCTGGCCGAGATGTGGCACCTGGGGCTGGGCGCCATCCACGACTCGCTGAGCGGAAGGCGCTCTCGTCAGCAGGAGGACAGGTGCGACTGCTGCATTAAGAGCCAGCCTCCCATTTAGATGGCATTCAAATGCCTCAGCAACGCCAAGTGCCTTGCATCACATCTCGTCTCAAACAATTCAAAGGGCACCCCCAGTGGCAGTTGTCCCTATGTGGTACAAGGTGACTTAGCACGGGCCTGTAAGTGGACATTTTTTGGCAATCAATTGATTAATTTGTGGATTATTTTTCAAATTTGGCAAATTTGGACCATGACATACAATGTCCTACTCTTTTCGAATGAGCTCACGGGATCTTTAACGTACAATGTGAAGCAGATTGGGAGCGTATCTCATACCTGTCAACCCCTTATCAGTGCTTACCTTATTACAGACCAATTCAGACCTTATAGGTCACCCCGTGCCCTTATAATTCTCAACGTTCATCCTACAAAGTCCCATCAAAGGGGAGAAACACAAAAAAAAGATACATTCTATTTTGTTGCCCGTATTCAAATGCCTGTACGCCGTATGGACCTGAACTCAAAATGGCCCTGTCTAAGACTACGGGTAAACCGTATGAGTCGACAGGTATGGTATCTGCTTCACAGTAATAACCAGGGCAGCCTGTCAGATTTGAACCATGAACCTCTGCAACAAGCGGCAAACACATTGAGTGCTGGAACTAAATATTGACCTTTAACGAATTGATAATGCACTTACAAGGCCTCCAAGACAGTGTGTGCACGTTGTTGTGAATATACACCACGGTGATAAGATATGTGGTGTGGAAATGCAGGAGGGCAGTGTTGTCAACTCCAGTCGTCACCCCACCCCACGATGTGCAGCACATGTTATCTGGCTTAATTGCAGTGTTATTTAATTGAACATTGTTTAGGTTTATGGTTAGGAATTTGCCCAACGCGTGTAATTGGATACCATTTATACGCACACCCTCACTTTAAAAGTCTCCATTGCGTGGCAGCCTGTCTCAAGCCTGCCTCATCCATACACACCTCTCATGTTGGCCGAGCCGCTGCAAGATTACACATTCTAATACTGTTTGGACATCTCTTCACTCGCCATGCAGTACCGCTAACACATGTTTGTGAACGGTTTTAAGTTTCCAACTGATATATTTTTGTAGGTCAGCGGGCAAGCACGCAAAGAAGGTGACATCGAAGATAACGATGACTAACGGTGGTTATCGGGAGAGCAACGGAGTGCGCGTGCCGTCAGCGCCCCCAGGCTACCTCACGGCCATGAAGCCCTCCTCAGACGGAAACTACACCAGGTGGATTTCACGAGCACTCTGTATACCGCACTGTACACGCACAGTGTCAACTACATTTTGTTCAATTTTACTTCAACTAAAAGACCCTTCTTGAATTTCGACTCTTTCAGGGTACCAGATGGTAAGCTGTCGCTGAGGCAAGCTTCGGTGGATCCCAGCGCAATGTCACCGCAGGATTTTGGGCGGCTCCAAGATAACCTGCGCAACCTTCAGATGCAACTGGAGCTGGCCCTCAGGCCCCGGGGGCCCCTTCAGCTCCCGCAGGCCACAGCCCATGCGTCCTGCAGTGTGAGCACGCCCGACACCGACATTGTCACGGTGGAGCAGAACCTCGCCAACGCCGCACAGGAGCTCCTGAAGTGACCGCCCGGTGCCGTTGAGCCACCACCACGTGGGTTGGCACCACCACCACGTGGGTTGGCGGCACCACCCCCTCAGACAGAGAAGTGCCTTTCGACCGATATGTATTCACATCGCTGCCCTTTGCCTCAGTACCTGTGATTTTGTCCTAACGCTGTCAATTTTTTTTAAAGAGGATTTTTTTACATGTATTTTGATAAGTAAACCACTTTTTTGCCCACCACATGTATCGTGATTGCACGTGATTTTGGCTGTGGAACCTTATTGCCTTCGGTACGAAATTTAAGACCACTTGCACCAGCAGTTAGTTTAGTGGACTGAGAAGCTGGGAATGAAGAGTCAAGGGTAGTGGAGCTGACAACCACAGGTAACAGCCATAGCCACGTGTAATGGAAAGGTGGGAAAACAAATGGTGATCCATGCTAGTTGCTCAAAGTGTTACAGGTTTAGTTGAGCAAGGGCATAGCAATGTGAGGGATTTGGTAATTAGTTTTTCTATTTTGTTAGAACTTGTCATTGACTTCCTCCTTCTGAATATTCCTTATTTTAACAGAGAATGTAGCCGGGTGCTTCCTCTAATTCCTCTGTAGGGTTTTTTTCCGATATGAGAGGAAATGTAAACCATGCCTTGATGCATTTTAATTTGGTTTCACCCTTAACGTGCCTTGGGTTTTGTATGCTAGTTGATTTTTTTGGCATTATTATCCATTATGTCTTTAATACATTCCATTTACTTAGTCGTAATGCGCTGCTGTTTTGATTGTTTTAACTTGAAACGTTTTCTTTACATCTGAAAGTAAAAATGCTGCCATTTGGACACCTAGTCGAAGCTGATTACTGTAAACATATTTTCTTACGTATTAAAGTAGAAGTTTACACTTTTTGTATCTACCGCAGTTTAAGTCACTGCCATGCAAATTACGAACGTGTCCTGGAGACCCCAGAGGATATGTTTTAAGCACCATTTGAACAAGCTCTCAATGCACGCGTTGGTGGTGTCCATGTTAAAGTTTGCTCTCCGCGCCAAGGCCGAGCGTCAAATCATCCCCCACCCCTTGTCGCCGATTGAGCCAGATGGCATTTGCATTCAGATGCCACCGCGAGAAGCCCCGACGGCGTATCCAGCGCGATGTTGCCCCCTACGGCTTTCACGCTCGCAGCAGAATGTGCTTGGCCACACCTGATGACGCCGGTTTGTTTTGATGTGCCCCCCCCCCCCCCACACGCGGGACGCGGGAGAGTGGGGCTCCCTCCGCTTGCAGATGAACCTCGCGCGCCTTTTGTTTGCAACTTCTAAATTAGGAATGTGTGTGGATTTTGACTTTTTTTATTTACATTTGTCTTAAAAGCATTATTTTGGGAATGCGTTAGTTGCGTATTAACGTACCTGTTTTGGGCTGTAGTACTTCAGTGCTACGAGCCAGTTTGTGTAAACACTTCACGTGACCATTTGCCTACACTGACATTTGTGTAGGGAGAATGGCTGTGCAGTGGGCAGCAGAGGGGTAGATAACAAATGCCATTGTTATACTGTAGTTCTAGGCTCGCACATCCATGCTCCCTCCCCACCTTCAACCCACACTGAGACCTGCGTGATATGGTCAAATAACCATCACCACCCACATGGCACGGGGAGGCCCTCTTCTAGCAGTGGATTGACCAAGGGTTGTAAGTGTACAAATGTACACTGCAAACGTATGGGAAAGTGCTACACGTGAAGTCTTTAATGTAACCGGCTACAGCATTCACGTCTACCCACAATTATGAATTCAGTAATTCCCAATTCGGAAATATGTGCACCTGTGTATAATCGACAAATCAACATTTTGAAACATTGGCACACTCGGCAAGACATGTGAGTTGCATGCTATAGTTACTCCTATAATGTGTCGTGCCAGTTCCAGTTATACTGGAATGGAACTATGGCCACATTCCAGGGATCCATGCGGCGTTTACCGATAATGTACTTGAAGTCTCTGATACTGGATATTCTGGTTTTCAAGATAAGCAGATTTATTGCAGGTGCGTGCTACTGTTTGTCTTAATTACTATCATGTTCCTGTGCTGTACATCTTTTCGATGACCTCATCAGTCGCTTCATTGGCGTTGCCACGTTGCGGTGCGCGCGTGGAGTGGTGCTTTGTAGTTTAATTGGGCTGATTTTTTGTAATAAAAGTAGATGTTTCTACCCCACTGTCGGCTGCGTGGATCGTCACATCTGCAGTGCTTACACACATAGAGGGGCATTCTCCATGTGCCATGTCCACAAAAACGCCGGGGATCTTGGCCATCCTTTAGCTATGGAAGATTATTAACAAGCAAAACACCTTAAGATGCCTAGGCCTACGTAGGGTGTGTGCCAAGCTCGTCCGACACGCGTTTGAGGATTTTATTAAAAGCACCCAAAATGTTTACATTTATATAGTCCGATCTTAAATTGATGTTTCTGGACTCGCGGATTTAAAATGTACGAGGTTTGCGCAACCATAAAGTCGAGACCGCTAAAATGGAAGTGGCTGAGCTCAACTTTAAAGAACTAAAAAAAAACGCTTCCAAACGGGCATCGAGGACGCGCGGTATCGGCCCGACTCTACAACATGAGAGGTATTTGTCATGTGGCCGCATCGGGGATCCCTGCAGCCGGGACTCGAACTCCTCCACCCACGGTCGCTCGTCAGCCGTGAAGATGGACGCACCCCCCGTGCGCCGACTCGCCCCCGAACAGACTGCGCACGAATGGGGCGTGAGGCTCCAAGGAGACATTGGCCCAAGCGGTGGTCGGGGAGCGGCGAAGTCACTTCTGGCCGCTTTGGGGTGGTGGGGGGGGGGGTCGTTGTCCATCCATGCGTCGCCTGTGCTGCGTGCAAGTTGACCGGTCATTGTCGAGGCGTGTGGCTCATCCCGTGCGAGGTTGCTGCGCGGGAGCCGTCTCCTGCACGCGCCTCGCATAACCCTTGGTCCCGTGTGCAGTGGCGCGCGTGGAGCCGTGGGGCTCGAAGTCTTTCCCATACACATCACATCAACGCCTACAGTTTTGGCAAACTATTCTGCATCGTGCATCGCCGCGTGGGAACCATCGGAATGCGTCTTCGGGAATCGCGCAGCAAACCCGAAATGTCAGCGGGCGTCACGGACGACCCCTGGGAACTGCCCTGTCATGTTCCGTCAGGCGCAGACCGCGAAGCGCGCTGACTCGCATCATCACCAACACGTCCACCGCCACTGCGCCCCACTCCACCGCTCAATATCCCCACCACGCGAGTACTCTTACCACCCCCACTCGTCCTCACCACCCTCACCACCACCCCCATCTTCCCCGCCCTCACCGCTATCATCACCATGGTCGCCGCCACCACTTTCATTGCACCTCACAACCTCGTCCCATCACCATCCTGACCATCCTCGCCGCCCACAGCACCACAATGGCAGCTCACCACCCTCACTCGTACCATCACCACCCTCAAACATCACTCCCCTCATTGCACCTCGCCACCCTGATAACATCACCGTTGAGGCGCCACGGTGGCTATGATATATTAACGACCTCGCCTGGTGTACAGGAGGTCGTGGGTTCGATCCCGACCCTGACGCCTGCTGCTGTATATTTGGAGTTTGCATGTCCCCCTCTCTCCCCGTGGTCGCGTGGATTTTTCTCCGGGTCCTCCGGTTTTCCCCTCCACATTTAGAAACGAGCGTTTACAGTATCTGACTGAATGCATTTCCAAGTGACGATATGCCACTTCGTTGAGCTATCGTTTGTGGCCAGGTCGCTTCTGAAAAATAATAATATCGAGCTCAGTGGGCCTTACCTCGTAAAATAAACAATAAAAATTGTCATCACACTCTCATCACCATCGCCACCCTCACTGCACCTCGCCACCTTCACCAGGCGATGATTCTGGCCCAGCAGAGGAGTAACTCCCTCGCCTAATAATAGGCGCAACTGAGCCGGCGGGGGTGCTGGAGGGGACGGGGGTAGGGAGGGAGGGAGGGGAGGAGGGGGGCGAACACGGGGCTCTCCTGCCCCGGGGCCGCCACGACCGCGTCCCGCTCAGGCGTTGCTAAATCTGTCCGGGACGCGGGCCGCGAGCCGCACTCCGCAGCATCACAGCCCCGGGCAGCAGGCGGGAGCGTGGGCGCAGGGTGGCCCGAACTCTTCTGCAGTCTCCCATCGCAGGCATGTAGCGGTACCAGTCGGGTTCTGCAAAAGTCCGCGCGTAGTGGTTCTCAACGTCGGAGCGGCGCGCGTCTGGAGGGTTACCGCTGCGCTTGGAGCCCCGCGCGAGAGGGACACGAGAAGGCGGAAGGCGCGAAGGGGGCCGCCTGTCCTGCGGTAAGCGCGCTCGGAGCGTCGTGCGTGATGTTTTGCAATGCCCCCCTCCCCCTTACCACCTCGCCCCTCGCTCGTGCCGTTCACACGCACCAGCCTCGCTCGGTGACCAGGTCTCGTATCGAGCTGCTGCCGCTGCTGCTGCTCTCCGCTTGTGCAGTTGCAGGTGCGCGTGGCCCACCCAGTCCGTGCCCCGCTGAGAACAGAGAAACGTTACAAACCCTGCATGTTGCTCAACGCATTTCGCAACACGTAAATTATGTCTTACGTTCAGTTTTTTGCTCAGGTGCAATGCCAGAATTTGGTTATAAAGTATATGGGTGTATATATATATATGCCCCTAGCTCTGCATTTCAAAGTTGCATTTAACTTCACAACAAATTGCACGTTTCCCTAAGCGTCCAATTAATGCCTTCATATGTGAGGGGGGAAACTCTCTGCCATGTCAACCCCCGAGTTGGCCGTGGAAGCCGCGTCTGACCGTGCCACCCACGAGGCCCATGTCCTTCAAGGACCCTTCACTCGTCCGTGCGCACTGCGGCTCAGGCGCGCGACCACGGCAATCATTGCCTGGCGCCGCAGATATGCGGCTTCAGGGACGTGGCGTGATGAACACGAGCCCTATTCGTATCCAGCGAAGCATCATCCATCACATCGCGGCAGTTTGGTCCTTTGGGAGAGATCCGGAGGCTGCGTGAGGACACGCAGCCCCAGAATGCAGCATGCATGATAGTACTAGTTTATTCAATTTCAAAAAGGCAAACCAACTTTATCGAGTGACTCCAGAGAGGATAGCGTTTTTTAGCACAATTCTTTGCGAGGTGCCTGCGGAGATGGAGATCCTGGCGACGCGCTCACCGTGCGGTAATGTTGACGCAAATAAACGCGGGCACAGGGCGCATGATCCCGTACAGGCAGCAGGGATGGCAATGGGTGGCGCGTGGAGGCTGCGCGAAACCCGAGCCCTGGGCCGCGAATAGATCACGCTGACGGCCGGGCCCGTGAGCAGTGCCGACAGCTGCCCTCCCCGGCCGCCCGCCCGCCTCTAAATCCGGGGCGCGGGTCCAGCCGCCCTGCCCCCGTTACAAGCGTCGAGGGGCGCAGCTCACTCCGCTCCAACAGGCTCCTCCAGAAATATCCGCCCGTGCCTCACGATGAATCTGCGCGGCGCTTTGTACACCAATTGCGAGTGATGTCAGCCGGGGCATACGGCGGTTTACACAAATTGAGGACACATGTGCTGGTCGGATCCGTGCACTGCTCACTGGACTCCAATGCCAGGTCGAGCTGCGTCTTGACCCAGCGCGTCCATTTCACGTGAAGTCCTCACAAACAAAGCACTGTGCAACCCCTAGTCGAAGCCCCATATGTTTGGATTCGAAATAACTATAATATTGATGCGCAAACGTTGCAATTTCCCTGAGCCTGCCTCCACTGTGTAACAGACTAAAGGCAATGACCTTGCACAATGAGGTGTTATTGATATCCAAGAGACTGCACACAGTCAGATCCTGAAAACGAACGTACATTTGTGGAAAACCTTCTGAAGCATTCCGATTAAGTCCACCATCCCTCTGGAGGGGGTAAAATTTGCATCACCTGGTGAGGTGCAACAGTAACCTTGCGTTTGACAGACCTAGACCCATCCATGGAAACATGGATTTGCCACCAGTATCCTGAGATCAGTGATTAAGATGAGCACCGTGCTGTTATGTTCTGTTGTCAGGACAACGAGAGAAATCTGTGAAGATGAGCAGGAGAGCGGAATTGTTTGGGGGCGCACCACGCTTTCTCTCCCGACCGAAGGCATGCACGGTGCCGCAGGGCCAGGATGCCACTCTCAGCTGCCAGATCGTGAGCTCCCCGAGCCCCACCGTCACCTGGGAAAAGGACAGCAAGCAGATCCGCTCGGGAGGCCGCTACAAGATTGTGGAGGAGGGCAACACATACCGCATGACGGTGCGAGACCTCATGCTGTCCGACAGCGGCCAGTACATCTGCAGGGCCCGCAACTACGTGGGCGAGGCGTACGCGGCCGTCACGCTGGTGGTGGAGTACACGCCGGGCTACAGGCAGGAATCGAGCGCTCCACTCCTGCCCCATGAGCCTCCCGCGTTCATCATGAGGCCGACCTCGCAGAAAGTCTCCCAGGGATACAGCGCCACGTTCACCTGCATGGTGAGCGGGCGCCCGGCGCCCACCATCACCTGGCAGCGGGATGGCAAGAACGTCGACAACTTTGTGGATAGCTACCGCTTCCTTACCGAGGGCAGAGACGGCATGCACACGCTGAAGATCAACAGCGTCCGCCCCAGCGACATGGGCACCTACAGCTGCAAGGTGAAGAACAGCGCCGGGGAGGTCAATGCGTCCGCCATCCTGGGAGTTCCGTCGGAGCAGATTTTGTGGTCAAAGCCCCCGTCGACGGCGTACGGCAAGAAGGAGGAGGACACACCGGCACTCTCGTACATGCACCGCAAGAGGTTCGACTATCACCAATATTCGAGCAACGCGTTGACATCTCGGCTGAGTCCCTACACCTCGTACCGGAGCTACTCGCACTCGCCCGTGCGTCCGCAGGAGGAGGCCTCCACCAGGTCCTACTCGCGATCGCCCAGCCGCTACGGCCGAGAGCAGTTGTCTCCGAGCGACGCGGCCACAATGGTAGGCACGGGAAGGAGCCACGGCCTACGGGGGCCACGGCGGTGTTATCCTTGTCACCAGTGTCACCGTGCCTCCACTGCAGACAAGCAAACTGTGTCAGCCTATAAATTAAATTGGGACCCATATATGTGCAGTACCATGTGAGGATTTATCATTGTTTAAAGAAGGTGTCCAGTAATTTACAAATTTCCTGCACAATCCCAGAATGTTATGTCAATATTATTGTGCACAATTCTAATTCATGGCCCTAATAACAACTCCTTACAATAGCTGTATAGTTTTTACATGATGGGGGGGGGAAATAATAGGTTTTATCTTTCGACAATACAACAGGTGGTGTTAAGATGCTCAAACGCCAAATAGATACATTTTGCAGGCATCAAGTCTGCATTTAACCACGCATATACGTGTGGCAGAACATGTAAACAAACATGCTCTGACAATACATGCATTGTCTGTGAAACTCACTGGACTACACCAGAGGCAGCAGCCTTCTTTACGGCCTTGTCTCACCAGTGTTAGACTAAAAAACACCTTATTTTATTATGTTTTATTTTTATTATCTTATTATTTCCCTTATACGTGACTACCGAAAGAACCAAGAATATAAAGAACACCTTATTTTATTGCCAGAAAATATACCACCTATTCTTATTTTTCATAATTTCTGATACTGGTAAAGAAAGGTCCCATAGTTTATACATCTATAGCATAACACTATAATTTGAACAGGAAACAATATAACCATGAAATATAAATTATCTCAATGCATTGGCAATTGTCTCGTGAGGATGAGGAGGCCAAGGAGGGCAGTGTGACGCGACAACAATCTGACTGCAAACCCCGTGGGTTCAACACACGCGAACACGTGTGTTGAACCCCCCGTGTGTTGAACCACAGCGTGCAAGAAGCAAGTCGCCCATTTACCGGCAGGAGGCCCGGGCCCCCCGCGCCCCCTCCCCCAGCCGCCCCGGCAAGGACTACCTGTCGCCTGCCCACACCACCTCCAGCTACCGGGTAAGAGGGGCCACATCCATCTTCGTCCCCACGCCGTGGTGCCAAGAGGTAGCTGGATTGTCCCTAGAAGAGTGTGGATGGAGTGCGTGTGTGCCCCCAGATTGCTCGTCCATGATATAAATCACGCATATGCATGGAGGTGATGTAATGCTTTGCAACTGTTTGAAAGCTGAGTAAAACATCAATCAATCAATATTTATTTTGCCAGTATTGCCCTCAATATAGTAGGCATCAGTGAACGTTTACAGTGGAACGTGAACGGTGCAGGATGCACAGAGCAACAAGGAACACAAATACAACACCCGTCACGACCTCAGTGGCTAACACAGACACATTTGCATATTTTTAAATATTCCAGGTTCCTCTGGTTTTATGTCTCCAGGTTTTGGGCAACTCTTCGATCAATGTGGCCGGTTTAAAAAAAAAGTCTGAGTCCCAGACTGCAACACGGCGTTGTACTGGACTCACTCGCTCACTGTCTGAGTGCCTGACTGCAACACGGCGTTGTACTGGACTCACTCGCTCACTGACTGAGTCCCTGACTGCAACACGGCGTTGTACTGGACTCACTCGCTCACTGACGGAGTGCCTGACTGCAACACGGCGTTGTACTGGACTCACTCGCTCACTGTCTGAGTCCCAGACTGCAACACGGCGTTGTACTGGACTCACTCGCTCACTGACTGAGTCCCTGACTGCAACACGGCATTGTACTGGACTCACTCGCTCACTGACTGAGTCCCTGACTGCAACACGGCGTTGTACTGGACTCACTCGCTCACTGACTGAGTCCCTGACAGCAACACGGCGTTGTACTGGACTCACTCGCTCACTGTCTGAGTCCCAGACTGCAACACGGCGTTGTACTGGACTCACTCGCTCACTGACTGAGTGCCTGACTGCAACACGGCGTTGTACTGGACTCACTCACCGGGATACATGGCAGCACGGGGTCACGACGCCCTCCACGTCAACCAATACGCCACAGCTGTCCAAGCACCTTCAGTTGGGACTTCAAAATATGTTGAGTGCCTGAGCAGCAGCCAGTTGTGCCTGGGCCGACTACAATTTGATGGATATTGAATCATCTTTACGACAATAATAGTGACCCTCCGTTATGAGCAGACAGAAAGTGCAAATGCCTAAAGGCCCACATTTTTGAAAAGTGTAGGCCAGTTGAGTGCTTCCTACTACTCAAAAGTCAGTGAGCAACTCTGTGTGAGTCATTATGCCCCAAGCACCGACCACTCTGCAGTGGCATTCACAGTGCACGAGTGGGTCCTTGTACACAATGCATTTTGCGCACATTGAAATCTGCGCGATTGGTTTGTGCACATCCGTGTTTGAATCGTTTGCACATGCCGTTTATTGAACCTCTTAAGTACGCTGAATTGATAGAAGTTGAGTGAGTCGTTGACCCTAAATTGCCTAGGCACGTCGAGTGGTTTGAGCGAATCGGGCCGCACAGTGCAGCACTTTGGACCAGCGCGTGTCTGCTTTGTGTTCGCCGTGCCGGGCAGCAGCCGGGCAGGAGTGCGTCCCGGTCTCCCGTGCGCCTGGTGGAGGAAACACCGGACACCAGGGTGGGCTCCTCGCGCTACTCCACGGAGAATCTGCTCAAGACCACCAAAACCTTCACGGTACGCTAGGCACCACTGGGACGCTGCGAGCGGCGGCTTGGCACGTTTTTATCGACCTCCAGTTAAATGTGTGAATCACAAGCTTCGGTGGTGCACACAAAAATGCCTAAATATATATTACGGCTGGGAGGCTTAGGAGGCCGTATAAAATGGCAGGGTGGCTTAGGAGGCTAAAACTGATGCTGGCTCCGAGCACTAAGCTGACACCACTCAAATTCTGGGTTTGAATCCAGGCAGCCACCTTAGTTTAGTGGAGTGAATTGAAGGGCGCAGGCTAACCGCCATGCGATAAAAGAATCATATAAAACTTGGTTTAAGGCTTGAATGACATGTGACAAACACCCTTTGCAGGGTATTTAAATGTGTGCTTCTATTGTGACTAAACGCACACATTGAAGCGCTCAGTCCTGCTGTGGTTCTGTAATGTCATCTTCTGCGGCTGTACCCTGAGAAGGTGGTGTATTACTCACTGCAAGAGTTCAAAATAGAAATATGTTCATTTCGTAACATGACACAAATTTCACAAGTGTAATATATTATTTGGAGAAAAGATACATGTTTTATATTTTGAACGTATGTATAATTTGGCTTAATTATACATTTTAGCAAAGCTCAGTTTTATATATTGTACCTAGGCTTTCATGACCAATATTAAGATTCAGAATTAGTTATTTTTCGTGTGATCGTAGAGGTGTAATATAATTTTTTTCAACTATCGCTCTCGACCACCCGACAGAACCAATCAAATCAAGTTGTCACGTGTGTTGATTTAGTGTTTTAGCAACCCAGAATGTTAAAAAGCCAGCATAATTTAGTCGATTTATCCTGTCAAAATAACCTGAAAGAAACTAATCACGAGCTATTTTCTTACTCACCGCACAACAACTTTGATAATGTTGTTTGTCGCTTTCCACTTGGGACTGTACTAAGCAACAGTTTTTTTTAATCTACGAGCCCCCATTTAAATTGCCTTGACCGCAATTTCTACTGCATGACAAGGAACCTGGCAATTGTTTGGTACACCAGTCCTGGAGTTGGCTTAACTTAATTCATTTGCCGGTATATCAAAGTTGAAATTCAAGGTGAGCCCAGCTTATGATGGCTTTACTCCAGCAGTAGCTCAACCTGCACATGCAAATCCACCCAGTGGCTGAGCCCAACCCTGTCTGCGACATTATTGAGCCACCGGTCTGACCGTCCCATCTCGTTACCGGTAACCCTGTGAGCCCGATTGTTCTGTGCACGCTCCGTGCAGGTCACCGAAGGGAAGCACGCGCGCTTCAGCTGCTACGTGACGGGCAAGCCGAAGCCGGAGATCGTGTGGAAGAAGGACAGTGAGATCATCGTCCCGGGACGCCGTCACCTGACCTACGAGGACGACGACGGGTACTTCATCCTCAAAGTGCTCTTCTCCAAGCAGTGCGACAACGGCCTGTACACCTGCACGGCCACCAACGTCGTGGGCAAGACCTACAGCCCCGTACAGCTCATCGTGCACGGTAATTACCGGGGAAGGCGCAGCCTGCATCATTGAATATATATCATGCATCATCATCATCCTGCGCAATGGCCATGGTCTATCCACTGTTGCCGCGATTCGCCAAGCTCCTGCATTGCCATTGTGCGTGTCATTGAGCCCACAAGCTGAGCTCGTCATGCCTTCTCCATTGTGGTTATTCTCTTGTGGATGTTCTTTCATTTGGCTGCCGTTCCATTCATCATCCATTGTCCATCATCATCAGCGTCCCTTGTAGCGACTTGTCCTATCCAAGCCCACTTACTTAATTTAACCGTTAATATGATGTGAGTTACATTGAGTCATTGGCCTGGCTACTCACACTCTGTTTTCTTTTTCAGCTGTGTCCTTCTAAACCAGTATTTTGTTTTGATCAGTGAACCCGTCGTTGTACTCGGCGTGACGTGGCACCCGGAGGGTGACGGTCGCGAATCTTCCCATCTGCAGAGCCACGGGTGCCCTTCAGGACCAAGCTGCGTGATGTGGAGGTGCGAGAGAAGGAGTCGGTGACGCTGGAGTGCGAGGTGCCGCACCGCGGCGTGAAGGCCAGCTGGTACCTGGAGGAGACAGAGCTCGAGCCTCATCCGGACAAGTACGTGATGGAGGAGGAGGGGACGATGCGCCGCCTGACGATCCGCAACGTGACGGCGGACGACGAGGCGGTGTACGTGTGCGAGATGTCCGAGGGCAGCCGCACCGTGGCCGAGGTCACCGTCAAGGGTACGTGCTGGTGGTGCCACCCGAGACCTCACGCGCCGCACGTGTTTCGGCTTTGCTGTTGGGGTTTAAAAAAAAATCTTAGGCATAGTTTATCACAAACAGGGCTTCATTTCTCACTTAATATTTTCTCGGTCGCTGGTAGACCGGACTATGCACGTGACTAGTAGCCACAGCCATAGCAAGATGAATACTTGATGTGGAGTGCTGCATGTGGAGGGGTTTTGCGGGTCACGAACCTCGACAGATCGTAAGCGGCCACTCTCCGATGTTGCACTGTGCTGCTCGCGGCAGGGGTGATTGTGAAAAAGCTGCCACGTCGGCTGGAGGTACGAGAGAAGGAGACTGCTTGCTTCACTGTGGAATTGAACAAGGAGGGCCTGGAGGGTCGCTGGCTCCAGAACAACGTAGAGATCCGCCCTGGCCCCCGGGCGAAGGTGGAGGTCTCCGGGACGAGTCACACGCTGAGGCTCACGGAGCTCACGCAGCAGCAATCGAGCACCATCGTCTTCCTTACGGGGAGCTCCAGGACAACCTCGCAACTCGTTGTCACCGGTGCGTACCTCACCAGAGAATGCCGATTCTATCCGTCGAAGCAATGATTCCTGTAGTCGACGGGCGGTGATAAATCCGTGGAGGTCAGCGTGATCGTGGCACTGTGTTTTTTACTTTCAGCGATCCGGTACGCCCCGCCGGCTCCGCCGACGGATGCCATTGCAAGGGCGCAATCGGAGAGCTGGCTGCTGCTGAGCTGGTGCGCACCTCCCGAGCGGAGCCGTGCCCCCGTGGAGGGATACGTGGTGGAGGCGAATCGCCTCGGCAGCAGCGTGTGGACACGCTGCCACGCATCCGCCAGCGTGCCCGGGCCCGAGTTGCTCGTGGAGAACTTCTCCAAGGAGGGCGACTACCAACTGCGGCTCTCCTCCGTCAACGCAGCAGGGCGCAGCCTCTGCGTCGACATCCCTGGAACGTACTACATAGGTCGGTACGAGCTGTGCCTGTCAGCTTGACAAAGCAGTGGGGCTTTTTTAATTAAAAGAAAAAGAGTATATTTGTTGTAACTATGTAACACGCGTCGAATGCCATCGTTACAGCCACTTTGAGTTGTATGCGTCACTTGGCGCTCGTTACAACAACAACGGAGGCGGTGCGGCGCGACCGCTGACCCGCGGTTTGTTCCACCGTGCGGTGCGCAGTCCCAGCAGCGAGGCCGATGGCAAAGCCGGGTGCCCAGCTGGAGGTGCGCGTGGAGGCCGGCGGGCAGGCCGTGATGCGCTGCGAGCTGCTCGACGCGGGCGGCGCCGTCGAGTGGCTGAGGGATGGGGAGCGGCTGGAGTCCGGGAGAGGTGTCCTGCTGGAGGAGGACGGCTCGGTGCAGCGGCTCGTCGTCCAGCAAGCGAGCGGCGCTCACGCCGGCACCTACGTGTGCCGCTCGCAAGGCGGAGACGCCGCGTTCCGGCTGCAGGTCACAGGTCGGCTCCCGCACGCTGCTGCGACGCCACAGGCGAGCCGTGCTTACGGGCGCGAAGGGTCAGCCGTTGTTTTAT
The DNA here is from genome assembly GCF_015708825.2 of Lethenteron reissneri. Lineage (NCBI taxonomy): Eukaryota > Metazoa > Chordata > Hyperoartia > Petromyzontiformes > Petromyzontidae > Lethenteron > Lethenteron reissneri. The sequence continues at coordinate 9,287,655 of NC_083798.1, read as the reverse complement.
TTGACCTGTCATTTACTGGTGGTTTCCATTGTTTGTCATTCAACAGAACCCATCGTTGCATCGTCAGCTGCCTCGCAAGTACAAGGTTAGTTGCGCATCTGCGGCCGTCTGGAATGCTCTTCCTTCTGATATTAGGAAGCCACTGGAGCTATGCACTTTTAAATCTAAATTGAAAACTAATTTCTTTAGAACTGCTTTTTGTGTTGAGTTTGTTGTCCTACCCCCGCACCTCGAATTAGCACAGTTGGCTATGTATGGTGTGGAAGAAACTCAACATACATACATACACGATGCACGATTGAACTTCATCATCAAGTGTCCGTGCGTGAAGTTGACGAGATGCAAGCGGTACCAGGAGGTGACAAACGATTCTGCCCGTCTCCCCATCTCGGCAGACTCTGTGACGGTGTCGTTCAACACGGGGATCGCCAGCAAGGTGGCGGCCGAGGGCGAGGAGGTCACCTTCAGGTGCTCCGTGTCACCGAGCGACGTGGCGGTGAAGTGGTACCGCGAAGGAGTGCAGCTCAAGCCCACGAGCCGCATCTCCATCTCAGCGGAGCCTCCCTGCCACTGCTTGACCTTCCACAACGTGAAGCTCTCCGACACCGGCGAAATCAAGGCGGTGGCGGGGAGCATTCGTTCTACCGCCAAGCTGCAGGTGCAAGGTGAGCCAGGGGGATGCCCTTGCTGGCTTGGATCAAGTCAAAGCGATCTCCTGCTGTTCAAATGAACACGGAGGCAGTGCTCATCTCCCGTTTACAGCCCTGAGCCAGTGGTGGAAATTCCACAATGTTATGGCAAGGGCAAGTCTTTTCAAAGGACATCTACTGTTGTTCCTTCCCACAGAGGGAGTCAACCCCCAACCAGAATTGAACTCACAGACTTATGATTGTGAGCCACTCGATCTGCTGCTGAGCCACCTGGCCGTTAGATGACGTGTCGATGTCACGGGACAGTGTCCTGCCTTCATTTGATCATCTCTGTTATAGAGTTGTAGACTAAGCCCTATCGAGACTTTCGCTTTAATTGTCTTAACATCTTTATTCTCCTATACCCCTCTTGGAACGATCAGTAATTTATTTTGTACCGTCTCCCATGAACCACGTTCGTTTTTTTGCGCCTTCCCGCAGAGGCTGTGATTTCATTTGTGCGGAAACTTGGCCCGGTCGAGGTGGAGGAGCGGCAGACGTTCGTGCTTGAGGTGGACGTGTCCAAGGCCTCGGCAGAAGTGAAGTGGACGCGCAATGGCCTAGTGATCCAGCCGAACAAGCGCTTCCTGTTTGAGGCCGACGGCTCCCGGCGCTCCCTGACCATACTCTCGGCAGAGATGGGCGACCGAGGCCTTTACTCATGCGAGACGCTGCATGAGAAGACCCAAGCGAAAGTGACCATCCAACGTGAGTGCAGTGGTAGTTGTATTGCCTCAAAACGTTGTGGAACTTGTCACACGCACAATTTCTGAGGGAAACCACACGCGGGTAGGCAGCCGGAACAGGCATCAACAATTTCCAAAGTTCTGTGAGCCTATATTTGTGATGTATGGCCAACTCCATTAATTAGTATATATCTAGTCATTGGAATATATAATCGTGCAATCAGATATTGTCGAGACATTCCCACGTGACCCTGCCATATTCCACCCCCGCAGCGCGTGCAATCCGTGTGGTGAAACCCCTGGAGCCTGTGATCGTGATGGAGAAGGAGGCCGCCACCTTTAAGTTGGAGCTCTCCCACGTGGGTGTGGAGGGCCAGTGGTCGAGGGACGGCATCCGCTTCCGGCAAAACAACCGATGCCAGATTTCCACCTTCGGGAAGTCGCACAGCCTGACCATTTTGAGCGTGCGAGAGGACGACGTCGGCATCATCGCGTTCCAGGCTGAGGGGGTGCGCACGTCAGCGCAGCTCACAGTCGCAGGTAACGTGATCCCAAAGCGCACCGCTTTAGCTGGTCCGATATTCACCGACACGAGGCTTTTGTTTTATCGGTGCGCCGTATTCAAGAGTGCGTGCAGATATAACCGTGGCAGAATTTGCGCGCATACGCCTCTATAGAATTTTTCCACAGCCTGCAAGGGCGCGTGGCCACGCGCGCAAAGAGCCATCCATTAGCCTTGGCAGGATCGCCGCTCACGAGCAGCTGGTGCCCTCGTGGGCCGTGCCTGCACAGGTTCACCCCGCGGTCGAGAGATACGCGAACTCACGAGGCCACACGTCGCGCGCACAATTACGCCACCGGTGGCTGCTTGCGGCTTTGCCAGAAGTGCGCTCTTGTGAAACGATGTCAACAGAATCGCCGGTGACCTTCACGAAGCAGCTGCAGGAGACGCACGTCCCTCACAAAGGCAGCACGGTGCTGGAATGCGAAGTGTCGCGTGCCAACGCGGAGGTCAAGTGGCTCAAGGTGATTCGTCATCAATTTCACTTTCATTGCCTCGACGCGTTTGCTGTAAATTGGTGTTGATAATAGTGACTTCACCTGTGGACAGGGTTTTGTGCACAATTCAGCTTTGTAGTTCCGTTTATTCTCATTTGTCCTTGATTATTGTCCATTTTGCATTGTTTTTGCTCGGTGTAAACGGTCTGCCATGGCTTCCCCACCAATATATTTTCTTGTGATTATCTCAAACAACTCTTTGAGTCAGCGCCTTGAGAAGTGCCACGTGTGAGGCGCAGTATAAATAATGAGGTAATAAGTGATGATGATGAAGATGACAGCAAGGTCAACTCACGTGAGCCCACCTTCAGGACGGCTCTGAGCTGAAATCGGACCAGCGCATCCGCGTGGTGGGGCACGGCGTGCGGCGCTCTCTACGCCTTACCGGGTGTGAGCCCCAGGACAGCGGCCTGTATGTGTGCCAGGCCGACAAGAACAGCACGACGGCGACGCTGCACGTCCACGGTACGGCACGGCCACACGCGCACGCATGCCGCACTCCGCTTACACCACGTGGGCATCGCCGCTCACGGCAGATGCACGCCCACTGTGTAACCTCACGAGGCAAGACAAGCCTGCTCATCTCCTGCCTGGTCACCCTCATTGGCAACAGTGTCCTCCTCCTCGTCACTCGCCCGCTCACAGCATCACTCACCCCCCTCCCCCACCTCCGATTAGCATGGTTGGCTACGTACGGTGCGAAAGAAGTTCAACATGCTGTATATACATTACATCTGTCAACCTCGTTCTCCAACGTGCTGTGATTATAACAACAAAATCACAATCATTTACAGCCCTATATCAGTACGCTATTAGATGAAAACCTCCCCTCGCCGTGTTGGGCAAGGAGGGTGTCTGGCCGCAATTCGACCTGCTGGTCAGTGTGGGTTGGTGAAAGGAGGGGGTTTCTAGGACCGATCCAGATATCACTCATCACCCATGATAGCCACGGCCAAGAATCGACCCGAGGTCGCCAGGTTCATAGCGCAGCACGCTAACCACTGTGCCACCACTCCCCCGCTGGCTGCGATTAAGTAATATTATTTAGGAGCAAGTAGGAAGGTTGCTGAAGGGATAGATTGCCGGATATAAATGGGCTTTTATTTTCAACGGTGGTCTATTAACTGTGTAAAATCAACAATGCGTGGCGGTCCACTTGTAGCTATTTGCAGGAGGCTGCGGCGTGCTGACTGAGTCAGTAAATAACAGAGGTGCTGAGTTGATGTGTGGCCCTGATGAAGCGGTACTGACTGCGAGTGCCGACCCCACCGTGTCTCTCATGGGACGCGGTGGGGAGCTAAAGGCGCCTCGTCGATGCCCCGGCGGCTGCTCGCCTAATGTGGCCCTGCGTGAGGCGATGATGTAGTCGGGTTGTGTACGGTTTGGGCTCGCATTTTCCAAAGGTCCCCCACCCCCTGAGACTTCCCCGACGGGTCACGTTGCCAATTCTCGCCCTGCCCTCTGCAGCGCGCGAGATTCGCATTCTGCGAGGCCTGGAGGACCAGCTGGTGAACGAGAACGACAATGCGGTGTTCGTGTGCGAGACGTCGCACGACGACGTGGACGTGCAGTGGCTTCTCAACGACAAGAAGCTCCGCTCCAGCTACAGCGTCCGTATTCGCCAGGAAGGCGAGTGGCGCTCGCCAAAAATATTCATGGGACTTTTAACGACGGTGCTCTTTGTTCGTCGATGGTTGTATGACCCGAAGGCATTCTGTCTCTAATGGTTCTAAATTCCTCGTTGCAGGGAGAAGGCATATTTTGACAATGAGCAACGTGGAGCCGGAGGACGCGGGAATTATCACATTTATAGCAGAAAACGTCACCTGCAGGGCCAAGCTGCTGATGATAGGTAATTTATCAAAATGCCTTTTACTGCCAGCAACCCTTGTAGACCCCGCACGCGATTCGTAGCCGCGAACGCGGCTTGACAGCTCGCCTAACCGACCCTCTGCAACGTTGTCTGCACTGCAGAGCAACCCGTGCGGTTTGTGAAGCCGCTCCGGGACAAGGTGGCGATGGAAAGGCACAGGATGCTGCTGGAGTGCCAGGTGTCGCGGCCCAGCGCCTCCGTGCGCTGGTTTCACGACGATGTCGAGCTGGCTGACTCGGAGGCCGCGGGCGACGAGGAGCCGCGCGTGCAGCTGCTGAGTCAGGGCTGCTACCGCCAGCTGCTCATCATCAGCGTCGTCAGGAGCGACGAGGGCTTGTACACCTGCGACGCTGGCGCCGACCGCACCTCCGCAAACCTCTTAGTCGAAGGTTTCACTGAACTTTCTTCCTTGTTGTTCGTGCAAACGCGAGTTTTTGCACATTTGTAGAAATCATGGCGTTCGAAAGATGTGCTCCCCTTTTAAAATGAATGGGTTTTTTCCGTGTTTAGTTTGTTGTCCTTCGCCCGCACGTACAACAATAATCAACATGTGAGCAGAAAATAACAAGAACATTAGTCGTAACATGTGAAATGACCCAATGGAAGCGTGAGTCGCACAGTGAATAATGAAATCCACATTGCTAAATGTTGTGTGTGGATTACTTTCCAGCACACAAGTGCTGCTATTGCAGCACTAATAAATTGGCACCCTTGTTTACGTGACCACTTTTTTAATTACCTGTGTCGGGTGGAGTAGGGTGTATGACAAACATTTTACTTATACGACATGACCCAATAAACAATCATGAATCCCAATATTGGTCGCAAGCGCCCGCGTGTGCAAAACATGCCGATGGCAGAAGGGAGCCGTGTTCTCAGCTCTGTGTGAGAGTGGATCTAGGTGGGGGATTCTTTTCCGTCCTCTCCACTGTGATGCTTGCCAGATTGCGACACTAAATATTTCACACACAAAATCCATTTTGCAGGGGAAAAGCATCCTCCGTTTTGACGCGGCGCTAGCGAACGTTCATTCACTGCAACTAATTGGCGAACGTGATGCATTGTTAGCGGTGGTGTATTTTTTAAATTATCATCTAGATCTTTTTTTCTCTTCTCCGGTCGGTGTAGCGCAAGAGATACAGGTGTTGCGGCCGCTGTCCGACGCCGAGGTCACGGAGCCGGAGGGCGCGACGTTCGAGTGTGAGCTCTCCGCTGATGAGGTGAAGGGCGCCCGCTGGAGTCTCAACGGCGACGAGGCAAACCTGGCCTCTCACGGGGCCCAGACGGAGCAGGATGGCGCGGTACACCGCCTCGCGCTGCCGTCCACGCGCCACGACATGGCCGGCACCGTCTGCTTCACCGTCGGAAAGGCTAAGACCAGCGCCCAGCTGATTGTGCACGGTAGCTGCCGCACGTGTCTGTGCGTCTCACCCATATCTGCGGCCGTCTGGAACACTCTTCCCACCGATATTAGAAAGCCACTGGAGCGTTTTGCTTTTAAATATAGGTTGAAAACTCATGTCTTTAGAACTACTTATTGCGTTTAATTTGTTGTCCTTCCCCCCGTACCTCCAGTTGGCACAGTTGGCTACGTACGGTGCGAGAAAAGTTCTACAAACATAACGTGCATTTCCACACAGCAGTCAGTGGCGGAGCTATCGAGCGTGCAGGTGGTGCCGCTGCACCGGGGCCCATGGATTGGACAGGGGGCATCATTTTATTCCTCATGCCAGGGGCCACGCCAACCACACTACGCCACTGACAGCAGCTCTAGAAGGCATTCCCTCATTATCCCATCCCCGGCGACATGCGGAGGGAACTGCACAGCAGATGTATTTTAATATATCATAATGTAATAGATGCACAGGAAGCATCTATTAGACGATAGGATTACGTTTTCTTATTTGTCCGGACAGACTTTCTTACAGCCCTGCCCAAATCGATATAACTAGCAGTTATTGTCTGGTTGGTTTTCATGAATTGGGTACAACAAGCATTACCATTATTGTAACATAATTTTGGTCACAACGTACATTTAACGATAAATTTTACTGCTGAAATTAAGTTGCTTAAAATCCTCCCACGATGGCGTGTGGCACAAATATGGGTATGAGTCACCTAGCCGTGAGCGTGTGTGATGCGGCCTTGGGTTTCTTCTGTCCGGGATGTGTAGAAACGCCAGTAGGAGTGGTGCAAGAGCTGGAGGACAAGACCGTGACAGCAAATCGCTCCGTGACCTTGCACTGCGAGTTTGGTCGACCGGTGGGGCAGCCCTTCTGGTACTTTGGCAGCAAGCGGATCGAGGCGTCGGACAGGCACGAGATGAGGCACGAGGGACCGACGGCCTTGCTGACGATCCACAAGGTGCGCAGGAGGGACGCGGGGACCTACACGTGCCGCGTCGGCGAGACACGCAGCACCGCCACCATCGGCGTGAACGGTGAGCTTTCCCCCGCAGCACCGTCCCTCCATCGTTGCGGTACGAACAAGCACGATCATTTGCAGTCCTTTGCTATTCTCCTGCTAGATTAAGGATTTCTCATGGTTTGTAGGTCATGTGAGTTGTTTGACCATACTACACCACGCTTTTTCGTGTGGGTCGGTAATGTACGGGGCTCAGGACTCGTTCAGGGTTGAAAACTAAATTCTTTCAAACTACTTATGTGTTTAGTTTGTTGTCCTTCCCTGCTCCTCCACTTAGCATGGTTGGCTACGTATAGTGTGAAAGAAGTTCAACATACATACAGAATTTTAGATTTGAAGCTTTCGTGACTGAAAGAATTCATACTCTTAGGTTGTTTTCGGTAAAGTCACGTAGGTATAAAATAAAAAATAATAAAGATAATAGAAAAAATAATAAAAATACAATAATAAATCACGACGTTTCGGAGGCAACACAAGCTTCCGTCTTCAGGTGAAACCGTCACAGCACAATTGCTGTATCAAGTAAAGAGAAGTCCCAAGAGACCCGACCTTATATACTGGTTAAGGGGGGAGGAGCCAGGATGGGCCGCGGGAGAGGAGTTGTTGTGAGATGGTCAGTACGGCTGCTGGGACTGAGCCTTTGTAATGTAGATGGCAGAAGCAGATAAGCAAGCCAGGACCAAGCCGCCCCTTGCTATGTTGCTGGGTGGGTAAAACTCAAAGCAGGCCACCAGCGTGTGAAAAAAGAAGCTAAACATGAAAAAACAAAACTGGCTGTCTATCAGTAAACTGTACGGTAACTAAAGAATAGTACCTGTCAAATAAGATGGTCCAAATAAGTGTAGTTAAATCTTTTTTGCATGGTTAATAACATATTTCCAATGATTACTCAGTTTGTACCCATCATCACGGTTGAAGTTATGTCTGTGTTTGTATATCTGGATGGCTTCGTGTACAAACCTTTGATGGTAGCCAGAAGGTTTGCAGAGCACCTTGGTCTCGGAAAAGACAATCTCATGAGAACCCACAGAGTTGTAGCAATGATCGGCAACGGCGGAAGACTCAATTTTGCCGTGTTTCAGATCTGACTTGTGTAGTAAGTATATGGAGGCTTGACGACAGGATCGGAGGCACACTTATTTATTACACCAACACAGTTATTTACAGGTCACTGGGCTACAGGGATTTCTCGACAGCTAACCCCTCTAACCTATACCAATTCCTCCACTACGGGACTAGGGGAGGCTATCTGTCCCAGCTTGGTTAAGCTGGGATCCCGGCTCCCTGAGTCACCAGACCAGCTTCGTCTGGGCTCTCGGGGCCACGCCACCGGCTTGCCCTGGTCGGCCCTTATAAGGACAGCGAGCCAGGGGAGCTCTGGGGCCTACACTAGCTGGTCTTCCGTCTTCTCTGGTTATAGCTGAGTCCCGACCCCGAGCCCTCGAGCTCATCACCTTTTATAGGACTCGCCCCCGAGGGGGGGCCCGTGGGGGATACACATGCGGACGTCGGTGCTAGCGCCACCCTTGTGTACGGCCGTAACCCCGCCCATTGTGTTTGTTGGCCATCCGTGGCCATGCATAATCACACCTCAACATTCGTAGCCATGCGCAATTACACCTCTACATCACCCCCCCCTGTACAGCTCGCAGCCGTCCCTGGCTGCAAAAAAAAAAAAAAAATCAGAATAAAGGTGCATCCCTCACAAAAACCCCGTGTGTGTGCCTCGCGTAATTTTTAACAAGAACAAGAACAACGAGAGGAAGAGAGAGAGAGAGAGAAAAAAAAATAACCCGACGCACCCCCCCCGGATAACACCCCAAAACCAACATATATATACACTCCGGACGTCACCTTTCCCATCGTCCGCAAGGCCCCCCAACGGCCGACCTCACAACACCCCTCCCCTTTTGTCCGCAAGGCCCCCCAACGGCCGACCTCACAAAAGTCTGCGCGTTTTGGCGCGCGTTCTCGCGGCGGGTCCCTCACAAGGGTCCGTCCCGGCACGCTCAGTGACGGTTGTTGACGGTCCGGGTGCAAGAGGGTCAGGCTCCGCTGCCGAGTGACCCCCGACCCCTCCGGGAGGGGTTGGTGGGCGTGGGCCCGTCACTCCTGTTTCACCTGGGGGCGGAACAGTTGGCGTCAGGTTAGGCGAGTGCAGCGACGACGGGGAGTCGGCGACACCCTCACACGTTTGGCCATGCGTGTGTGTGTGTGAACCCCGGGGCGGCGTGACGAATGGTTTTAACCTTGAGGGGTGCACATACCACCGGCGCCTCCCCCATTTGACGCGAACACATTGCGGCCGCAAAACCTGCACGACCTCCACTGGCCCCCGCCACGGCCGTACCAATTTCGACGAGGTTGCCAGCGGCACCTGAGGACAGTGCAACCACGCCCTGTCCCCTGGTACCCATTTGACCACCTGCACCCGCCCCAACCGAAGCCTCTCGTTCGCCTTCTGGCGGAGTTCAGAATTTTGCACGGCCGCTTCCCGCGCCTCAGACAATTGAGCGATGTTAAATTTAACGTGTTCGGACAACTTAGACTTCGCCTGGAGCGCCGAGAGCTTCAGCTGGGTCGCCACAGGAGGGTTAACTTCGCGCCCATACATTAAAAAGAAAGGGGAAAATCCGGTGGCCGCATGGGGAGCCATTCTGTAGGCCTGCAACACACCGGCTATGCGGAGGTCCCAATCCGTCTGGGATACCGACACCTGCTGGGACAGCATGGACGTGATGGTCCGATGCAGCCGTTCCACCATCCCGTCAGTTTGTGGGTGATACGGAGAGGTCCGAACCTTCTCCGTACCCAAGAGGTCGCACACCTCACGTAGGAGTTTACCAGAAAAATTCCTACCCTGGTCAGTAAGCAGCCGTTCCGGAGCACCCTTGTCGAGGACATAGCCCTGGACAAAGGCCTCCGCGATGGCTGCTGCCGATTGGTTCGCCAGGGGCCAGGCCATAGGCCATCTCGTGAAGTATTCAACCCCCGTTAGTAAATACCTATTGCCCCTGGGTGTAGCGGGAAATGGGCCAAGTATGTCCAGAGCGACGAGCTCGTTAACCCTGGAAACTTTTATGGACTGCAGCGGAGGGTTGGATCCCCTAGCAGGTGGCTTCCTCTGCGCGCATTGCGTGCACGACCCCAAGAGGTCCCCCACGTCTTTTCCATGCCCGGCCAGAAGAAATCTAGCTGGAGCGTGGCAAAGGTCTTATGAACCCCCAAGTGCAGAAGCCGCTCATGAACAGCCCATACCACCTTACCCCTTAAAGCAGCAGGCACCACGAGCCGTTGGCGCCGGGTTTTACCATTCCAGTGCATCAAAAGTCCCTGGAACAACCCCCACGAGTCAACGTTTTCCACCCCCTGGCCAATCCCCCTGGCGCGACGGCGCAGAGCGAGGAGGGAGGTGTCCTCCATTTGGAGGCGACCCCATTCCGCGACTGACAACCCCAGCAACGAATCCCTCCCTTCTTGCTCGATAGGACCCGAAACCGAAGGTGCATCGGCAGCGGCCACGAGGACCGAATCGGTGGTGACGTTCGGAGACCTACAACGCCCCGAACCCAAGAGGCACGCGCACTCCGAAGTGGGTGGCAATCGCGACAGGGCGTCAGCGTTCGTGTGGCGGAGACCCTTACGATATGTGGTGACAAAGTCATAGTCTTGGAGAATCTCCAACCATCGAGACAACTGGCCCGATGGTTGTTGAACCCGCAGGGCGTATTGTAGGGCCGCATGATCTGTACGGACGGTGAACCGCCGACCGTACAGATACGGGCGGTACTGCTGAATGAAATAAACAATCGCCAATAATTCCCGACGGGTAACGCAGTACCGCTGTTCGGCTGGAGACAGTACCCGACTACCGTAAGCCACCACATGCTCTACGCCCCCAATGAGCTGGGACAGCACACCCCCGATGCCCGTGTTACTTGCATCTGTATCGAGCAAGAAGGGTTGTGAAAAATCCGGGTAATTCAACGGCGGCGCCCCCACCAAAGCATTCCGGAGGGCGCGAAAAGAAGCCTCCTCCTCCGGCCCCCAATGAAACCTGACTCCCTTGGACGTCAAGGCATGCAAAGGTTTCGCAATCGTAGCGAAGTCAGCCACAAATCGCCGATAATACGACGCGAACCCAATGAAACTCCTGACCTCTCCCACAGAGGTGGGAGTCGGCCAGGAGCTGACGCATTCCGTTTTGGCGGGATCAGTGGATATCCCCGAGCGCCCAACAATGTGACCCAAATATCGCACCGATTCGCGGAGTAAATGGCACTTCTGTGGTTTAAATTTCAAATTGGCAGCCCGCATTTTGAGAAAAACAGCACGCAACCTCTGGAGGTGTTCCTCGAAGGATTTGCTAAAGACGATGACATCGTCTAAGTAAATCAAACACGAATCCCATTGCAACCCTGCCAAGACCAATTCCATTAACCGCTGAAAAGTTGCCGGCGCAGAATGTAAACCCATCGGCAAGCGGTTAAATTGGAAGAGACCCTGCGGTGTCCGAAAAGCAGTCTTAGGTTTTGATTCGTCATCCAGAGGAAGCTGCCAGAATCCAGATAGCAAATCGAGGGTGGAAAAGAATCGCGCCCCCGCCAAGGCATCGAGCGACTCATCCATTCGAGGAAGCGGGTACGCATCTGCCACAGAGATTTTGTTCAGACGCCGAAAGTCGACACAAAACCGCAGTGACCCGTCGTGTTTTTTCACCAAAACGATCGGCGCGCCCCACGGGCTATTGGAAGGGGAAATGATATCGGCGGCTAGCATGTCATCAACAGCCGATTTGACATGATCCTTTTCGGCGGGACTCAACCGAAAGGGATTTTGGCGGATTGGCGCGCTGTCACCCGTGTCAATATGGTGTCGCAGCAATTTAGTACAACCAATATCAAATTTGTGTTGACTAAAAACGTCAGCAAATTCGCTCAGAAGAACTCGCAGCTGCGCGCGCTGCGAGTCGGACAGGTCCACTGAACCCGCGCAAAGCGCATCCAGCCAACCGTCATCACAGTCCGAATGCGGTCGCGACGGAGGATCGGTGGATACCTGACCCACGAGTGGTTCCTCATAGGGTACCGGCGTTGCGTGTGCAAGCACGGTCCCTTGAGGAACCACGGCCGTTCGCGATCCCACATTAAGGACTGCAATGAAGGGGTCCCCATCCCCCCTCACCATGGTCTGAGCCGCGAGCAAATCTGGTCCATTTACCCCGGCCCGAGATGGTCCCAACAAGACCCCCCGATCCGCAACCCCTTCATTAAACGGCCGACGCAATCTAAGAGGGACGAGCATCTGAGCCCCCGGAGGCACGCGCACAGTTTTTGTGACGAGCGCCTGCACGGTGGCAAACGCCCGACGCTCCGTGGTGGGGGAAGACAGAAATGTAACGCGTCGGCCCGATGGGAGCTCAATGCACCCTTGGTCAATAAGGATGCGGATGGGCATTTTGGCCAGAAAATCCGTCCCCAACAGGCACGGAACCGCGAGTGAGGAGGAAACCAAAACAGGCCCGGATAATTTAATGTCCCCAATGCAGATAGTGGCGCGGATTTGGCCAATAATGCCCAGAGAGCCCCCGTTAGCGGCATAGCACGGCACGTCAACAGGGAGCAAGGGACGACTTTGAACGGGAAGGATGTTATAAATTAAATCAGATATAATGGTCGCCGATGCCCCTGTGTCAATTAAAATCCGCACCTCTACCCCATCAATGTGACCGACCACGACCGAAGATCCCGCCGACGCAGCAACGACACGATGGGCGAGCTCCGACCACTGACCCGGTTGGAGCGCCCGCCGCATTACCGAACGATCGCGCGCGACGGATGGGGAATTTGGAGCCCTGTTTAGTTGGGCGCGTGAGTGTGTGTCGGATGTGTGCGTGGGCCAAACGTGTGAGGTGCCGCGACTCGCCGTATTTCTCTGCTGGAGCTTGGGAGGAGACGGCGTGGCGTCCTGACGAGGTGTCGCCCCGCGCTGACGGGGAGCCCGGCATCCTGACGCAACGTGGCCTTGCAGGCCACAGTTGTAGCAGCGTGTGAGCGCCCCCGATGTCCTGGGCTGCTCCTGGCGGCTCGGTCCATTCCGAGCCTGTGGTACTGCCGCTCTCCATTCCCCTCGCCGCTCCACCCCGCAGACCTCCTCCGATGGGAGGGCGGTAGCCGCCATGGCATGGCTGGCCGCCCCCTTTGCCGCCTTTCGACGAAGGGACCGCAAGCCCCCGTGGATGTGGCGCGCGACCAGCAGGGACGACATCTCTGAGTCGTCTTGAGCCAGGACGTTGACGTCCAGCTCATCAGCGAGTAGCAGCAGCTTCTCAGCCACCATGGCATCCACTCCTTCCTCGTCCATCCTTGGGAAAGCAGCCTTCGCTAGAGCCAGGAGAGCAGTCCGGAAGGCCAGAGGTGATTCGTTGGTGCCCCGACGCCGATCGTGGAAAAGCTGCCTGCAGTCCGAAGGCGGCCCATAGACGGCTGACAGCAGCTGCAACGCCAGGTGTAGGGTGGCGCGCTTTTCCCTCGGCGCCGAGGTGAGGGTAGCCAGGGCGTCGTTGTCCAGCATCGCTGGCAGCGCGCGTAGAGCCTCGGCGTCCGTCCAGTTCGCCATCTCCTGATGAGCGATGAACCGTCTCTTGAAGCCGCCCCAGTCTCCGTCTGCGCCTACGAATTCTTTCAGAGGTGGCAGACGCTGCTGCAAGGCGACGTCCGTGGCTGTAGATCGCTCTCCGTCGCTCCCCGCCGATGATACAGTGTGGGCGGGCTGTGCACATGGCATCGCCGGTCGCTCCGATGTTGACGCGCCGGCCGGTGTTGATGATGTCACGGCTTGTGCTTGGCGCTCAGCAGTCACGTGACGCGGGCCGGCCCCGCCGTCCGCTCGCACTGTAGAGATGGCGGGAAATTTAACCGCCAGCCGCGTCGGGGTGGCGGGAAACGTTGCCGCGCGCCGGCTGCTGTCGTCGACCCGCGCTGCCCCTCCAGCCCCCAGCCGCGTGATCTCCTCCAACGCAGCGGCGGCGGCGTAGAGCAGTTCCGCCAGGCGGGAGTGGGCCAGCCGGAGTCCTTCAGCCGACGCATCTCCCCCCTCTTGTCGTAGCGGCACGGGCGTACTTGGCCCCGGCTGCTCCGATCCGACCCCGGCCATCTCTGGTGTTGAATCGGCCGCGGCGTCTTCCATCTCCGACTCCTTGGTACGTGTCGTCCCTCGTGTGTCCATCGTTTGGACGTTTTACTTCTGACACCAGATGTAGTAAGTATATGGAGGCTTGACGACAGGATCGGAGGCACACTTATTTATTACACCAACACAGTTATTTACAGGTCACTGGGCTACAGGGATTTCTCGACAGCTAACCCCTCTAACCTATACCAATTCCTCCACTACGGGACTAGGGGAGGCTATCTGTCCCAGCTTGGTTAAGCTGGGATCCCGGCTCCCTGAGTCACCAGACCAGCTTCGTCTGGGCTCTCGGGGCCACGCCACCGGCTTGCCCTGGTCGGCCCTTATAAGGACAGCGAGCCAGGGGAGCTCTGGGGCCTACACTAGCTGGTCTTCCGTCTTCTCTGGTTATAGCTGAGTCCCGACCCCGAGCCCTCGAGCTCATCACCTTTTATAGGACTCGCCCCCGAGGGGGGGCCCGTGGGGGATACACATGCGGACGTCGGTGCTAGCGCCACCCTTGTGTACGGCCGTAACCCCGCCCATTGTGTTTGTTGGCCATCCGTGGCCATGCATAATCACACCTCAACATTCGTAGCCATGCGCAATTACACCTCTACACTTGTGCTCGCGGACACGATCAGAGATATGACGTTTCGTTTCCCCAATATAACAATCACCACAGCTGCAACTCAGTTTATAGACTCCAGGGTATTGCAAGTCAGGAATGACATCCTTCACAGATGGAATTAGATCACGGATTTTATGTACTGTACTGAATCGGACTTGGATCTTATGTTTGTTTAGAATTTTGAAGATCTTTTTGGTCACGCCTGCTATGTATGGCAACGTGATAGTTTTGATCGGAGTTTCATGTGGCTGTTTCTGTATGGTGGGAGAAACAGCTTGGCGGATGGTCCGGTCAGAGTATCCGTTCATCCTGAGGGCCCGATGTACATGTCTTAATTCACTGGCCAGGTGGTGTTGGTCAGAAATGCCATGAGCTCTGTGGTATAGTGTTTTGATGAGAGAATTCTTTTGAGACGGGTGGTGGTGGGAATCAGGTTTCAAGTAGGAATCTGTGTGGGTGGCTTTCCTGTAGACAGAATGTCCCAAGGATCCATCAGGTCTCCTCTCAAATAGAAAATCTAAGAATGGTAGTTTGCCATCTTTCTCCACTTCCATGGTGAATCTGATGGATGGGTGTCTAGAATTGATGTGGTCCAAGAAGTGGTTCAATGCTGGGAGGCCATGTGGCCAAATGACGAAAGTGTCATCCACATACCTCTTCCAGCTTGTGTTGCCTCCGGAACGTCGTGATTTATTATTTTATTTCTATTATTTTTATTAGTTATTTTTATTATTTATTTTTTACCTACGTGACTTTAAAGAAAAAACCTAAGAGTATACATACAGAAAGCACTCACCACTGATGTTAGACGTGGCCAGGAATTTAACTGAGGTCGCCGGGTTTGAAGTACAGCGCGTTATCCACTGCATTACCACTCTACGTGGTACTGGACCATGAATTATGCATGGATTCTCCTTTGGGCATGAAACCCAGAAGCCACATTCCTGTCAAGTCGTTGAGTTGTCCAGAGAAAATATAGCAACATAATGTCTGCTTCGTGAACATTTAATTCTTGGAGAATTTGCTGATGCTATAAATCACCCAGTTGCGTAGAACAACAATGAAACTTGGAAATGTTAGCAGTGGATTACAATTTCACGCGTGAGGCATTGATTAAAGAAGTCACAACGAAGCAGCTCGGTGGCTGTGGCGAGCAGCACAACAATTCACAGGGCTGCGGTGTCACAAGCTGCGGAACGAATTCCCCTGTTACTGCCGCCCACAAATATTTAGAACATTTGATATTAGATTTTCAAGTCATTTGTATTTGATTTTAACGTTTCATTTGAAATCGCTGTCATTTAATTTAGTTTACTTAAATATTTCTACATTATCTTTTATTCACGTTTTACGATGCATGGTACAATCCTACAGTTAACATACTGCTCAACGTTATAGGTTATACGCGCCTTTAATTACAGAGCCTATCGTTGGAATATCACAGGGTTGGTCGTTCTTTACTTTTAATGAACACAAGTGGGGTAGGGAAAGTAGGAGGGATTTTTTAAGTGACTTTTAAAATTATTTATCTGTTGCATTAGTGGTCATATCTACCGATTTTGCAGTTTTTACGTGGAAACTAAAAATGTTTGCGTCGGAAGCCCTCAGAAGTGAAATGCGAATCCTGAGGGGGTTTACCCTGGTTAAATAAAGACGGACAATGTCGCCCCTTCAGAGCGTCAGCTCGGGGTGTTGGGCAAGATGCGCGACGTGGCCGTGGAGGAGGAAGGCACGGCCGTGTTCGTGTGCGAGCTGTCTCGCGCCGACGTGGAGGACGTCGCTTGGTTCCTCAACGCCTCGCGCCTCGTGTCCAGCGAGCTCAACGAGATCAAGCGCGATGGCAGCAGCCACACGCTCGTCCTGCGAAACGTGACGGTGGACGACACCGGGACCATCGTCTTCACGGCGGAAGACGTGAAGGAGACCGCTCAATTGCACGTTCGAGGTCAGTGTCGCCAACGTTCTTCATAAATCCCGAACTTTATTGACTTGATTGAGATTCTTCTTTTAGCTCAAACGAAGTGGTGAAATGCAGCCCATCATTGGGCATTGAGATCTACGGCTGAAATGCACCTTTAATGTCAATTATTATTATCATTCCTCCCAGGGCCAGTAAAATAGATACTACCTCGTGGGGGGATGAAGAGAGGTTAACCTATGGATAGAATCGCTTCTACCATAGGAATGAGGAATTTCCACTATTGTCTCGGGGTATTAAACAGGAGATGAGTGCTGCCTCAGTGGCCATTTGTATAGGAAATCAATCAAAGTGGTCATCAAATCAATCACTCTTTTGAAGTCGGGAGAACGTGGCCGTGAGCGGCCAATCACAGAATCACAGCTGAGCTATTGGAATACTTCTCCCGCGTGCGCAGAGAAGCCGGTGGTGTTCACGAAACGACTGGAGGCAGTGAGCGGGGAGGAGGGCGGCCAAGCGGCACTGGAGTGCGAGGTGTCCCGGCCCGTGCCACCAAGCGCCATCGCGTGGAGGAAGGGCCCCCACACGCTGCACCCCAGCGACAAGCACGAGCTGCTGCAGGCTGGCCGCAGCCTGGGCCTGTTCGTGCGTGGCCTTCAGCCATCCGACAGCGGACAGTACTCCTGCGTCGTGGGCAATGACACCACCTCCGCTTCTCTGCACGTGCAAGGTTACTTCAGCGATTAAGATGTTTAGATTTTACTGGGGTTTTTTTTTGTACATGAATTGATGTTTGTTTGTGTTGGTTAACAATCGCTCCACAGTGTACACCAGTGTGTCCAGATGCAGCCAGCAAGTATTTGCGATGTGGTTCTGAATTCAAGATTCCCAATACATCTTTCTTGTCAACCTCGTTAATTTTTCATGGGGGTTTATTTGTTGACGTGTTGAACAAAAAGTAATAATCGTTTAAAATCAATGTTGTTCTACAATGACAAAAATATATATTTGTTATATTTTGCTGTTTTGTGCAACATTTATGTAAACTAGAAACTATTAAAAATAAATTATTTTCCCAGGGAAGACCCATTGAGCTATATAGCTCTTAAACCTTGACTTAAAGCTTGTGTGACTGCAGGAATTCATATTCTTTGGGTCTCTTGCTAAAGTCACGTAGATAGGTTGAAAGAAAATAACAAAAAAAAGTTTTGATCACAACACAAGCGATTGTTCTCCTGATGACAATTGCTGGTGTTGTGATCAAAATGTCGTAGTTTTTTATTATTTTCTTTCAACCTATCTACGTGACTTTACCGAAAGACGCAAATAATATATATAGCTCTTTTTCAGAAGCGACCTGGCCATAAATGATAGATCAACGAAGTAACTTATCAGGTGTACATTTATAGCAGCCAAATACTCTAAATGCGTGTTTATAATTGTGGAGGGAAAAAAGCGGAGGACTTGGAGAAAAATCCATGCAATCACTGGGAGAACATGCAAATTCCAAATTTACAGGCGTTCGGGTCAGGATCGAACCCACGCCCTCCTGCTTGCCAGGCAAGGTAATTAACATCCCGCCTCCGTAACAAGTGTAATGCGATGTGTCTGTGTGTTACAGAGCTGAAAGTGACCATCATAAAAGCGCTCGAGAATGTGGAAGCCAAAGAGGGGGAGAGCGCTGCATTTAATTGCGAGATTTCACACGAAGGTATCTCTGGTTGCCGATGGCTGTTGAACAATAAGGAGCTGAAGGCAGGAAACAGGATAGAGATGAGCTCCATGGGCCAGAAGCATGCCCTTGCCATGAAGCAGCTGACGGCGAAGGACAGTGGAGATGTCACGTTCAAGGCCAGAGCTGCCTCTACCAAAGCCAAACTCAGTGTCATAGGTTTGGTCCAACAACGCACACATTTCAGATACAAACGTGCATTACACAGCAATTAAAACGTATAAACAAGTAAACTTTTACAAAACGTCATGGAAAATTTAAGTAAATGCAGATAAAACAAGACTTTAATTACTGTTATCTTTTTTCAGAATCTGGAGTTGTTTTCACCAAACCACTGTCTGACGCCAATGTCCAGGCAGAGGGTGAAGTGACCCTCTCGTGTGAGACCTCAAAGGCCGGGTCACCAGTGCAGTGGTACCATGATGATCACCTGCTGGATGGTAGCAACAAGCGGTTCCATGTGAAGCGAGATGGAAAGGCAGCCACTCTGAAGATCAGTCGCGTGGAGCTAACGGACAGCGGGAAGTACGTCTGTGACTCGGGCTTTGAGAAAACCAGTGCCACCTTGACTGTCACAGGTAAGACATCTACTGCAGCCAGACATAATTATATTTTAGAAGTTTAATGTTATGATTTATTGAATAAGTATAACATACAACCATTCTGTTTTTCAGAGCTCCCAGTTAAATTTTCCAAGGAATTGGGAAAACTGTCTATTGAAGAAGGACACAAGGCTGAGCTGACGTGTGAAACATCTCGTGGAGACACTCCAGTCGTGTGGCGCAAGGGTGACAAGATCCTGAAAGCTGGAGCCAAGTATCGCATGGTGCGCGAGGGCAGGAAGGCCAGCCTCGTCATCAGCTCAGTGGAGCTGGGAGACAGTGACCAGTACACGTGCGACTCTGGAAACTTCCAGACGTCAGCAAAGCTCACTGTCACAGGTAAACAATGAATTGTATAATCTGTGGAGTATCCGACAATGAGTTTATATATGTGAATGTAATGACTTTTGAACCACAGATGATAGTGTGTTAATTGATATTGGTCAACGCAATTTTTCACCTCAATTATTCATATCATCATCAGCCATGGTCTATCCTCAGCTTCATGAATTTCTCTCCATGCCATCACATTCCTTCAAGGTTCCACAGTGCCACAATCCATCCCACTCCTGCACAGGAGCTGATCTCATCGTTCAATGACTGCAGCGCTCGTTCACTCGGCCGTCTTCTCTTCCTTGGCTACCTCTATGTCAGTAGTCTCATCCACTTGGCCATCATCCCTTCTTGCAAAGTGTCCTGCCCAAGTCCACTGATGTCCTTGTGACCGATAAGTCTAAACCGGATTATATGATATCCATATGCGAAATGTTTTTTTGTAGAAAGGGACATGTGTTTAACATGTCTCTTTCAATGGGAAGATCAAGATTTTTATCCACATTTTCTTTCAGAAACTGGAGTTGTTTTCACCAAACCTCTGTCCGATACCAAAGTCCAGGCAGAGGGTGAAGTGACCCTCTCGTGTGAGACCTCCAAGGCCGGGTCACCAGTGCAGTGGTACTATGAGGATCAGCTGCTGGATGGTAGCGACAAGCGGTTCCATGTCAAGCGAGATGGAAAGGAAGCCACGCTGAAGATCAGTCGCGTGGAGCTCACGGACAGTGGGAAGTACGTCTGTGATTCAGGCTTCGAGAAAACCAGTGCAACCTTGACCATCACAGGTAAGGCGTCTACTGCAGCCAGACGAAGTTATATTTTAAAGGTTTATTATTATAATTACTTTAATTCGTATAACAAATTAACCCATTTTTTTTTTCAGAGCTCCCTGTAAAATTTTCCAAAGAGCTGGGTGAGTTGTCGGCTGAGGAAGGACGCAAGGCTGAGCTGACGTGTGAAACATCTCGTGGAGACACTCCTGTCGTGTGGCGCAAGGGCAAGAAGACCCTGAAAGCTGGAGCCAAGTATCGCATGGTGCGTGAGGGCAGGAAGGCCAGCCTCGTCATCAGCTCTGTGGAGCTAGGAGACAGTGACCAGTACACCTGCGACTCTGGAAACTTCCAGACGTCAGCAACGCTCACTGTAACAGGTAAACACAATTTTCTTTATATATGGTTGATCTGAAGGCGCTTTGTAAAAAATATTATAGCACCCATCAACGCAATGTTTGAAGTTACAGATAACCACTTGATCACTATACATGAAGGAATAAGCCTTGGAAGTCCATTCAGGGTCTGCCCAAGATTATTATGCCCAAAACAAAATTGACTGTTGTCTGAAAATACGTTAATGCATTAGGTAAACCAGTAATTAAATGCATCTTGAGTAGGAGTAAACCACCGCTCGATTTTCTTTCAGAAGCGGGAGTCGTTTTCACCAAATCTCTCTCGGATACCAAAGTCCAGGCAGAGGGTGAAGTCACCCTCTCGTGTGAGACCTCCAAGGCCGGGTCACCAGTGCAGTGGTACCACGAGGATCAGCTGCTGGATGGTAGCGACAAGCGGTTCCATGTGAAGCGAGATGGAAAGGCAGCGGTGCTCAAGATAAGTCGCGTGGAGCTAACGGATAGCGGGAAGTACGTCTGTGACTCGGGCTTTGAAAAAACAGTGCCACCTTGACCGTTACAGGTACAGCTCCTTCTAAATACAAACATAATTCAGACTTGAAAATGAAATTATTATAATTATAATATTTATATATCCAATTACAATGTTGATTTTCTTCTTCAGAGCTCCCTGTTACATTTTCCAAAGAGCTGGGAGAGCTGTCGGTTGAGGAAGGACACGAGGCTGAGCTGACGTGTGAAACATCTCGTGGAGACACTCCAGTCGTGTGGCGCAAGGGTGACAAGATCCTGAAAGCTGGAGCCAAGTATCGCATGGTGCGCGAGGGCAGGAAGGCCAGCCTCGTCATCAGCTCTGTGGAGCTGGGAGACAGTGACCAGTACACGTGCGACTCTGGAAACTTCCAGACAACAGCAAAGCTCACTGTGACAGGTAAACCATGAAATTGCAATCGGTGGTGAATATGGAGATGATTTGCTTCATGTGAATGTAATGTCCTGAAACTACAGTTGATTTTACGTAAATTGATATTGGCCTTTTACATCAAGGAACCAGTTACCTTTGCATATTATCTCAAAATATCCTATTGATTATGATGTACAAATGTTACCTAGTTAATTATTCAGTATCATCATCACGCAAGGTCTATCCTCAGCTGCATAAACATCTCCCCACGCCATCACATTCCCTCATGGCTTCACAATGCCACAATCCATCTCACTCCTGCATATGATCTGATCTCATCACTCAATCTCTGCCACACTCAGTCGATCGACCATCGTCTCTTCCATGGCTGCCTCTCCGTCAGTAGTCTCATCCACTTTACTATCATTCCTTCTCGCAAAGTGTCCTGCCCAAGCCCACTGATGTCCTTATCACCGACACATCTAAAACAGATTATTTATCCACATGCATAATGTCTCTTTGTCGGAAGGGACACATGTTTAAAATGTCTCTTTTAATGGCAAAATAACTTAAACATATTTTTTTAATCTGCACTTTTTTCTTTCAGAAGCTGGAGTTGTATTCACCAAATCGCTCTCGGATACCAAAGTCCAGGCAGAGGGTGAAGTGACCCTCTCGTGTGAGACCTCCAAGGCCGGGTCACCAGTGCAGTGGTACCATGATGATCACCTGCTGGATGGTAGCGACAAGCGGTTCCATGTCAAGCGAGATGGAAAGGCAGCTACACTGAAGATCAGTCGCGTGGAGCTAACGGACAGCGGGAAGTACGTCTGTGACTCAGGCTTTGAGAAAACCAGTGCCACCTTGACCGTTACAGGTACAGCTCCTTCTGAATACAAACATAATTCAGACTTGAATATGAAATTATTATAATTGTAATATTTATATATCAAATTACAATGTTGATTTTCTTCTTCAGAGCTCCCTGTTGAATTCTCCAAAGAGCTGGGAGAGCTGTCAGTTGAGGAAGGACACAAGGCTGAGCTGACGTGTGAAACATCTCGTGGAGACACTCCAGTCGTGTGGCTCAAGGGTGACAAGATCCTGAAAGCTGGAGCCAAGTATCGCATGGTGCGTGAGGGCAGGAAGGCCAGCCTCGTCATCAGCTCAGTGGAGCTGGGAGACGGTGACCAGTACACGTGCGACTCTGGAAACTTCAAGACGTCAGCAAACCTCACTGTGACAGGTAAACACTATTTTATTTATTGTGGTCGATCTGAAGACGCTTTGTAAAAATTTATAGCACCCATCAAAGCAATGTTCGACATTACGTAAACCACTTGATCACTATATATGAAGTAATCAACCTTCTAAGTCCATTCAGAGTCTGCTCGTGATGATTATTACGCCCAAAATGAAATTGACTCAGGTCTGAACATACTTTAATGCATTAAGTAAACCAGTAATTGAATGTATCTTGAGAAGGAGTAAACCACCGTTCGATTTTCTTTCAGAAGCGGGAGTCGTTTTCACCAAATCTCTCTCGGATACCAAAGTCCAGGCAGAGGATGAAGTAACCCTCTCGTGTGAGACCTCCAAGGCCGGGTCACCAGTGCAGTGGTACCACGAACATGAGCTGCTGGATGGTAGCGACAAGCGGTTCCATGTGAAGCGAGACGGAAAGTCAGCCACGCTGAAGATCAGTCGCGTGGAGCTAACGGACAGCGGGAAGTACGTCTGTGACTCGGGCTTGGAGAAAACCAGTGCAACCTTGACTGTTACAGGTACAGCTCATCCTGAATACAGACATGGCTGCATTCCAAGCCAAAATATGGCATGCAATATGATAAAATAACGTCTTTATTTGGTATTTTCAGAGCTCCCTGTTACATTTACCAAAGAGCTGGGAGAGCTATCGGTTGAGGAAGGACACGAGGCTGAGCTGACGTGTGAAACATGTCGTGGAGACACTCCTGTCGCGTGGCGCAAGGGTGACAAGACCCTGAAAGCTGGAGCCAAGTATCGCATGGTGCGCGAGGGCAGGAAGGCCAGCCTCGTCATCAGTTCAGTGGAGCTGGGAGACAGTGACCAGTACACGTGTGACTCTGGAAACTTCCAGACAACAGCAAAGTTCACTGTGAGAGGTAAACAATGAAATGTATAATCTCTAGTGCATCCGAAGTTGCTTTGTTTTATGTTAATGTAATGACCTTTGACACGAGGAGGGATATTGTGTGCGTTGGCCTTTTACATCAAGGAACCATTTACCTTTGGATATTACCGCGTCGCTGCTTTTTGCAGATGACGTTGTTCTCTTTGCCTGGTCAGTCTGTGATCTCCAGCATGCACTTGAACGGTTTGATGCCGAGTGTGAAGCAGCTGGGATGAGGATCAGCACCTCTAAATCTGAGGTCATGGTTCACTCCTGGGAGATGTTCGATTGTTCTCTCCAGATCAGGGGGGAACAGCTGCCTTTAGTGAAAGAGTTTAAGTATCTCGGGGTTTTCTTCGCCAGTGATGGTAAGTGGGAGCGGGAGATCAGCTGGCAAATTGGTGCGGCGTCCGCAGTGTTGTGGGCACTGTACTGTTCCATTGTAGTGAAGCGGGAGATGAGTTCTCGAAAAAAGCTCTCGGTTTACAGGTCGACATACATTCCCACCCTCACCTATGGTCATGAGCTTTGGGAAATGACCAAAAGGATGAGCTTCGCGGGTACAAGGGGTCGAAATGAGGTTTCTCCAAAGGGTTGCCGGGCTCATTCTCTGTGATCGGGTGAGGAGCTCGGTAATCCGGGAAGAGCCTCAGAGATGAGGTGTTGCTCTTCCAGTTCGAGATGAGCCAGTTGAGGTGGTTAGGGCACCTGGTAAGGATGCACCCTGATAGATTCCCCCTGGAATTCTGCCGTGCATGTCCCACTGGGTGAAGACTGGAGGGCCAGCCCAGGACACACTGGCGAGAATATGTCGCTCGGCTGTCCTGGGAATGCCTGGGAATTCCCCAGGAAGAGCTACATTCTGTCGCCAGGGGAAGGAAGGTGTGGACTGCCCTATTCAACATGCTGCCGCCGTGATCGTTGCCAGGACAAGCGGATTGAGAAATTAACGAATGAGAAACGAGCATTTTTATCTCCATATTTTATTTCAGAAGCTGGAGTCGTTTTCACCAAATCGCTCTCGGACACCAAAGTCCAGGCAGAGGATGAAGTGACGCTCTTGTGTGAGACCTCCAAGGCCGGGTCACCAGTGCAGTGGTACCATGGGGATCAGCTGCTGGATGGTAGCGACAAGCGGTTCCATGTCAAGCGAGATGGAAAGGCAGCCACGCTTAAGATCAGTCGCGTGGAGCTAACAGACAGTGGGAAGTACGTCTGTGACTCGGGCTTTAAGAAAACCAGTGCCACCTTGACCGTCACAGGTACAGCTCTCCGTGAATACAAACGTAATGCAGATTTGAATGTGTAATTGTTATCATTATAATATATATTTGTCCAATTTGAATGTCCGTTTTCAGAGCTTCCTGTCGAATTCTCCAAGGAGTTGGGATCTTTATCGGTTGAGGAAGCCAACGAGGCTGAGCTGACGTGTGAAACATCTCGTGGAGACACTCCAGTCGTGTGGCTCAAGGGTGACAAGATCCTGAAAACTGGAGCCAAGTATCGCATGGTGCGTGAGGGCAGGAAGGCCAGCCTCGTCATCAGCTCAGTGGAGCTGGGAGACAGTGACCAGTACACGTGCGACTCTGGGAACTTCCAGACAACAGCAAAGCTCACTGTGACAGGTAAATAATGGTATTGTATAATCAGTGGTGAATCCGACGATACTTTGTTTTATGTAAAAAGGGATATTGTGTGCATTCGCCTCTTACGTCAAGGAACCATCTTCCTATGGATATCACCGCAAAGTATTCTCTTGATAGTGATGTCCAAATCTTACCGTGTCAATTATTCCTATCATCAGCCATGGTCTATCCACAGCTTCATGAATGTCTCTCAACGCCTTCATATTCCCTCAGGGTTTCATGATGCCAGAATTCATTCCACTCCTGCACATGAGCTGATCTCATTACTCAATATCTTCAGCACTTGTTTGCTTTTCCGTCTTCTCTTCCTTGGCTGCCTCTACATCAGTAGTCTCATCCACTTTACCATCATCCCTTCTCGCAAAGTATCCTGCCAAAGCCCACTGATGTCCTTATAACCGACACGCCTAAACCGGAATATATCATATCCATATGCATAATGTATTTTGGTAGAAAGTGACATGTATTTTAAATATATTTTAGAATGGGAAAATTACTTAAAAAATGTTACTGGCATATTTTCTTTCAGAAGCAGGAGTTGTATTCACCAAACCTCTGTCCAATACCAAAGTCCAGGCAGAGGATGAAGTGACCCTCTCGTGTGAGACCTCCAAGGCCGGGTCACCAGTGCAGTGGTACCACGAGGATCAGCTGCTGGATGGTAGCAACAAGCGGTTCCATGTGAAGCGAGATGGAAAGGCAGCCATGCTTAAGATCAGTTTCGTGGAGCTAACGGACAGCGGGAAGTACGTCTGTGACTCGGGCTTTGAGAAAACCAGTGCCACCTTGAATGTTACAGGTACAGCTCCTCCTGAATACAAACATAATTCAGAATTGAATATGTAATTATTAGAATTACAATATCATTAGACCTCCTTTGCCAGTGCCAAAATATAATAATAGGGGTTTTCCCCTTTTTTCTGGAAACAAAACTTAAACCTTTTTTTACCAGGATTCATGTCTGCATTAACCACAATACTTGCAGTTAAAATGCAAACAAAAAACATAATATGATAATATATGCATTTTCCTTGAAATTGATTGGTCCACACCAGGGAAGGCTTTTGAAAACAAAAATGTTAATTTTCTTTTCAGAGCTTCCTGTTGAATTCTCCAAGGAGTTGGGATCTTTATCGGTTGAGGAAGCCCACGAGGCTGAGCTGACGTGTGAAACATCTCGTGGAGACACTCTAGTCGTGTGGCTCAAGGGTGACAAGATCCTGAAAGCTGGAGCCAAGTATCGCATGGTGCGTGAGGGCAGGAAGGCCAGCCTCGTCATCAGCTCAGTGGAGCTGGGAGACAGTGACCAGTACACGTGCGACTCTGGAAACTTCCAGACGTCAGCAAAGCTCACTGTCACAGGTAAACATTCAACTGAATAATCTGTGGTGTATCCGAAGATGCTTTGTTTTTTGTGATTGTAATGCATTTGAAACCACCGGTGATATTGTGTAAATTGGTCTTTTTCCATCAAAGAACCCGTCTTGATAGTGATGTCCAAATATTACCATGTCAACTTTTTATATCATCATCAGACATGGTTTATCCTCAGATTCATTCATTTATCTCCGCGCCATCACATTCCCTCATAGTTTCACGATTCCACAATCCATCTGACTCCTGCACATGAACTGATCTCATCCCTCAATCCCTGCAGCGCTCATTCACTCGGCCGTCTTCTCTTCCTTGGTTGTCCGTTGTCTAATCCACTTAACCATCATCCCTTCTCGCAAAGTATGCTGCCCAAGCCCACTGATGTCCTTATGATCGACACACCTAAACCAAATGATATGATATCCAAATGCATGATGTATTTATGTAGACAAAGACATGTGTTTAATGTCTTTAATTCGGAAACTGACTTAAAAGAAACATATCTGCATATTTTATTTCAGAATCTGGAGTTGTATTCACGAAACCTCTGTCCGATACCCAAGTCCAGGCAGAGGGTGAAGTGACCCTCTCGTGTGAGACCTCCAAGGCCGGGTCACCAGTGCAGTGGTACCATGAGGATCAGCTGCTGGATGGTAGCGACAAGCGGTTTTATGTGAAGCGAGATGGAAAGGCAGCGGTGCTCAAGATCAGTCACGTGGAGCTAACGGATAGCGGGAAGTACGTCTGTGACTCAGGCTTTGAGAAAACCAGTGCCACCTTGAACGTCACAGGTACAGCTCCTCCTGAATACTCACGTAGGTAAGATTTGAATGTGTAATTGTTATAATAACATTATTATTTTTATTTTCTTTTTCAGAGCTCCCTATTAAATTCTCAAAAGAGCTTGGGGAATTGTCGGTTGAGGAAGCCCACGAGGCTGAGCTGACGTGTGAAACATCTCGTGGAGACACTCCAGTCGTGTGGCTCAAGGGTGACAAGATCCTGAAAGCTGGAGCCAAGTATCGCATGGTGCGCGAGGGCAGGAAGGCCAGCCTCGTCATCAGCTCAGTGGAGCTGGGAGACAGTGACCAGTACACGTGCGACTCTGGGAACTTCCAGACAACAGCAAAGCTCACTGTGACAGGTAAATAATGAAATGTATAATCTGTGGTGAATCCGAAGATACATTTTTTTTTGGTAACAAGGGATAGTGTGTGCATTGGCCTCAAACATCAAGGAACCATCTTTCTATGGATATCACCGCAAAGTTTTCTCTTGATAGTGATGTCCTAATATTACCATGTCAATTATTCCTATCATCAGCCATGGTCTATCCACAGCTTCATGAATGTCTCTCAATGCCATCAAATTCCCTCTTAGTTTCACGATGCCACATTACATCTTACTCCTGCACATGAGCTGATCTCATCGCTCAATATCTGCAGCGCTCATACGCACGGCATTCTTCTCTTCCTTGGCTGCCTCTACATCTATAGTCTCATCCACTTGGCCATCATCTTTTCGCGCAAAGTGTCCTGCCCAAGCCCACTGATGTCCTTAAGACCCCCACGCCTGAACTGGGTGAAATATCCTTATGAAAATTTTGTTTCGGTAGAAAGGTACACCTTTTTAAACTGTGTATATGAATGGCAAAATAACTTTTAAAAAAATATTTCCATATTTTATTTCAGAATCTGGAGTCGTTTTCACCAAATATCTCTCGGACACCAAAGTCCAGGCAGAGGATGAAGTGACCCTCTCGTGTGAGACCTCCAAGGCCGGGTCACCAGTGCAGTGGTACCACGAGGATCAGCTGCTGGATGGTGGCGACAAGCGGTTCCATGTCAAGCGAGATGGAAAGGCAGCCACGCTTAAGATCAGTTGCGTGGAGCTAACGGACAGCGGGATGTACGTCTGTGACTCGGGCTTTGAGAAAACCAGTGCCACCTTGACCGTTACAGGTACAGCTCCTCTTGAATACAAACATAATTCAGACTTGAATATGTAATTGTTATGATTACAATATTTATGTATCCATTTTCAATGTTCATTTTCGTTTTCAGAGCTTCCTGTTGAATTCTCCAAGGAGTTGGGATCTTTATCGGTTGAGGAAGCCCACGAGGCTGAGCTGACGTGTGAAACATCTCGTGGAGACACTTCTGTCGTGTGGCGCAAGGGTGACAAGATCTTGAAAGCTGGAGCCAAGTATCGCATGGTGCGCGAGGGCAGGAAGGCCAGCCTCGTCATCAGCTCAGTGGAGCTGGGAGACAGTGACCAGTACATGTGCGACTCTGGAAACTTCCAGACGTCAGCAAAGCTCACTGTCACAGGTAAACATTCAACTGAATAATCTGTGGTGTATCCGAAGATGCTTTGTTTTTTGTGATTGTAATGCATTTGAAACCACGGGTGATATTGTATACATTTATATGGGCCTTTTCCATCAAGGAACCCGTTACCTTTTGATATCACTTCAAAGTATACTCTTGATATTCACGTCCAAATATTACCATGTAAATTATTAATATCATCATCAGACATGGTCTATCCTCAGCTTCATGAATCTCTCTCCACGCCATCACATTCCCTCAAGGTTCCACGGTGCCACAATCCATCCCACTCCTGCACATGAGCTGATCTCATCGCTCAATCACTGCAGCGCTCTTTCACTCGGCCGTCTTCTCTTCCTTGGCAGCCTCTACATCAGTCGTCTCATCCCCTTGACCATCATCCCTTCTCGCAACGTGTCCTGGCCAAGCCCACTGATGTCCTTATGATCAACACACCTAAACCCGATGATATAATATCCAAATGCATAATGTCTTTTTGTAGACAGCGACATGTGTTTGACGTCTTTAAATCGGAAACTGACTTTCAAAATATACGCATATTTTATTTCAGAAGCTGGAGTTGTATTCACCAAACCTCTGTCCAATACCAAAGTCCAGGCAGAGGATGAAGTGACCCTCTCGTGTGAGACCTCCAAGGCCGGGTCACCAGTGCAGTGGTACCACGAGGATCAGCTGCTGGATGGTAGCGACAAGCGGTTCCATGTGAAGCGAGATGGAAAGGCAGCCACGCTTAAGATCAGTTGCGTGGAGCTAACGGACAGCGGAAAGTACGTCTGTGACTCGGGCTTTGAGAAAACCAGTGCCACCTTGAATGTTACAGGTACAGCTCCTCCTGAATACAAAGATAATTCAGACTTGAATATGCAATAATTATAATTACAATATCATTAGACCTCCTTTGCCAGTGCCAAAATATAATAATAGGGTTTTTCCCCTTTTTCTGGAAACAAAACTTAAACCTTTTTTTTTACCAGGTTTCATGTCTGCATTAACCACAATACTTGCAGTCAAAATGCAAACAAAAAACATACTGTGATAATATATGCATTTTCCTTAAAATTGATTGGTCCACACCAGGGACGGCTTTTGAAAACAAAATGTTAATTTTCGTTTTCAGAGCTTCCTGTTGAATTCTCCAAGGAGTTGGGATCTTTATCGGTTGAGGAAGCCCACGAGGCTGAGCTGACGTGTGAAACATCTCGTGGAGACACTCCAGTCGTGTGGCTCAAGGGTGACAAGATCCTGAAAGCTGGAGCCAAGTATCGCATGGTGCGCGAGGGCAGGAAGGCCAGCCTCGTCATCAGCTCAGTGGAGCTGGGAGACAGTGACCAGTACACGTGCGACTCTGGAAACTTCCAGACGTCAGCAAAGCTCACTGTCACAGGTAAACATTCAACTGAATAATCTGTGGTGTATCCGAAGATGCTTTGTTTTTTGTGATTGTAATGCATTTGAAACCACGGGTGATATTGTATACATTTATATGGGCCTTTTCCATCAAGGAACCCGTTACCTTTTGATATCACTTCAAAGTATACTCTTGATATTCACGTCCAAATATTACCATGTAAATTATTAATATCATCATCAGACATGGTCTATCCTCAGCTTCATGAATCTCTCTCCACGCCATCACATTCCCTCAAGGTTTCACGGTGCCACAATCCATCCCACTCCTGCACATGAGCTGATCTCATCGCTCAATCACTGCAGCGCTCTTTCACTCGGCCGTCTTCTCTTCCTTGGCAGCCTCTACATCAGTCGTCTCATCCCCCGTGTCCTGGCCAAGCCCACTGATGTCCTTATGATCAACACACCTAAACCCGATGATATAATATCCAAATGCATAATGTCTTTTTGTAGACAGCGACATGTGTTTGACGTCTTTAAATCGGAAACTGACTTTCAAAATATACGCATATTTTATTTCAGAAGCTGGAGTTGTATTCACCAAACCTCTGTCCAATACCAAAGTCCAGGCAGAGGATGAAGTGACCCTCTCGTGTGAGACCTCCAAGGCCGGGTCACCAGTGCAGTGGTACCACGAGGATCAGCTGCTGGATGGTAGCGACAAGCGGTTCCATGTGAAGCGAGATGGAAAGGCAGCCACGCTTAAGATCAGTTGCGTGGAGCTAACGGACAGCGGAAAGTACGTCTGTGACTCGGGCTTTGAGAAAACCAGTGCCACCTTGAATGTTACAGGTACAGCTCCTCCTGAATACAAAGATAATTCAGACTTGAATATGCAATAATTATAATTACAATATCATTAGACTTCCTTTGCTAGTGCCAAAATATAATAATAGGGTTTTTCCCCTTTTTCTGGAAACAAAACTTAAACCTTTTTTTTTACCAGGTTTCATGTCTGCATTAACCACAATACTTGCAGTCAAAATGCAAACAAAAAACATACTGTGATAATATATGCATTTTCCTTAAAATTGATTGGTCCACACCAGGGACGGCTTTTGAAAACAAAATGTTAATTTTCGTTTTCAGAGCTTCCTGTTGAATTCTCCAAGGAGTTGGGATCTTTATCGGTTGAGGAAGCCCACGAGGCTGAGCTGACGTGTGAAACATCTCGTGGAGACACTCCAGTCGTGTGGCTCAAGGGTGACAAGATCCTGAAAGCTGGAGCCAAGTATCGCATGGTGCGCGAGGGCAGGAAGGCCAGCCTCGTCATCAGCTCAGTGGAGCTGGGAGACAGTGACCAGTACACGTGCGACTCTGGAAACTTCCAGACGTCAGCAAAGCTCACTGTCACAGGTAAACATTCAACTGAATAATCTCTGGTGTATCCGAAGATGCTTTGTTTTTGTGATTGTAATGCATTTGAAACCACAGGTGATATTGTACACATTTATATGGGCCTTTTCCATCAAGGAACCCGTTACCTTTTGATATCACTTCAAAGTATACTCTTGATATTCACGTCCTAATATTACCATGTAAATTATTAATATCATCATCAGACATGGTCTATCCTCAGCTTTATGAATCTCTCTCCACGCCATCACATTCCCTCAAGGTTCCACGGTGCCACAATCCATCCCACTCCTGCACATGAGCTGATCTCATCGCTCAATCACTGCAGCGCTCTTTCACTCGGCCGTCTTCTCTTCCTTGGCAGCCTCTACATCAGTCGTCTCATCCCCCGTGTCCTGGCCAAGCCCACTGATGTCCTTATGATCAACACACCTAAACCCGATGATATAATATCCAAATGCATAATGTCTTTTTGTAGACAGCGACATGTGTTTGACGTCTTTAAATCGGAAACTGACTTTCAAAATATACGCATATTTTATTTCAGAAGCTGGAGTTGTATTCACCAAACCTCTGTCCAATACCAAAGTCCAGGCAGAGGATGAAGTGACCCTCTCGTGTGAGACCTCCAAGGCCGGGTCACCAGTGCAGTGGTACCACGAGGATCAGCTGCTGGATGGTAGCGACAAGCGGTTCCATGTGAAGCGAGATGGAAAGGCAGCCACGCTTAAGATCAGTTGCGTGGAGCTAACGGACAGCGGAAGTACGTCTGTGACTCGGGCTTTGAGAAAACCAGTGCCACCTTGAATGTTACAGGTACAGCTCCTCCTGAATACAAAGATAATTCAGACTTGAATATGCAATAATTATAATTACAATATCATTAGACTTCCTTTGCCAGTGCCAAAATATAATAATAGGGTTTTTCCCCTTTTTCTGGAAACAAAACTTAAACCTTTTTTTTTACCAGGTTTCATGTCTGCATTAACCACAATACTTGCAGTCAAAATGCAAACGAAAAACATACTGTGATAATATATGCATTTTCCTTAAATTGATTGGTCCACACCAGGGACGGCTTTTGAAAACAAAATGTTAATTTTCGTTTTCAGAGCTTCCTGTTGAATTCTCCAAGGAGTTGGGATCTTTATCGGTTGAGGAAGCCCACGAGGCTGAGCTGACGTGTGAAACATCTCGTGGAGACACTCCAGTCGTGTGGCTCAAGGGTGACAAGATCCTGAAAGCTGGAGCCAAGTATCGCATGGTGCGCGAGGGCAGGAAGGCCAGCCTCGTCATCAGCTCAGTGGAGCTGGGAGACAGTGACCAGTACACGTGCGACTCTGGAAACTTCCAGACGTCAGCAAAGCTCACTGTCACAGGTAAACATTCAACTGAATAATCTCTGGTGTATCCGAAGATGCTTTGTTTTTGTGATTGTAATGCATTTGAAACCACAGGTGATATTGTACACATTTATATGGGCCTTTTCCATCAAGGAACCCGTTACCTTTTGATATCACTTCAAAGTATACTCTTGATATTCACGTCCTAATATTACCATGTAAATTATTAATATCATCATCAGACATGGTTTATCCTCAGATTCATTCATTTATCTCCGCGCCATCACATTCCCTCATAGTTTCACGATTCCACAATCCATCTGACTCCTGCACATGAACTGATCTCATCCCTCAATCCCTGCAGCGCTCATTCACTCGGCCGTCTTCTCTTCCTTGGTTGTCCGTTGTCTAATCCACTTAACCATCATCCCTTCTCGCAAAGTATGCTGCCCAAGCCCACTGATGTCCTTATGATCGACACACCTAAACCAAATGATATGATATCCAAATGCATGATGTATTTATGTAGACAAAGACATGTGTTTAATGTCTTTAATTCGGAAACTGACTTAAAAGAAACATATCTGCATATTTTATTTCAGAATCTGGAGTTGTATTCACGAAACCTCTGTCCGATACCCAAGTCCAGGCAGAGGGTGAAGTGACCCTCTCGTGTGAGACCTCCAAGGCCGGGTCACCAGTGCAGTGGTACCATGAGGATCAGCTGCTGGATGGTAGCGACAAGCGGTTCCATGTGAAGCGAGATGGAAAGGCAGCCACGCTTAAGATCAGTTGCGTGGAGCTAACGGACAGCGGGAAGTACGTCTGTGACTCAGGCTTTGAGAAAACCAGTGCCACCTTGAACGTCACAGGTACAGCTCCTCCTGAATACTCACGTAGGTAAGATTTGAATGTGTAATTGTTATAATAAACATTATTATTTTCATTTTCTTTTTCAGAGCTGCCTATTAAATTCTCAAAAGAGCTTGGGGAATTGTCGGTTGAGGAAGCCCACGAGGCTGAGCTGACGTGTGAAACATCTCGTGGAGACACTCCAGTCGTGTGGCTCAAGGGTGACAAGATCCTGAAAGCTGGAGCCAAGTATCGCATGGTGCGCGAGGGCAGGAAGGCCAGCCTCGTCATCAGCTCAGTGGAGCTGGGAGACAGTGACCAGTACACGTGCGACTCTGGGAACTTCCAAACGTCTGCGAAACTCACTGTGACAGGTAAACTCTAGCCAATGACGGAATTTCAATATTTTCTTGGTTGAACATTAAATGAATAAATAGTGATACCTGTCAAATTGAGTTTTGACGAGAGAATATGTAATAGTGATGTTGTTAGGCATGCATTAACAAATGTAAATTTTCAATCAGAGTTGTCTCTTCTAAATATATTCTCGTGCATTTCTCTCTTTTAGCTGTGGGAATATTAACCATTAGCTTCTCAGTGAGGGATTTAATTCACAGCAAATGTGTGATATTTATGTGCTAATGGTGTTTTAGCTATGTGACCTGAGCGACTTTCCTTTGTAATCGCAAATCCGCGATCTCTGCTTATCATGAAATGCCCAGTGGTCGCGTGTGGCTTTCATCGTTTGACATGAAGTGACTACGCTTACCTCGTGGGTTCTCACCTGCTTGAAAAAATAAACTTGAAACACAAAGTTGCCCCTGTTCCACGGCTCGAGTGACCCAAGTCTGCTGCCTGTCCTGGATCATGCTGGCGTCCACCCACAGAGGCCCCTATTCATCTTGAGGAGCAACTCCAGGATCAGGAGGGAGAGGAGCTCGGGAACATCACGTTCAGCTGCCGCGTCTCGAAAGCTGGCAGTGAGGGTGGCATGGAGGAAAGGAACTTCGCCGCTACAACCTGGCTCCAAATACTCCATTGGACAAACTGGACATATCCTTAAGCTCACGGTGTACAATTTGCAGACAGGCGATGCAGGAAAATACGAATGTGAGATTGGGGATGTTCTGAAAACATCGGCAGTGCTCACAGTTAGAGGTATGTGTTGTCACGTAAATGTTAAAAGTTTTGCAATGTTTATGTTTAACAGTTAAAGTAGGATCTTATTCTCCCAAATATTAACAAACGTCATATAATTGTTTGCGTTGAACAATTAATCCATTTCTAGTGGTTGGCATCAAGCAGAATGTGAATATTGATACATATACTGTGCATTTTCATTTTGTGTTTCTCAAAAGCAAATGGTGGTATTACATTTTTTACTTGCAGAGGCTCCAGGCCTAATTCGTGAGGCTCTTCATGACCAGGAGGTAGAAGAGTTTAGAACAGCGACTCTCCACTGCCGCTTCTCCAAACTAGCAGATAGAGTCACCTGGAAAAAGGACTCCTCAGCCCTGCACCCGAGTGACAAGTACGAGATGACGCAGGAGGGCGGTATGGCTACTCTTCTCATCCACAACGTTCAGCTGGAAGATGCTGGAAGCTACACGTGTGAGACCGAGAAAGATCAGACCTCGGCGCTGCTCATTGTGCAAGGTAGCCATGTACATGACAAGTGTTTGTACTTCACGAACAAATGCAATGTGTATTGCTGTTTGTTCTTCACTCCCTCGTATGCATTGGCATTTTCTGGGTAATTGGATTCACTTCCACATTCCAAAAGCTCTTGAATGGAATTCACCAAAGCTGGAGCCTCACAGAATCTTGAGACTCATGGTGATGAGATGTTAACTACCTCACCTGGTATACAGGAGGGCATGATTTCGATCCCGACCCTGACGCCTATATATTTGTAGTTTGCATGTCTCTATCCCCATGGTCACGTGGATTTTTCTCCAGGTCCTCTGGTCTTTCTCTCCACATTTAGAATCAACATGTATTTATAATATTTGGCTTCTGTAAATTACCACGTGAAAAGCAACTTCGTTGAGCTATTATTTGTGGCCAGGTCGCTTCTCAAAATATATATATATATCGCTCATTGAGCCTCACCTGGTGAAATAAAAATAATTGCTACTTTTAGTTTAGTTTTCCTGTTTTAATAACTGGCATTAATGTTGACTTCAAGCTTTCGTGACTGCAGGAATTCATACTCTTTGGGTCTTTCGGTAAAGTCACGATTGGGTCTTTCGGTAAAGTCACGTGACTTTACCGAAAGACCCAAAGAGTATGGTATTAATGTGTTCGAAACAAAAATCCACCCACAGAGGCCCCAGTGCTGATCTCTGAGGCTCTTGAGAACCAAGAGGTTGAAGAGTTTGAAACGGCCACTCTCAGCTGCCGCTTCTCAAAACCTCCACTGAAAGTCACCTGGAAGAAAGGTTCCACTGTCCTGCAGCCCAATGCCGACCACGAGATGAAGCAGGAACACGACGTGGCCACGCTCATCATCCACAAGGTGCAGCTGGACGACACCGGCGAGTACACCTGCGAAACAGGCAACGACAGGACTTCGGCAATGCTGCTCGTACAAGGTACTCTTCTTCGCCAATCGCATCGTGTCAACGTTTCATACATTGACGCAATTATTATTTCACGAATTTACATAACTCAGTCTAATCAGATTAAAAAAAGATCAGAAAGTGCACATCTCTTTTCGTGCTCAATTGCGTTTTTTTTAATGGCTAAAACTTCACTTCACTGTCTGGCATGGATCCTGCGATCATTTTAGAGGTCATATTTCCACATATTGTATGAGCCACACTTGCTTTGAAAGTTCCACACGGATTTGTTGTCGTCCTTTTTTGCCAAAACTTTGTGAGATGTGTTGGTTTTCCCCCCAACCGAAGGTCACAGTAATCTAAGCAAAGCGATTGATCGACTAATAGTTTTGCATTGAGTAATCTGGCCCCTATAATGTCTCGCTCGCAGAAGCCCCGGTGCTGATCCGTGAAGCCCTCCGGGACCAGGAGGTTGAGGAGTTTGGGACGGCTACCCTCAGTTGCCGACTCTCAAAACCAGACGTGCCGGTTGCTTGGCAAAAAGGGTCCAAGCTGCTTCATCCGAGCGCAAAGTACAACATGGTCCAAAACGGGGACATAGTTAGACTCGTCATCTATGACATTGAATTGGAGGATGCTGGAGATTACGAATGTGACACTGGAGATGATAGAACAGTAGCTACTATTTTGGTCACAGGTAAGCTACCGGTGCATATAACAACAGTTTTCTATGCCTTACAAATCAGAATACCACTTAAAATAATTATATTACGAAATCATTTGATGCTACCATCTCAAGGTTTATAAGAACTGGATAACTTTCTTCATGAAAGCTACGTTTAAGAATGGCGTTGGCTTCTATTTGCTACAGAGGCCCCGGTGCTGATTACCCGAGGCCCTTCGGGACCAGGAGGTTGAAGAGAGTGGCACTGCAACTCTCCTGCTGCCGCTTCTCAAAGCCAGCAGTGAGGGTCACCTGGAGGAAGGACTCCTCAGTCCTGCACCCGAGTGACAAGTATGAGATGAAACTGGAGGGAGACCTGGCCACTCTTGTTATCCACAATGTACAGCTGGACGACACTGGGAGCTACGTTTGTGAGACGGAGAATGATCAGACCTCGGCAATGATGACAGTACAAGGTTCGTGTCACATCATGACACGTATACACATCGTGACACGTCACAGCATGACATGTATACATACAATTGATTTTTATGATTGTTGGGATGAACACTCCTCTCTTTGTAATTCACAGAGAAGCCAGTGGTGTTCACCAAGGGCCTGCAAGATCTAACAGAAGAGGAACTCGGAGATGCTGCGTTTGTGTGCGAGGTGTCCAAAGAAGGGGCTTCAGTAACATGGCTGAAAAATGGTGGGGTGCTTTACCCTGGAGCAAAGTGTGAGATGAGTCAGGATGGAAGAGCAGCCAGACTCATCCTGCATCACTTGGGCCTGCACGACGCTGGGCAGTACACCTGTGACACTGGCCACGATGTCACCACCGCCACGCTCAATGTCACAGGTGATTAGTACATTTTAAAAGTACATTCACGAGAATGTAAAAGGGTTCTTTTTTCAGTTTATGTGAACACTTAACTTTGATATAAATATCCTTCTCTCCAGAGCGAGACATCCACATTGTGAGGGGCCTGCAGGACTGTGAGGTGTTTGAGAACAACTCGGCCACGTTCTCCTGCGAGATCTCCCACGCTGATGTGCAGGAGGTGGAGTGGTGGCTGGATCAGAGCTGGCTGTATCATAACGAGTTTAATAAAATCAGTGTGGACGGAGGGAAAACACACGTCCTTACCCTCAATAACCTCACCCTGCAGGACGGCGGCTGTGTTACCTTCAAGGCAGGGAAACAGACGTCCTCAGCAAATTTGTCCATTAAGGGTACGCTACGTGCTGTGATGAGCCCATCTTTGATATTGATATGAAAGGATCTGTGTATTTCATGTCATCTTAATGTCTGGTTTGTTAAGTTGATCTTGCTAAATATGTATATTGAACGTGCTTTAAAGTCCAACTCCATCTTTTTGTGTTGTGGTGTGCACAGCGGTACCAGTGAAGTTTGTGAAGCGACTAGAGGATGTAGATTGTGTGGAGAATGGAGAAGCAGAATTTGTGTGTGAGGTGTCCGAGCTGAGCGCTCCGGTCACATGGCACAGGCGCGATAAACAGCTGAGCCCTTCTCAGAAGTACGTGATACACAGAGACGGAGCGGTCGTGAGTCTCGTTGTCACAAAGCTGCAGCCAGAAGACGCGGGGGCGTACACTTGTGATGCAGGAAGATGATGCCACCTCTGCCAAACTCCACGTTCAAGGTGAAACTTAATAACAAAAATAATAATTTTCACTTATTAGGTACCTTGATCATCTAAAGGTAATTCTCCGCCATCTAAGCTCACGAACATTTAAAGACACGAACTCTACGCTGGTGTTGCCGTCCAGTTTTGCAATCATGACCTTTCTTCATCAACCTTGTTTACAGAGGCTCCGGTGTTGATCTCTGAGGCCCTTCAGGACCAGGAGGTTGAAGAGAGTGGCACTGCGACTCTCCGCTGCCGCTTCTCAAAGCCAGCAGCGAGGGTCACCTGGAGGAAGGACTCCTCAGTCCTGCACCCGAGTGACAAGTATGAGATGAAGCTGGAGGGTAACGTGGCCACTCTTGCTATCCACAACGTGCAGCTACAGGATGCTGGGAGCTACGAGTGTGAGACGGAGAATGATAGGACATGTGCATCACTGATTGTTAAAGGTAAAGCAACATTATTCGGTACACATTTCTATACACGACCTATGTTTTGAACGTAAGAATGATAATAATTCACGTATGACTGTGAGCTCTTGCTCACTCGTAGAGGTGTTGGAGGGAGCGTTGCACGTCTGTAACTTAATGTGTATTTTTCCAGTTAATGTAATGTATTACGTTTACTTTTAAATTCATGGTACTATTAAATCATAGGAAACATTTATTGTATTCCTTGTACACCGCATGTCTTTGAGGAGATATACACAGCAAGTGAATGAAGTGGATATTTAGTTTCGTACTCTGCGTTTTTAAAGTAAAAATTTCACTTTGTACTTTTTTGAATCGTAGCAAACAATGTTTTTCATAGATTTTACTGTTTTTAGTTGAGGATTTAATTTCATCTACATATTAATATAATTCGCATGGATAAAAATAGGCTTTTAGCCAAAATTATCCATGAGGAAGGGATTACAACACAGTTCACGAGAAGATATTTTTTGCAATGGCCCCTCTATCCCTGGGTTACGTTGAGTTGGGTGTCAATCGAGAGCTCATGACCTGCATATTCTGTGAAAAATACAAGCTGATCAAAAACTAATTAATAATTTAAAAGCTAGGAAAACGCATGCACACGCATTGTTTATGTTACTCTTTCCAGCGTGTTTGGGTTTAGAAGTATTTAATTTGCAATTAGGCCTTTTTGTTCTGGAAAATTAGGTCAGCGGGTGAAGAGGGGGGAAATAGAGTTGGGCGAGAGGGGGAGAGATATTGGGGCTTGCTG
The DNA here is from genome assembly GCF_015708825.2 of Lethenteron reissneri. Taxonomy (NCBI): domain Eukaryota; kingdom Metazoa; phylum Chordata; class Hyperoartia; order Petromyzontiformes; family Petromyzontidae; genus Lethenteron; species Lethenteron reissneri. The sequence continues at coordinate 9,247,926 of NC_083798.1, read as the reverse complement.
CTGTTAGCATTACATCGCAGTTGTAATGAGTTGTAATCTGGCTAACCATCAAACAAAGATGGTCACTGCATCCCACGTTTTCAGATGCGCTTCTACGGCCGACTGGAATGCTCTTCCTTCCGATATTAGGAAGCCACTGGAGCTATGTACTTTTAAATCTAAATGTAAAACTGATTTCTGTAGAACTGCTTTTTGTGTTTAGTGTGTTGTCCTTTCCCCGTACCCACGATTAGCACAGTTGGCTATATACGGTGCAAAGGAAGTTCAACATATGTTGTGAAAACCAACGGTACTAAACAACAGGAAATGACTGAAGAACTTCGTAAATTACTGTGCAAACTGTGGCTGAAGTGAAATATGAGCAAAAAAGGCATTCGCCACTAGTTTGCTGAAGAGCAGCATAAAATGTGTTGTTGTCAGTACACAACTCTGAAGCACAACAGAGTATCTGCTACACCCATAGCAAGTATTGCTTCAGACCGCTACAGACGGGGGAGGTAATCTGGAGGAGAAGAGCAAAAGCAGGTTGGAGTGAATTTAGTCATTTTATGTCGTAATGAAAAGCAACAAATAAAAGTGTGCCCAAGAGCAACGTTTTCAATCAGTGGATGTTGCCTGATACGACTTGTGGATTTGAGACATGGATGCATGCCACGAACGAAAGAACAAACGTTGAAAAGTGTTCAAAGAAGCATAGAGAGGTGCATGCTGGGAATTACACTGACAGAAAAAGTAAGACATAGATCGATGAACAAATGAAAATTCGACGCTCTACGATAAGAGTTGATAAGAGCAAGTGGTCTTGGGCAGAACACATTGCTAGCAGGGACTATGGACGATGGACGAGGCTGGCGGTGGAATGGCACCCAAAGAGCAGACCGAAGCTAAGATGTCGACCACTGTGCAGGTGGATTTTATGAGATCAGATAGAGCGCAATTAAGATCATGGCACCGCTGGATCGTTAGGATGGTAACTTTGTGGGGAAACTATACAGCTGCGGATAGGTCATGGATGATTATGATTAATTCATGTGTATATAATGTTTATTATGTGACGAGTTTTCAACTGATTCAAATTTGTAGTTTGTGAAAGGAAAGACCACAGGATGATATAGGACATTTGTAACTTATACTTTTTTGTTATTATCAGCTCCAAATGAAGTTGCCATGCCAACCCAGGAGGAGCAGCTGCCACAGGAGGCTGTGTTGTCTGCCATAATGGGTATGGTCGCCGTTCACATGAGCGCATGCATGGCAGTATGCATGTTCATGAACGCTTGTTTTAACCAGTTACTGAAATTAATAGATTGCAATTGCCAGCTTCGTCGTGTATTACGAGAGACAAGAGAAGTAAACTCTAGTGATGTATCACAATGTAATATTCCACCAGGTTTCCAAAACCACAATCGGTAAGTAACTAATTGCATCACAATTAAACCGCATGATAACGCCTCTTATTATTTGTTATAATGCATCCACAGAGAAGCCAGTGGTGTTCACCAAGGGCCTACAGGATCTGACAGAAGAGGAACTCGGAGACGCTGTGTTTGTGTGCGAGGTGTCCAAAGAAGAGTGCCCCAGTCACGTGGCTGCAACATGGTGGGGTGCTTTACCCTGGAGCAAAGTGTGAGATGAGTCAGGATGGAAGAGCGGCCAGACTGGTCCTGCATCACTTGGGCCTGCACGACGCTGGGCAGTACTCCTGTGACACTGGCCACGATGTCACCACCGCCAGGCTCAATGTCACAGGTGATTTATTTAATGCATATCTCATTAAATATAGACTCAGTCCAAAGTTTTACATTTTAAAATCAATGACAAACATCTTTGGAATATAAATAATTATTTCATCATACTTTACAGTGCAACCACGACTGATTTAAGTATCCTTCTTTCCAGAGCGAGACATCCGCATTGTGAGAGGCCTGGAGGACTGTGAGGTGTTTGAGAACAACTCGGCCACGTTCTCCTGCGAGATCTCCCACGCTGATGTGCAGGAGGTGGAGTGGTGGCTGGATCAGAGCCGGCTGTATCATAACGAGTTTAATGAAATCAGTGTGGACGGAGGGAAAACACATGTCCTTACCCTCAACAACCTCACCCTGCAGGACGGCGGCTGTGTTACCTTCAAGGCAGGAAAACAGACATCCTCAGCGAACTTGTCCATTAAGGGTACGCTACGTATTGTAATAAACCTATCTTTGATATTGATATAAAATGTTATGTGTATTTCATGACATCTCAATGTCTGATAATTGTTTTTTTACCCTTTTATCTGGCAACAAAATTGACACCTTTTTTTACAAGGAGTCAAGTTTGCATTGACCACAATACCTGCGGTCGGAATGCAAACAAAAAACACAACTCTGATAATGGTTGCACTGTCCTTGAAATTGATTGGTCCACACCCGAGACAGCTTTTCTTAGAGCCTAGTCTTACATGGTGTTGGACCTGATGACGCCAAAAGGCACACAACTCAAAGACAATGCACCATCAGAGTTTGAGGGCTCGGGGTAAGAATTTACACCATTGGAACCTCCTTTGCCAGTAGCAAAATATGATAATTGTTTTTTTACCCTTCTATCTGGCAACAAAACTGACACCTTTTTTACACGGAGTCATGTTTGCATTGACCACAATACCTGCGGTCGGAATGCAAACAAAAAACACAACTCTGTGTCTGGTTTGTGAACTTGATCTTCGTGATAATTAATATTGAACGTGCTTTAAAATCCAACTACATCTTGTTGTGGTGTGCACAGTGGTACCAGTGAAGTTTGTGAAGCGACTAGAGGATGTAGATTGTGTGGAGGATGGAGAAGCAGAATTTGTGTGTGAGGTGTCCCAGCCCAGCGCTCCGGTCACATGGCACAGGGGCGATAGACAGCTGAGCCCTTCTCAGAAGTACGTAATGCACAGAGACGGAGCGGTCGTGAGTCTCGTTGTCACAAAACTGCAGCCAGAAGACGCAGGGGCGTACACTTGTGATGCAGGACATGAAGCCACGTCTGCTAATCTCTGTGTTCAAGGTGAGATGTGATCATCTTCACGTGATTTTCCTCAAGCGACAGTCATGGTTACCTCTGTACACGAGTTTATCAACTAACAATAATAACCCGGAGTCAAATATTACTTTATACAATATTGGATGCTCTTTTTCTGCTATAGAGGCCCCGGTGCTGATCTCCGAGGCCCTTCGGGACCAGGAGGTTGAAGAGAGTGGAACTGCGACTCTCCGCTGCCGCTTCTCAAAGCCAGCAGCGAGGGTCACCTGGAGGAAGGACTCCTCAGTCCTGCACCCGAGTGACAAGTATGAGATGAAGCTGGAGGGTAACCTGGCCACTCTTGTTATCCTTAATGTTCAACCGGAGGATGCTGGGAGCTACAACTGCGAGACAGAGAACGATCAGACTTCTGGAATGCTTAGAGTTCAAGGTGAGATGTGCCATTGAGTTTTGAGAATGCATTTGTTGTCATATCTTATTATGATTAGTCAAGCAAAAGTTTTGCTGTCCGACGCGCAGGCAGGCAAGTGCGCAGTGGTGACATCACCGCACGCACCTGCGTCATGACGCGGGATTCCACAGCGCTGAGCCGCATTCTTGCGTGGTGGCGACGTCATAACACCCCCCCACCCCCCAACGCAACCCACTCTCCATCTTGGTTATGCAGATGCGAGGGCAGTGCTAAGTCATACTATATTATAAAAAAAGATTTGCTAGCTGGTTAACTTCCCGGCTGGTAACGTGCCGGCCAGCGTGCGTTCTGATTGGCTGGAGGCCATGTGCTGGCTCACACGCAGAGGGGAGTAGGCGCACGAGTGGAGGCGAACGGGCGTGGGGTGGGGGTGCACCGAGGGGAAGCGCGGGTAGAGGGTGCATGGGTGCGGTGCGCACAGGGTGGGGTGGGTGGCAGGGGTGACTGGGGGGGCTATGCTATGATATGAGCTTGATGTATGTTTGTTGAACGTATTTCGCACCGTGCGTAGCAAACCGTGCTTCCTTTACGTTACACAATCTTGATTTGTTTTCGCTACAGAGACCCCAGTGCTGATCTCTGAGGTCCTTCAGGACCAGGAGGTTGAAGAGAGTGGAACTGCGACTCTCCGCTGTCGCTTCTCAAAGCCAGCAGCGAGGGTCACCTGGAGGAAGGACTCCTCAGTCCTGCACCCGAGTGACAAGTATGAGATGAAGCTGGAGGGAAACATGGCCATTCCTTCTCATCCACAACGTACAGCTGGAGGATGCTGGGAAGCTACGAGTGCGAGACAGAAAATGATCGGAACTTTTGCAATGTTGAAAATAACAGGTTTTTGTCTCATAACACATTCAAAATTACTTGTGATTTACTCATTGCATTTTGTCGCAGAGAAACAATGGTGGGATAAATTCGATCGTTTAATTATTTCACAGAGAAGCCAGTGGTGTTCACCAAGGGCCTGGCGGATCTGACAGAAGAGGAACTCGGAGACGCTGTGTTTGTGTGCGAGGTATCCAAAGAAGAGGCCCCAGTAACGTGGCTGCAACATGGTGGGGTGCTTTACCCTGGAGCAAAGTGTGAGATGAGTCAGGATGGAAGAGCAGGCCAGACTGGTCCTGCATCACGTGGGCCTGCACGACGCTGGGCAGTACTCCTGTGACACTGGCCACGATGTCACCACTGCCAGGCTGATTGTCACAGGTGATTTATTTAATGCATATTTCATTAAAAGTTTTACAATTTAAATTCAATAACAAACATCTGTGGAATATAAATAATTATTTCATCATACTTTTCATTACAACCACGACTGGTTTTAACCACGACTGATTTAAGTATCCTTCTTTCCAGAGCGAGACATCCGCATTGTGAGAGGCCTGGAGGACTGTGAGGTGTTTGAGAACAACTCGGCCACGTTCTCCTGCGAGATCTCCCACGCTGATGTGCAGGAGGTGGAGTGGTGGCTGGATCAGAGCCGGCTGTATCATAACGAGTTTAATGAAATCAGTGTGGACGGAGGGAAAACACACGTCCTTACCCTCAACAACCTCACCCTGCAGGACGGCGGCTGTGTTACCTTCAAGGCAGGGGAAACAGACGTCCTCAGCAACTTTGTCCATTAAGGGTACGCGACGTGCTGTGATAAGCCAATCTTTGAATCTAGATTTGAAGCTTTCGTGACTGCAAGTATTCATACTCTTAGTTTTTTTTTGGTAAAGCCACGTAGGTAAAAAAATAAAAATAATATAAATAATAGAAATAAAATAATAAATCACGACGTTTCGGAGGCAACACAAGTCTCCCGTCATCAGGTGGGACAGTCACAGCTAAATTTACTGTATCAAGTGAGGAAAAATCCAAGAGACAAGCTCTTAAATACAACTTCTTGGTTCTTTCGGTAAAGTCACGTAGAAGGGAAGTAATAAAATAATAAAAATAAAGCATAATAAAATAAAATAATTCTCACGACGTTTTGGCTACAACGCAAGGACCTGTCTTCAGGTGAAGAATGAGACACTACCAAGCTAGGAGCTTATATATAAGCTGGGTTGGAGGTGGAAGAGCGCGTTAACAAAAATAATGTGCATATGAAAATGAATTTAGCATATTCATGGGAAATGCGTAGGAGGTGGGCGGGGGGGGGGTTTCAAAGTCATATTATGCCCATGCATTATGCAGGATCAGCAGCACCAAGGGAGGGTGCATGGAGTAGCATTAACAAAGGAAAGGAATGTTAATAGTATGTAGCTGCAGTTACTAAACAACCACGTAGAAAACTAAAGTATAAACTACATTAAAAACTAAAGTATAAACTGCATAGCACCATCAGTATACTTACTATACTCTACAATAAGCTGAGTTACTAACAGCAAGTAATACATTACAATTCTACGTCGTAAAAATTATATAATATGCTTCCATCTAAACTTTATTCTCTTACATCACACGAGCATACACCGTACTATATACTGCCATAGATAACCCAACATTAAATTATATACTGTATTGCTATAAACCACCCTATACCTTATACATTTTAATATAAAACTATGTATTATTCTACCCACCCTAATGTGTATCACACTGCTATATGTTTACTATACAATTACGATACTATATATTACTTTGTACATTGTATTAAGCATATAAATGTTATACTATTTGTTATTATACACTGTACCATTGACCGTCGTGTCAATGGGTGAGTCGTGGGGGAAAACTTGCAGCGGAGCAAAGAATCCATTCCCTGCGGAGAATACAATGCCAGTGAGTGGAACGCGGTCTGAAAGTCACCGTAAACGTGAACACAATCAGTTAAGATCCGAAATGGTTTATTACGTCCTTCCAATGATTGCTAAGCCAGAATCCATCTTCTCGGTTAAAATTGTCTCTGTGTTTGTATATGTGGATCGCCTCATGAACGAATCTCTCATGATAGCCAGATGGCTTGCAGAGAACCTCTGTCTTGGAGAAGTCAATGTCATGTGAGCCCACTGAGTTGTAACAGTTATCTGCCACGGCTGAGGTGTTAGTCCGACCGTGTTTCAGGTCTGCATGTTTCAGGTCTGGTTTATAGCAGTACAGTATGTAATTTAATGTTGGGTTTATCTATGGCAGTATATCGTACGGTGTATGCTCGTGTGATGTAAGAGAATAAAGTTTAGATGGAAGCATATTATATAATTTTTACGACGTAGAATTGTAATGTATTACTTGCTGTTAGTAACTCAGCTTATTGTAGAGTATAGTAAGTATACTGATGGTGCTATGCAGTTTATACTTTAGTTTTTTATGTAGTTTATACTTTAGTTTTCTACGTGGTTGTTTAGTAACTGCAGCTACATACTATTAACATTCCTTTCCTTTGTTAATGCTACTCCCTGCACCCTCCCTTGGTGCTGCTGATCCTGCATAATGCATGGGCATAATATGACTTTGAAACCCCCCCGCCCACCTCCTACGCATTTCCCATGAATATGCTAAATTCCTCTTCATATGCACATTATTTTTGTTAAGGCGCTCTTCCACCTCCAACCCAGCTTATATATTAGCTCCTAGCTTGGTAGTGTCTCATTCTTCACCTGAAGATGGCTGCTTGCGTTGTAGCCGAAACGTTGTGAGAATTATTTTATTTTATTATGTTTTATTTTTATTATTTTATTACTTCCCTTCTACGTGACTTTACCGAAAGAACCAAGAAGATGAATCCCTGCAGTCACGAAAGCTTTAAATCGAAATCTCTTAAATACAAGTTAAAAGGGGTGGGGGGGGGGGGGCTTAAAGAGAACAATGGTGCACATCGACTCGGGGTTGTGGCCGGTGTTAACTGATGATCAAAATAAAAGAAGAGGTGTTAAACGCTGGGGATGTCAACACTCGGTAAAGTAGAATAGTATCTGTCAAATAAGATGATACAAATATGTGTAGTTAATTTTTTTTACATGGTTAATAACATCTTTCCAATGATTACTCAGTTTGTACCCATCATCACGGTTGAAGTTATGTCTGTGTTTGCATATCTAGATGGCTTCGTGTACAAACTTTTGATGGTAACCAGAAGGTTTGCAGAGCACCTAGGTCTCGGAAAAGACAATGTCATGAGAGCCCACAGCGTTGTAGCAATGATCGGCAACGGTGGAAGACTCAACTTTGCCGTGTTTCAAATCTGACTTGTGCTCGCGGACACGATCAGAGACATTACGTTTCGTTTCCCCAATGTAATAATCACCACAGATGCAACTCAATTTATAGACTCCAGGGTATTGCAAGTCAGGAATGACATATTTTACAGATGGGATTAGATCACGGATTTTATTTCCGATTCAGTACAGTACGTAAAAAAAATCATGATATTGTCTTTTCTGAGACCAAGGTGCTCTGCAAACCTTCTGCCTACCATTAAAGGTTTGTACACGAAGCCATCCAGATATACAAACACAGAAAACTTCAACTGTGATGATGGGTACAAACTGAGTCATCATTGGAAAGATGTTATTAACCATGTAAAAAAGATTTAACTACACATATTTGTACCATCTTATTGACAGGTACTATTCTACTTTACCGAGTGTTGACATCCCCAGAGTTTAACAGTGCTGCTCTCTTCTTTTATTTTGATTATCAGCTAACACCGGCCACAACCCCGAGTCGATGTGCACCAATTGTTCTCTTTTAGCCCCGCCTTCCACCATTCCATTCCCTGGCTACCACATTCAAATAAGCCCCCCCCCCCCTCCCTCTTAACTTGTATTTAAGAGCTTGTCTCTTGGATTTTTCCTCACTTAATACAGTAAATTTAGCTGTGACGGTCCCACCTGATGATGGAGACTTGTGTTGCCTCCAAAACGTCGTGATTTATTATTGTAGTTCCATAACCATTTTATTATTTATTTCCATTTTATTATTTATTTCTATTTTTTACCTACGTGACTTTACCGAAAAAAACCCAAGAGTACCCATCTTTGATGTTAATATCATAGAAGGTTCTCTGTATTTCATGACATCTTAATTTCTGGTTTGTTAAGTTGATCTTCGTAATAATTCATATTGAACGTGCTCTAAAGTCCATCTTCTTTTGTTGTGGTGTGCACAGCTGTGCCAGTGAAGTTTGTGAAGCGACTAGAGGATGTAGATTGTGTGGAGGATGGAGAAGCAGAATTTGTGTGTAAGGTGTCCCAGCCCAGCGCTCCGGTCACATGGCACAGGGGCGATAAGCAGCTGAGCCCTTCTCAGAAGTACGTGATGCACAGAGACGGAGCGGTCGCGAGTCTCGTTGTCACAAAGCTGCAGCGAGAAGACGCAGGGGCGTACACTTGTGATGCAGGAGATGATGCCACATTTGCTAATCTCTGTGTTCAAGGTGAGATGTGATAATCTTCACATGATTTTCCTCAAGCGACAGTCATGGTAACTTCTGTACAAGAGTTTATCTACAAAGAATAATAACCGGGGGTCAAATATTACTTCATACAATATTGGATGCTCTTTTTTTGCTACAGAGGCCCCGGTGCTGATCTCCGAGGCCCTTCGGGACCAGGAGGTTGAAGAGAGTGGAATTGCAACTCTCCAATGTCACTTCTCAAAGCCAGCAGCGAAGGTCACCTGGAGGAAGGAATTCTCAGTCCTGCACCCGAGTGACAAGTATGAGATGAAACTGGAGGGTAACCTGGCCACTCTTGTTATCCACAATGTACAGCTGGAGGATGCTGGGAGCTATGAGTGCAAGACAGAGAATGATCAGACTTCTGCAGTACTAAGAGTGAAAGGTTAGTTATCCCAATACGTTTTTAATAATTAATGTCTACTATACTGTATGTAAAAACAAGTTTGCACGAGATTGGTAATTAATTACTAAATTGGTTTGAAATAATTTGAGCATCATGAGACTTCCATTACACAATCATGGTTTTTTTTTGCTGCAGAAACCCCAGTGATGATCACTGAGGCCCTTCAGGATCAGGAGGTTGAAGAAAGTGGAACTGCGACTATCCGCTGCCGCTTCTCAAAGCCGGCAGCGAGAGTCACCTGGAGAAAGGACTCCTCAGTCCTGCACCCGAGTGACAAGTATGAGATGAAACTGGAGGGTAACCTGGCCACTCTTGTTATCCACAACGTTCAACCAGAGGATGCTGGGAGTTTCGATTGCGAGACGGAGAATGATCAAACTTCTGGAATATTGGCAATAAAAGGTTATTGTCACATAACACATATGTAAAGGATAGATATATATGCGGTGCGCGCAGTTAAGCGGGTGCAACTGAGGACAAACAGGTGTGATCGTTACAACGTGAGGTTTGCACCAACAAACTGACAGTAATTAAGAGGAGAAGCAGTTGCAAACGAGGTCGAAAAGGTGGGAAGGTTGAGGCCGGAGGTTGTCGTCGGGGTGACGGGAGATGGGGGGTGATGATAAGGGTTTAATAAGGACACCAGGCGCCGGGCAGGCGGTGGCTTAAGGGGAAGTGCGTGAGGACTCGGAATGAGCAGGGGGATATAAGCGGTAGTGTGCGTGAGTGGAGGGAGTTGCCTGGGAACCAAGAGTGAAGACATCTTCCCGCGGCCGCTCAAGCTGTCAATGAAGCCTCAACCCTCACACCGTCGCCGGGCGGGTGTTGGCTGAACCCCCCACTCGGGACAGACGGTTGAGTGGGTATGAGGCAACGTAGGTGAGGGCAACGGTGGAGATGCAGAGTTCTAGGAGTTGCTGTGTGCAGTCACTGAGTGCAGAGTTGCTGAGTGGAGGATAGGTGAGGTGCAGAAAAGATGAGAGCGGAGAGAAGTCAACTGTATGTGACAGCAAAGATAGGTATAGGAGTGCCTACAACTGGCGCGTGAACAGGAGTAATAAATATTATTTGGGTCTTTCGGTGAAGTCACGTAGATAGGTTAAAAAATATAACATACAAAAAAGTATGATGTTTCGATCGCAACGCAAGCGGTTGTCATCAAATGATGATGTTTCGATCGCAAAAAATTATGACGACTGCTTGCGTTGCAATCGAAATGTCGTAGGCTTTTTCAGTTATTTTTGTTATTTTCTTTGAACCAAGAAACGTGACTTTACCGAAAGACCCAAATAATATGAATTCCTGCAGTCACGAAAGCTTTAAGTCCAGGAGTAATAAAGTGTAAGCAGGTAACGTGTTACCACGTGTCAGTGTGAGTAATTTTTAAAGACACTACACGTGCAAAAAATATTTGCAATTAAGTAACTAGATTTTTCCAGTAAAACAATTGGTGGGATAAAATCTACTGCCTTCTTATTTCACAGATAAACCAGTGATGTTCACCAAGGGCCTGCAGGATCTGACAGAAGAGGAACTCGGAGACGCTGTGTTTGTGTGCGAGGTGTCCAAAGAAGGGTCCCCAGTAACGTGGCTGAAACATGGTGGGGTGCTTTACCCTGGAGCAAAGTGTGAGATGAGTCAGGATGGAAGAGCGGCCAGACTCGTGCTGCATCACTTGGGCCTGCACGACGCTGGGCAGTACTCCTGTGACACTGGCCATGATGTCACCACCGCCAGGCTCAATGTCACAGGTGATTAGTACATTTTAAAAGTACATTCACGAGAATTTAAACGTTTTTTTCAGTATATGTGAACACTTAACCTTTATAAATGATTAGATAAGAGAACCAGAATTGATATAAATATCATTCTTTCCAGAGCGAAACATCCACATTGTGAGAGGCCTGGAGGACTGTGAGGTGTTTGAGAACAACTCGGCCACGTTCTCCTGCGAGATCTCCCACGCTGATGTGCAGGAGGTGGAGTGGTGGCTGGATCAGAGCCGGCTGTATCATAACGAGTTTAATGAAATCAGTGTGGACGGAGGGAAAACACATGTCCTTACCCTCAACAACCTCACCCTGCAGGACGGCGGCTGTGTTACCTTCAAGGCAGGGAAACAGACATCCTCAGCGAACTTGTCCATTAAGGGTACGCTACGTATTGTAATAAGCCTATCTTTGGTGTTAATACCATAAAATGTTCTCTGTGTATTTCATGATATCTAAATATCTGTTTTGTGAAGTTGATCTTCGTATTAATTAATATTGAACGTGCTCTAAAGTCCAACTCCATCTTCTTGTGTTGTGGTATGCACAGCGGTACCAGTGAAGTTTGTGAAGCGACTAGAGGATGTAGATTGTGTGGAGGATGGAGAAGCAGAATTTGTGTGTGAGGTGTCCGAGCCGAGCACACCGGTCACATGGCACAGGGGCGATAAACAGCTGAGCCCTTCTCAGAAGTACATGATGCACAGACACGGAGCGGTCGCGAGTCTCGTTGTCACAAAACTGCAGCCAGAAGACGCAGGGGTGTACACTTGTGATGCAGGAGATGATGCCACCTCTGCCAGACTCCGTGTTCAAGGTGAGATGTGTTGGTTCTCCACAACCAAAGATAATAGTGATCTTGGTACATGGACATTCTGCCAAGTTCCACAGTTTACCAATCATAACCTGGCCTCATATTTTGCTTGCAGAGGCCCTGGTGCTTATTTCTGAGGCACTTCAGGACCACGAGGTTGAAGAGTGTGGGACTGCAACTCTCCGTTGCCGCTTCTCAAAGCCAGCAGCGAGAGTCACCTGGAGGAAGGACTCCTCAGTCCTGCACCCGAGTGCCAAGTATGAGATGAAGCTAGAGGAGGACGTGGCCACTCTTGTAATCCGTAATGTGCAGCTGGAGGATGCTGGGAGCTATGAGTGTGAGACGGAGAATGATCGGACGTCCTCAACCCTTCGAGTTAAAGGTGTGCCAATGTGTTTTTTAATGCATAAAAATGCCTGTGTAAAAGGAGGTAATGGTGTTGGATTGGCAATTGTTAAATCTATTTTCTATAATTACTTTTTTTTTTTTAGTTCGATCAAACTCTGTTTCGTATATTATACAAAAATAAATTGGTTTATTTATACGACAGAAACCCCAGTGCTGATTCTGGAGGCCCTTCAGAACCAGGAGGCTGAAGAGAGTGGAATTGCGACTCTCCAATGCCGCTTCTCAAAGCCAGCAGTGAGAGTCACCTGGAGGAAGGACTCCTCAGTCCTGCACCCGAGTGACAAGTATGAGATGAAACTTCAGGGAAACGTAGCCATTCTTGTTATCCATAACGTTCAATCAGAGGATGCTGGGAGCTACGAATGTGAGACAGGAGAATGATCGGACTTCTGCAATGCTGGAAATAAAAGGTGTTTTTCTCATGATTTTTAAACATTCTTCCGATTAAATAATTGCTCCTTCACGCTGTGAAACAATGGTGGGACATAATTATATTGTCTTCTTATTTCACAGAGAAGCCAGTGGTGTTTACAAAGGGCCTGCAAGATCTGACAGAAGAGGAACTCGGAGACGCTGTGTTTGTGTGCGAGGTGTCCAAAGAAGGGGCCCCAGTAACGTGGCTGAAAAATGGTGGGGTGCTTTACCCTGGAGCAAAGTGTGAGATGAGCCAGGATGGAAGAGCAGCCAGACTGGCCCTGCATCGCTTGGGCCTGCACGACGCTGGGCAGTACTCATGTGACACTGGCCACGATGTCACCACTGCCAGGCTGATTGTCACAGGTGATTAGTACATTTTAAAAGTACATTCACGTAAATTTTAAAGGTTTTTTTCTAGTATTGCTGAAGGTTTTTTTACATTTAAAATTAATTGTTTTTATTTAGAACTCATGTAAATATGAGAGAACCAGAATTGATTTAAATATCCTTCTTTCCAGAGCGAGACATCCACATTGTGAGAGGCCTGCAGGACTGTGAGGTGTTTGAGAACAACTCGGCCACGTTCTCCTGCGAGATCTCCCACGCTGATGTGCAGGAGGTGGAGTGGTGGCTGGATGAGAGTCGGCTCTATCATAACGAATTGAATGAAATCAGTGTGGACGGAGAGAAAACACACGTCCTTACCCTCAACAACCTCACCCTGCAGGACGGCGGCTGTGTTACCTTCAAGGCGGGGAAACAGACGTCCTCAGCAACTTTGTCCATTAAGGGTAGGTCATTCAAATTGTTTTCAATGGATGTCACCACTTGAAATAATGAATAACTAGCCGACTATTTAATGTCAATTTAAATTGGATATAAATGTTCAAAAGCAGATAGCAAATTGTCCGAAACAATAAAATATGTGTTGAGGAAGGGGTCCATGTAAACATCAGCGGGGATTTAAAACTGGAGATTGAATAGGTAGAACTCTGTAAAACGATTGGGAAAAGAATGAGAAGAGAAATCAGAGAAAAAGACAAACATGGCTGAAGACATCACAGCGAGCAATGGAAGCATTAAAGCAGCAAAAAGACACATTTATATTTACACGATCTAACCCAGAAACCTTTATTATGGATAATATTGGTCGCGAAAGCCTACGTTTTAAACCAGAAAAAAGGCAGTTCAAAAATATTAGCCCTGGGGGAGAAAGTTGGAACCGTAACTTATGATATAGAAACAATCCTAAAATGAGTGGAGGCTGAGCCGAACTAGGGGATGCCCAGGACTGATTCAGATAATCGTCACTGGTGTTAGCCATGAACAGGACTTGAATTCAGTTCGCCGGGTTCGTAGCTCAGCGCAGCGTGCTGCGAACCGATACCCACTCACGGGATCAGAAGGATTGGTCAACGCCACATGTTGGTGGTGATTGCACCATCGCATCATAATCCTCTGATGGAATTACTTCAGTCCGCTTCTAACATGGACTTGGGCTGTACTCATTCAGTGGGGTGGAATGGCAGCTTCCATTTCCTGCAGGAAGAATGTTAGTCAAAATCTGCACTATACAATTTCATGCCATTGATATTCAACACCTTTTCTCCTGTGCTTCTATCTCCATGTGTAACCATCTGCAAAGGATTGCCTGTAAGGTTTGTGAAGACTTTGGAGGATGTACATTGCATGGAGAATGGAGAAGCACAATTTGTCTGCGAAGTTTCCCAGCCCAGTGCCTCAGTCACATGGCGTAAAGGTGATCGACACCTGAGTCCTTCTCAGAAGTATGTGACGCACAGAGACGAAGCGATTGTAATACTCGTGATCACAAAGCTGCGGCCAGAGGACGCGGGGACGTACATTTGTGATGCAGGAAATGAGACCACCTCTGCCAAACTCCATGTTCAAGGTGAACTGTGATCATTAAAACTTGGTTCTCCCCAGTCTATGTTATGCCAGATTATTACAAGAATACTATTTACTCTTTGGTTCTTTTGGTAAAGTCACGTAGGAATTAAATACAATGATAATAGAATACGACGTTTCGATTGGAACACAAGCAACCATCATCAGGTACAAATGAATGAGAAAACAAACATAGTAAACTTGGAAATATAATGCAATACAACACAGAGAGTCGGCCAACACAACAGTTGGATTGCACTCTCATGGTGATAATCTCTCATTAACACTGCTGTTGTGTGCATACGCGGGGGTGACGGCAACGGAAGCTTATTTCATACTAATCTCGCTCCCTAATCTCTCTCTCCCTAATCTCCCCCATTAACACAACTGACGTGCTTGTGTCCGGGGATGGAAGTCCTTTCCAGCTCAGACCCTGCTTGCTCGCCCATCGCCACATATTTTTGTAACGGCTCTTTCGCTGGTTCAGCAGTTCCACTGCTGGATTATTTTTCCGCCTGAGGACGACCGCTTGTGTTGTCATCGAAACGTCGTGATCGATTATTATTTTTTCTACCTACGTGACTTGATGAACGCTTCAAATCAAGATAGTAAGAATACTATTTTTAAGATACTGTATATCTATGCACAATATGAGTACGCAGATGAATCTAACAATAGTTTTCCCGAAATAATGTGGCCTCGTGTATCTTTCTTACAGAGGCCCCGGTGCTGATCTCCGAGGCCCTTCAGGACCAAGAGGTTGAAGAGAGTGGCACTGCGACTCTCCGCTGCCGCTTCTCAAAGCCAGCAGTGAGAGTCACCTGGAGGAAGGACTCCTCAGTTCTGCACCCGAGTGCCAAGTATGAGATGAAGCTGGAGGGAAATGTTGCCACACTCATTATCCACAACGTTCAACCAGAGGATGCTGGGAGCTATGAGTGTGAGACGGAGGATGGCCGCACCTTTGCTACGCTTACTCTTACAGGTATGACTAAATTGATCATTATATTTATACTTCTGTAAAGTGTTACATTAAGGTAAATGTTATGTTTTTGAAGGGTTTTTTTTCCATGATGCTCATTATGTACAACCAAATGTAACCACTGAATACCTCTGTATGTTATGTTTAATAGAGAAGCCAGTGGTGTTCACCAAGGGCTTGCGGGATTTGACAGAAGAGGAACTCGGAGATGCTGTGTTTGTGTGCGAGGTGTCTAAAGAAGGGGCCCCAGTAACGTGGTTAAAAAATGGTGGGGTGCTTTACCCTGGAGCAAAGTGTGAGATGAGTCAGGATGGAAGAGCGGCCAGACTGGTCCTGCATCACGTGGGCCTGCACGACGCTGGGCAGTACTCCTGTGACACTGGCCACGATGTCACCACCGCCAAGCTCATTGTCACAGGTGATTTGTGTATTATTTTACGAGCACTGTACACATTTATAATGTCAATATTTAGGCTAATGTAGTCATAAGTTATGTGCAGGCATGTTTAAATCATCTGTTTTTAATGTATGTTCAGAACCCATCATCTCCATCACGAGGGGCCTGGAGGACTGTGAGGTGTTTGAGCAGGGCTCGGCCATATTCACTTGTGAGATCTCCCACGCTAATGTGAAGGAAGCCAAGTGGTCGTTGGCAGACACACCGCTACAGAACAACGAGCTCAATGAAATCAGTGTCACCAATGGCAGGATCCACGTGCTGACTATAAACCACCTCACGGTGGAGGAGAGTGGCACTGTCAGCTTCAGTGCAAAGAATGCCACGTCCTCTGCTCATCTTATTGTCAAACGTAAGGATTTTATAAATGATACTATGATTGTATAAATGAATTTAGTACCATTTGGCATAAAACATTCCTAAATATGTGGATATTTTGATTTATATATAATTTCATCTCCACAGGGCGTCCAGTCCACATCACTCAGCCACTGCAGAACACTGAGGCTTATGCATCTGAAGAGGTGACCTTCCTGTGTGAGCTCTCTGGACCATCTAAGGTCACATGGAGGAAGGCTGGGCGAGTAATGGAGGCCAGCGATCGGGTCCATATGTGGCAGGAGGCCAACACGGCAAGACTCACAATCCTTGGTGTGACCCTGGAGGACAGAGGGGAATATTCGTGTGACATTGGGAGTGAAAGCTCCACTGCCGAGCTCGGCGTACAAGGTTTGTCAATTATTTTATATCACTCATGCAGAAAATTTAAGTGTTCATCACTTTGTTTTTGTAACCATTCACTTATTTTCCTTTTATTCGCCAGAGCTACCGGTCATCATGCTGGAGTCACTACAGGGTGCGGAGCCTCAACAAGGTTAGGTGCTCCTCCACCACCGGCCGTGTCGCAACGAGCAACAATCGCAGTACTGCTCATTGTTTTGTACCAAATGCCTCGTCAACATAAAATGAAAACATGTTTATAATGTTGGTTTCCATATGCCTTTCAGAGCTATGTAATATTGTACGGGGCCTAGGAGACTGCGTCGCTAACGAGGGCGGTTCAGCTACATTCACCTGTGAGATCTCCGTTGCCGACGTACGGGAATCCGCGTGGTTTCTGGGTGACACGCCACTCCGGAATAACGATCTCAATGAGATGAGCGTGGTGAACGGAAGGACGCACGTGCTGGTCATGAAGCATCTCACGCCACAAGACAGCGGCACGATCAGGTTCAGTGCCCTGAACGCATCCTCCTCTGGCCAATTGAGGGTGAAAGGTGAGGCAGTTTTTTACTCGTGTAGATATCTCTGTCAATAAAAAAACACATTTGCTTTTTCAAATGTTATCAAATATTACTTACTCAGAACAGTTTAATTAGTTTTAAATTACATATATATTACAAATGTTACATATATTACAAATGTTACATATATTACAAATGTTACATATATTACAAATGTAGGTTATTTCTGTTGCCACCTGCATAGTCACACCCATTGTCTGCTATGTAGCTAAAGTTAGACACAGTTTTCATAGTGCTTTGCAACATCATAATTTGGTTTTATTATAAAAGGAGTGCAACAATTAGACCTTGTTTGGTTGTAAAAACTAGTATTCTTAATCATTTTAACTCTATCCTACTGGGCCTAGTACGAGGCACGAGCATTTGGCCTGACTACACGCTACCGCTGCTCCATTCTACCTGGTTGCACGACAACCACTCCCTGTCTCACAAAGTTGTCTCTGTCTTTGTTGTACTTCCGTGTTCGTACTCTGTCTTGTCTGTACTGTCTATTGTCTCATTGTCTGTACTGTCTATAGTCCCCTTGTCTGTACTGTCAATAGTCTCCTTGTCTGTGTAGTGGGTTCAACTGTGTCGCAGACGTACTTGGAGGCAACACATTTATTCAATCCAACACACGGGTTAACTTTTCCCTTAACAGAATGACAACCTATGGTGGTGACTACCAGGCTAACTACACTAGTTACAACGTAACGCTACTACGGACCGGGACCAACAGCTTTGGTCCGGGTTCACGTGTTGGAGACTCGTTGAACGGAGAACGTAGATTAAGGTTTCTTCCAGGATAACAACAATCCCGGTCCCTTTCGGGACCCGGCCTATATTCTCTTGGGCGTGCGCCCCTCTGTAGACTTAACTGGTCACGTATCCTCACGGGTCAACCAGAGTGCCATGGCCTCACATAACCTCATCCTTCGGCCGGCACTCACATGCATTGTCCTGTAGGGCTGGCGCTGTATGCAAAGCGTGGTGCCATCTGGCGCTATCATATTCAGCGCTCACCGGGCCCCTCTAGGGCTGGTACTACACCCACACCCCTGTGGTATCCGTGATGTTGTTACATTGCACACCTTGCCCCTCTAGGGCCGGCACTGCACCCAGCACAGTGACAGCTGTCCCGGCTGTCAACTCCCCTTCAACAAAACAATAACAAAACCCCTAAGTGTGCCTCAACAAATAAATACCCCATCCCATAAATACAATATATACAATATATACAGTGACGAATGGGAGAAGGGAACAGAACCAACAGTACACAACGAAAGAGGGAAGGGAAGAGAGATAGAGATAAGTAGAGAGAGAAAAAACAACACGCAGTAACATACCCCCATCACCGGCATCTCCCACCCTCACCGTGGAACAGCACCCACAAGCACAATAAAGGACAGGTTCAACCAACGACCAAAACGACATGCCGAGTGCGACAACCAACTGACGCTGTGGGAGTGTGTGAATGGGGATCACGAAAACTGAAGAGTCTTTGATCGAGTCCTCGTGGCCGGGCCCCCAGGTGAGGTGGGCGTATTCTCCCTGGGGGTGCCAGGGGAAATTTTAAAATGTCCCGTCGAACCCGGCTCCTCACGAAAAGCAGTCGGCCGGACAGACGAGCACTCCGCTCCCGAAGTTTGCGGAGGCGGCGCAGGCAGCAGCTCGGGAGACGTTAAACGCGTGGAACCTGAGGACGTGATCACATCACACACCTAAGGACCAACCTCAGTGGGTACACACCTCAGCTCGCCCGACACACCCGACACTTGGCCCCTGTGTAGTGGAGATGGATGTACGAACCAGCTCCGTCGACCCCAACGAATTTGAACACACTGGGGCCAAACGACCCGAATAACATCAACAGGCCCCCTCCAGTGTTTTAAACAATTTGGGTGATGTACCCATCAGTACCTGGGGACAGTGCAACTAGGCCTTGCCACCTGGAGCCCACTCATGTCCGGAAAGATGGAGACCCCTCAGCCGCTCATTTGCCAATTGGCCCGACTTGGAATTTTCCCTGGAAGCCTCGCGCACTTCCGAAAGCTTCTGAAGGATAAGGCGCATGGAATTTGGAATTTTAAATTTAGCCTTGCTTGGCTCGGCTAATTGGACATCAATGGGGTGGGAGGGTTGTGTTCTCTCTCGTACATTAAAAAAATGGCGAGTAGCCGGTGGATGCGTGAGGGACCATTCTGTAGGCAGCCAGGAACTCGGGAACATGCAAGTCCCAGTCAAGCTGGGACTCGCTGACCTGATGACTCAACATGGACGTCAGAGTCCTGTGCAACCGCTCCACCATTCCGTCCATCTGGGGGTGGTAGGGCGACGTACGTACTTTTTTTGTTACAAACAAATCACACACCTCCCGCAGCAATTTAGAAGAAAAATGTTTACCCTGATCGGTCAGAAGATGCTCAGGGGCCCCCTTGTCCATCACATAGCCATCGAGGAATGCCTCAGTGATGGTCACTGCTGACTGGTTGGGAAGCGGCCAGGCCATTGGCCACCATGACAAATATTCGACGCTCACCAGTAAATACTTATTCCCGCGAGGTGTGGTAGGAAATGGACCAAGGACATCAAGAGCAACCACGTCATTTATGCGGGAAACTTGAATGGATTGCAACGGTGGATAACAGGGTTTAGACGGGGGTTTCCGCAGAGCACACTAGGAGGATTTCTTCTGCAGTCGCCTCCTGGTCAAGTGGCTTTCGCAATCGTAAAAGGAACCAACATTTGCGTGAGGAATTTTTACGGTCCTACTTCCAAGCGCTTGTACAGTAGCATTGACCTTGACAATCGAGTGGGAGAAGGAAAAAAAGCCATGCTACAGGCCCAATGGTAGCTCGAGGCAACCCTGATCAATAAAAATTTTGAGTGGCATCTTCCTAAGGAAGTCAGTCCCAAGCAAGCAAGGAACAGCAAGGGACGTTGATACAAGAACTGGTCCCGTCAATTTGATATCTCCAATAGACACCTCTGCTATTATCTTCCCAATGATGCCCAATGAGCCGCCATTTGCGGCAAAGCACGGAACCCCGACGGGACATAGGGTACGACATTTAGGGGGCAGAATGTAAAAAATCAACTCATAAGTGATAGTCGCAGACACACCGGTATCGATGAGCATTCTGATTTCAACCCCCTCTATCATTCCGATAACAGTGGATGATCCCGCGGCCGCGGCAACCACTCTATGGGCCAACTCCGACCACTAACCCGGTCAGAGTGGCCAGTCAGCCCAAGCAAAAATCTGAACCCTCAGGCCCCGAAACACGACGGGAACGAAAACCATCCGAACGCGATGAGTGAGGTGGATTCAGGGGCCAAGTGTGTGGTGTGCCACAACTCGCCTTTGGGTATAGTGGAGTGTATTCACATGGACATTTTTT
This sequence comes from Lethenteron reissneri, assembly GCF_015708825.2. NCBI lineage: Eukaryota > Metazoa > Chordata > Hyperoartia > Petromyzontiformes > Petromyzontidae > Lethenteron > Lethenteron reissneri. The sequence continues at coordinate 9,227,220 of NC_083798.1, read as the reverse complement.
GCTTTTCTCCTGTGTCACTTTATTACTTCGCATCCCGTATGGATGCTCCTCACACTAACACAACGTACCCTTGCTCCGAACTCCCTCTCTCTATACTCTACTAGCCTGTGATTAAAAACTCCACTAGCCTGTCACTCAATACTCCACTAGCCTGTCACTCTTCTCTCACACCTCCACCCTCGTCCTTGCCCCCAGCGGGGGATCAGCCAACACCGCTGGGGAGGACGAGGTGTGGAGGGCAAGATCCCAGGCTTCTTCTCTCCGGCTCTTGTCCTCTTCGTTGCTTCAACTCCAACCAACAACCCCGTGTTGCTCCGCACGCACCCTTATATCCCCCTCCTCATTAAGGGTCCTCAGTTACCCCCCATTAAGCTGGCGCCTCAGCGGCGCCTCCTGCACGTGCTCTCTCTCTCTTATCATCTCCATCTCCCGCCTCTCCAGCGTCTACTTGGTTTTCCCACGCTCGCACCTGCCTGTCCCCAAATGCACCCGCTAAATTACTGCTTCTCCCCCTAATTGCTAGCGCCTCTCTGGCGGCAGTGTATACTGAACTGTTTGTCTTGTGTAAACAGGACTATATGTCTTGTGTATACAGTACTCTTTGTCTTGTGTGTAGAGGACTATACATCTTGTGTATACTGGACTATTTGTCTTGTGTATACAGGACTAAAATATGAAGAAATAGATTTTCAGGCAGTTCATGTACAAGATGGTGAGGTTTGAATGTATGTACAGTGAGGGAAAAAAGTATTTGATCCCCTGCTGATTTTATACGTTTGCCCACTGACAAAGAAATGATCAGTCTATAATTTTAATTGTAGGTTTATTTGAACAGTGAGAGACAGAATAACACCAAAAAAATCCAGAAAACGCATGTCAAAAATGTTATGAATTGATTTGCATTCTAATGAGGGAAATAAGTATTTGACCCCTCTGCAAACATGACTTAGTACTTGGTGGCAAAACCCTTGTTGACAATCACAGAGATCAGACGTTTCTTGTAGTTGGCCACCAGGTTTGCACACATCTCAGGAGGGATTTTGTCCCACTCCTCTTTGCAGATCTGCTCCAAGTCATTAAGGTTTCGAGGCTGACGTTTGGCAACTCGAACCTTCAGCTCCCTCCACAGATTTTCTATGGGATTAAGGTCTGGAGACTGGCTAGGCCACTCCAGGATCTTAATGTGCGTCTTCTTGAGCCACTCTTTTATTGCCTTGGCCGTGTGTTTTGGGTCATTGTCATGCTGGAATACCCATCCATGACCCATTTTCAATGCCCTGGCTGAGGTAAGGAGGTTCTCACCCAAGATTTGACGGTACATGGCCCCGTCCATCGTCCATTTGATGCGGTGAAGTTGTCCTGTTCCCTTAGCAGAAAAACACTCCCAAAGCATAATGTTTCCACCTCCATGTTTGACGTTGGGGATGGTGTTCTTGGGGTCATAGGCAGCATTCCTCCTCCTCCAAACACGGCGAGTTGAGTTCATGCCAAAGAGCTCCATTTTGGTCTCATCTGACCACAACACTTTCACCCAGTTGCCCTCTGAATCATTCAGATGTTCATTGGCAAACTTCAGACGGGCATGTATATGTGCTTTCTTGAGCAGGGGGACCTTGCGGGCGCTGCAGGATTTCAGTCCTTCATGGCGTAGTGTGTTACCAACTGTTTTCTTGGTGACTATGGTCCCAGCTGCTTTGAGATCATTGACAAGATCTTCCCGTGTAGTTCTGGGCTGATTCCTCACCGTTCTCATGATCATTGAAACTCCACGAGGTGAGATCTTGCATGGAGCCCCAGGCCGAGGAAGATTGACAGTTCTTTTGTGTTTCTTCCATTTGCGAATAATCGCACCAACTGTTGTCACCTTCTCACCAAGCTGCTTGGCGATGGTCTTGTAGCCCATTCCAGCCATGTGTAGGTCTACAATCTTGTCCCTGACATCCTTGGAGAGCTATTTGGTCTTGGTCATGGTGGAGAGTTTGGAATCTGATTTATTGATTGCTTCTGTGAACAGGTGTCTTTTTTACAGGTAACAAGCTGGGATGAGGAGCACTCCCTTTAAGAGTGTGCTCCTAATCTCAGCTCGTTACCTGTATAAAAGACAGCTGGGAGCCAAAACAATTTCTGATTGAGAGGGAGTCAAATACTTATTTCCCTCATTAAAATGCAAATCAATTTATAACATTTTTGACATGCGTTTTTCTGGATGTTGTTGTTGTTGTTATTCTGTCTCTTACTGTTCAAATAAACCTACCATTACAATTATAGACTGATAATTTATTTGTCAGTGGGCAAACGTACAAAATCAGCAGGGGATCAAATACTTTTTTCCCTCACTGTATGTTATAGGGCATTAATATAAATGCTTTTATGAAACCCCCTTTTCATGTCATCCATTAAGAGCGTCCCGCCCACATCACTCAGCCACTGCAAGACGTTGAGGTTCATGAGTCTGGGGAGGTGACCTTCCTCTGTGAGCTCTCTGGACCATCTGAGGTCACGTGGAGGAAGGCTGGGCGAGTGATGGAGGCCAGCGATCGGGTCCATATGTGGCAGGAGGCCAACACGGCAAGACTCACAATCGTTGGTGTGACCCTGGAGGACAAAGGGGAATATTCATGTAATGTTGAGAGTGATAGCTCCACCGCCAAGCTCACTGTACAAGGTTTGTTTACTCTTTATTATGAAAAGACATTTTATAAAAGACGTAAAATGTTTAGTTATTTAACTATTTATGTTGTTCATATCCAACAGAAATGCCAGTCCAAATCTTGGAGTATCTCCAAAATGCTGAAGCTGTGGAAGACAGCTCTGCAACTCTGTCCTGCCGCCTCTCCAAACCCAGAGTGGATGTGGAGTGGAGGAAGGACTCCCAGCCCATTCAGCCAGATGATAAATTTGAAGTGCACCAGAAGGACTTCACTGCAAGTTTGACCGTTCACAAACTGGAGCTGGAGGATGCGGGAAGCTACAGCTGCCTGGCCGGGGATCAGCAAAGCACGGCTTCACTCATTGTGTGGGGTGGGTTCAGCTCTAACTTTATTGTCAATATTAAGTATGTTTTTGTATGAAAATACAAATAAAACGGTTTACATTTTGTCATTTTCCATAATGGGGTTTTTTATGGGTTAGATTGTGTAAATATAAATGTGTCGTTAAACCTGCCACCACCCGACACAGCCAATTATTAAGGTTTGTCCCGTATACAAAACATGCCAAGTTCAGCACACCGGTGTGTTGTAGAGTAAACCCACAACATTTATAATTCGAGTACAACGTTTTGCCGGTAATTACAACCAGCCTCATCAGGCGACAGCCAGGATTGTGAAAAAAGATCCTCCTCTTTCAATCTTACGGGACCAGTTCTTAATTATAATTAACAATCAGGTGCAAAGACCAGAGGGGGGGGGTTAATGTAGTCATAAATTACAATGAATGTCTTCTATTGGTTGGGTTATTCACAGTGAATCAGCATACATTGTGCATGCACATTGTGTATGTAGATTATGTATATCCGGCCATTTTTGGGTGCCAAAATCGTAATACCTGTTATTGGCTGCTCACAGTTAATCACTATCGACGTATGGTGACCTGTATGTTCACAGAGAAGCCAGTGGTGTTCACCAAGGGCCTGCAGGATCTGACAGAAGAGGAACTCGGAGACGCTGTGTTTGTGTGCGAGGTGTCCAAAGAAGGTGCCCCAGTCACGTGGCTGCAACATGGTGGGGTGCTTTACCCTGGAGCAAAGTGTGAGATGAGTCAGGATGGAAGAGCGGCCAGACTCGTCCTGCATCACTTGGACCTGCACGACACTGGGCAGTACTCCTGTGACACTGGCCATGATGTCACCACCGCCAAGCTCATTGTCACAGGTAGATTTCATTGATGATTTTGTCAAAAACCTAGCAATGTATTTTTAGGTACTTTAAGTGTTCCACTCCATATTATATTGTCGTTTATGTTGATAAATATATATTGTGACATTCACAGAAGATATTTTACCTTGCAGAACCCATCATCTCCATCACGAGGGGCCTGGAGGACTGTGAGGTGTTTGAGCAGGGCTCGGCCATATTCACGTGTGAGATCTCCCACGCTAATGTGAAGGAAGCCAAGTGGTCGTTGGCAGACACACCGCTACAGAACAACGAGCTCAATGAAATCAGTGTCACCAATGGCAGGACCCACGTGCTGACTATAAACCACCTCACGGTGGAGGAGAGTGGCACTGTCAGCTTCAGTGCAAGGAATGCCACGTCCTCTGCCCTACTCACTGTCAAACGTAAGGATTTGAATCTCATACTCTTGCATATTTACTCTTTTATATCAATCCATTCATAACAGATTTGTAATTTATGAAAACGTGTAATTGGCTTTCATGATTCATTTATGATTTGGATAGCTACTTTGTATTCATTAGGAACTATATATTTTTTTCGATTTAAAGCTTTCGTGACTGCAGGGATTCATCTTCTTGGTTCTTTCGGTAAAGTCACGTAGAAGGGAAGTAATAAATTAATAAAAATAAAACATAATAAAATAATTCTCACGACGTTTCGGCCACAATGCAAGCAGCCGTCTTCAGGTGGAGAACAGGTCTGTCAAGTAGACAGAGTCTGAATGGCACGCTCCAGGCTTTGAGCGACTATTTATGCTGGGATGGAGGGGCGAAGAGCGTCTTGACAAAATAATTTGCATATCAAGAGGAATTTAGCATATTTATGGGAAATGCAGATATGCAATTAGTACTACTTGTGAGATACGTAGGAGGATTGGCGAGGGGTTTAAAGTCATTATGCCCATGCATTATGCAGGATTAGCAGTATCAAAGGGAGGGAGTAAGATTAGAATTAATGAAGGGAAAAAATGTTAATAATATGGCGCCGCAGCAACTAATATGTTTTTAGACTATACATTGTAATATTACACTATGTATTATTCTACCCACCCAACTGTATACCACACTGCTGTATATTCACTATACAATTACGATACTAAATATTACCTTATACATTGTATTAAACATTACACTTTAATACTATTTATTATTATACAATATGCTATACACTATACCATTGACCGTCGCGTGAAAGGTACTAAGAGGAAGCAACGAAGTATGTCAATGGGAGAGTGGTGGTCATAAGCTTGCAGCGGAGCAAAGAATCCATTCCCTGCGGAGAATACAACATATATAGTCAATGTCAGTGAATGGAACGCGGTCTGAAAGTCACCGTAAACGTAGGAACAATAAGTAAATATCCGAAATGGTTTATTACGTCCTTCCAATGATTGCTAAGCCGGAATCCATCTTCTCGGTTGAAATTGTCTCTGTGTTTGTATATGTGGATCGCCTCATGAACGAATCTCTCATGGTAGCCAGATGGCTTGCAGAGAACCTCTGTCTTGGAGAAGTCAATATCATGTGAACCCACTGAATTGTAACAGTGATCTGCCACGGCTGAGGTGTTTGTCCTACCGTGTTTCAAGTCTGCTTTATGTTCACGGATGCGGTCCGAGACATGTCGTTTGGTTTCTCCAATGTAACTGCTACCACAGAGGCAACTTAGTTTGTAGACGCCAGGGTACTGTATGTCTGGAACCACATCTTTTACAGACGGGACCAGATCACGGATTTTATGTACTGTGTTGAATCGGACCTGGATCTTGTGTTTAATCAGGATTTTGGAGATCTTTTTTGTGACCCCAGCAATGTAGGGTAAGGTGATGGTCTTGAAAGGCTCCTCAACAGGATCCTTCTTGATGGTTGGAGTGATGGCTTTGCGGATTGTGTAGTCGGAGTAACCATTAGCCTTAAGAGCTTGGCGTACGTGTTTGAGTTCACTGGCAATGTGTTCCTGGTCGGAGATGCATTGGGCTCTATGGTATAGAGTCTTGATGAGGGAATTCTTCTGGGATGGATGGTGGTGGGAATCCGGTTTTAGGTAAGCATCCGTATGGGTGGCTTTCCTGTAGACAGAGTGGCTCATTGAACCATCAGGTCTCCTTTTAATTAGGACATCCAAAAAGGGTAGCTTGCCATCTTTTTCGACTTCCATGGTGAATCTGATGGCTGGGTGTATGGTATTGATGTGGTCGAGAAATTGGTACAGAGCAGGCCGGCCATGTGGCCAGATGACAAAAGTGTCATCCACGTACCTCTTATATAAGGTCGGGCGTAGAATGGCAGTCTGGATGGCGTCAGTCTCAAATTTCTCCATGAAGACGTTGGCTACAACCGGAAATAGAGGGGAGCCCATTGGGGTGCCCTCAGGAACACATTGCCAGTGAACTCAAACACATACGCCAAGCTCTTAAGGCTAATGGTTACTCCGACTACACAATCCGCAAAGCCATCACTCCAACCATCAAGAAGGATCATGTTGAGGAGCCTCTCAAGACTATCACCTGACCCTACATTGCTGGGGTCACAAAAAAGATCTCCAAAATCCTGATTAAACACAAGATCCAGGTCCGATTCAACACAGTACATAAAATCCGTGATCTGGTCCCGTCTGTAAAAAATGCGGTTCCAGACCTACAGTACCCTGGCGTCTACAAACTAAGTTGCCTCTGTGGTAGCAGTTACATTGGAGAAACCAATCGACATGTCTCGGACCGCATCCATGAACATAAAGCAGACTTAAAACACGGTAGGACAAACACCTCAGCCGTGGCAGATCACTGTTACAATTCAGTGGGTTCACATGATATTGACTTCTCCAAGACAGAGGTTCTCTGCAAGCCATCTGGCTACCATGAGAGATTCGTTCATGAGGCGATCCACATATACAAACACAGAGACAATTTCAACCGAGAAGATAGATTCCGGCTTAGCAATCATTGGAATGACATAATAAACCATTTCGGATCTTAACTGATTGTGTCCACGTTTACGGTGACTTTCAGACCGCGTTCCACTCACTGACATTGACTATATATCTTGTATTCTCCGCAGGGAATGGATTCTTTGCTCCGCTGCAAGCTTCCCACCACCACTCTCCCATTGACATATTTTGTTGCTTCCTCTTAGTACCTTTCACGCGACGGTCAATGGTATAGTGTATAGCATATTGTATAATAGTAAATAGTATTAAAGTGTAATGTTTAATACAATGTATAAGGTACTATATAATATCGTAATTGTATAGTGAATATACAGCAGTGTGGTATACAGTTGGGTGGGTAGAATAATACATAGTGTAATATTACAATGTATAGTCTAAAAACATATTAGTTGCTGCGGCGCCGATTATTAACATTCTTTCTCTTTATTAATTCTAACCTTACTTTCCTCCCTTTGATACTGCTAATCCTGCATAATGCATGGGCATAATGACTTTAAACCCCTCGCCAATCCTCCTACGTATCTCACAAGTAGTATTAATCGCATATCTGCATTTCCCATAAATATGCTAAATTCCTCTTGATATGCACTCCGCAGGGAATGGATTCTTTGCTCCGCTGCAAGCTTCCTACCACCACTCTCCCATTGACATATTTCGTTGCTTCCTCTTAGTACCTTTCACACCACGGTTTATGGTATAGTGTATAGCATATTATATAATAATAAATAGTATTAAAGTGTAATGTTTAATACAATGTATAAGGTAATATATAGTATCGTAATTTTATAGTGAATATACAGCAGGGTGCTATACAGTTGAGTGGGTAGAATAAAACATAGTGTAATATGACAAGGTATAGTCAATAAGCATATTAGTTGCTGCGGCGCCATATTATTAACATTTCTTTCCTTTATTAATTCTAACCTTACTCCCTCCCTTTGATACTGCTAATCCTGCATAATGCATGGGCATAATGACTTTAAACCCCTCGCCAAACCTCCTACGCATTTCACAAGTCGTACTAATCGCATATCTGCATTTCCCATAAATATGCTAAATTCCTCTTGATATGCAAATTATTTTGTCAAGACGCTCTTCGCCCCTCCATCCCAGCATCAATAGTCGCTCCAAGCCTGGAGCGTGCCATTCAGACTCTGTCTACTTGACAGACCTGTTCTCCACCTGAAGATGGCTGCTTGCGTTGTGGCCGAAACGTCGTGAGAATTATTTTATTATTTTATTATTTTATTACTTCCCTTCTACGTGACTTTACCGAAAGAACCAAGAAGATATATTTTTTAATTGTGTCTCTACAGATCGTCCAGTCCACATCACGCAGCCACTGCAGGACTCTGAGGCTTATGAGTCTGGGGAGGCGACCTTCCTGTGTGAGCTGTCTGGACCTTCTGAGGTTACATGGAGGAAGTCTGGGCGAGAGATTGAGGCCAGCGATCGGATCCGTATATGGCAGGAGGCCAACACGGCAGGACTTGCAATCCTTCGCGTGACCCTGGAGGACAGAGGGGAATATTCTTGCGACGTCGGCAGTGACAGCTCCACCGCCAAGCTCACTGTACAAGGTTTGTCCTCTTAATTTTAATGGCAATCAAAATAGACATTGCACATGGTTTGGCTCTTCCGAAATATAAGTGAAAAATAGAGCTATGTATTGAAACTATTGTTGAGATGTCGTATAAAGCAATTTAAAATCCTGGGGCATTTATAATATTCCGAAATTGAGAAACATGTCAATATCTAAACGCTTATCTGTTGCAACTTTGATGGTACCATTTGTTGCTGGTTGCTTGAAAGTTTAGACCTTTGGTTCTGTGCTCAGCAACTATATTGAAATAAAATCACCAAAAAATGCTAATATGTATTCTTTCTTGTTGTTTATCCAACAGAGCTGCCAGTCCAGATCTTGGAGCATCTACAAAATGCTGAAGCTGTGGAGGACAGCACTGCAACTCTGTCCTGCCGCTTCTCCAAACCCAGAGTGGATGTGGAGTGGAGGAAGGACTCCCAGCCCATTCAGCCAGATGATAAATTCGAAGTGCACCAGAAGGACTTCACTGCAAGTTTAACCGTTCACAAACTGGAGCTGGAGGATGCAGGAAGCTACAGCTGCCTGGCCAGGGATCAGCAGAGCACGGCTTCACTCATCGTGTGGGGTGGGTTCAGCTCTTCTCCGTTTAATTCGCAAATGTCTGTGATGTATTAACTTAATTGATTAATTTTTGGAATATTTGTTTACAGAGAAGCCAGTGCTGTTCACCAAGGGCCTGCGAGATTTGAACGAAGAGGAACTTGGAGACGCTGTGTTTGTGTGCGAGATGTCGAAAGAAGGGGCCTCGGTAACGTGGCTAAAAAATGGTGGGGTGCTTTACCCTGGAGCAAAGTGTGAGATGAGTCAGGATGGAAGAGCGGCCAGACTGGTCCTGCATCACTTGGGCCTGCACGACGCTGGGCAGTACTCCTGTGACACTGGCCATGATGTCACCACCGCCACACTCATTGTCACAGGTAAATTAAATTGATGATGCTGTCCTCAAATACAAATTGTAAAATAAAGCGTGTATTTGTTAAACAATCATTACTGATGTTTATACTTCATCGAAAGCCTTCATTTTTCTGAATGAAATTCACAAAAGCAATTGATTTTCAGAACCCATCATCTCCATCACGAGGGGTCTGGAGGACTGTGAGGTGTTTGAGCAGGGCTCGGCCATATTCACGTGTGAGATCTCCCACGCTAATGTGAAGGAAGCCAAATGGTCGTTGGCGGACACACCGCTACAGAACAACGAGCTCAATGAAATCAGTGTCACCAATGGCAGGACCCACGTGCTGACTATAAACCACCTCACGGTGGAGGAGAGTGGCACTGTCAGCTTCAGTGCAAGGAATGCAACTTCCTCTGCTCATCTCACTGTCAAACGTAAGGTTTTTAAAGGCTTGCTGTATAATCCGTTTACCATTGATTACAAATAATTATTTTCAATATTCATAATTACACGTGTAGGCCTACTTATATCTGTCAACCTACTATTGTGTCCACAGCACGTCCAGTCCACATCACGCAGCCACTGCAGGACTCTGATGCTCATGAATCTGGGGAGGTGACCTTCCTGTGTGAGCTTTCTGGACCATCTAAGGTCACATGGAGGAAGGCTGGGCGAGAGATTGAGGCCAGCGATCGGATGCATGCATGGCAGGAGGCCAACACGGCAAGACTCACAATCCTTGGTGTGACCTTGGAGGACAGAGGGGAATATTCCTGTGACATTGGAAGTGACAGCTCCACTGCCAAGCTCACTGTGCAAGGTTTGCTTACCTTTAATTTGTATGGCGATGAAAGGACACATCACACATAGTTAGACTATTACAAAAATGACTGAAACCTACAGCTGGACATTTAAATGATCGAGCAAGAGATGTGATGTGTTGTCGACTGTACTTTCTTCCAAGGCACCTCACTAATTAAGTATCTGAAGGTGATTGCCCATGGGATGTGCTTGTAGCAATGAATAAGTAAATAACAGTAAATGAGTCGTTGTTAAACAATTCAAGACTTAAAAAAAATCAGGAGTGACTACAAACACGACCTTTTACGTAAATAATAGCCTCTCTCTCTCTGCACTTTGTATCCACTGTTTTAGCTGTCTAAAAGTTTGCGCGACTAAGATTCCACCTCTGTTGATATATCGTGCCAAGTGAGAGTTTTCTACAGATGTAAAGCACTTTCAGATCCTGGGTCATTGAGAACATTCCTCATGCACCCAATAAAATGCAAATGTATAGTCATTATGAATATGTTTTTGTTGTTTGTATCCAACAGAGCTGCCAGTCCAGATCTTGAAGCATCTACAGAATGCTGAAGCTGTAGAAGACAGCTCTGCAACTCTGTCCTGCCGCTTCTCCAAATCCAGAGTGGATGTGGAGTGGAGGAAGGACTCCCAGCCCATTCAGCCAGATGATAAATTTGAAGTGCACCAGAAGGACTTCACTGCAAGTTTGACCGTTCACAAACTGGAGCTGGAGGATGCGGGAAGCTACAGCTGCCTGGCCGGGGATCAGCAGAGCACAGCTTCACTCATTGTGTGCGGTGGGTTCAGCTCTTCTCTTTTCATTTTACAACATCTGTAATGTATGAATGTCGTGTTTACATATTCTATGGGTCTTTCGGTGAAGTTATGTAGATAGGTTCAAAGAAAATAACAAAAAACAACAAAAAACGACGATGTTTCGATCGCAACGTAGGCGGTCGTCATCAGGAGGAAAAAGGAGAGGAAAGCTGCTGAGGCAGACTGTTTAAATGGTTTGAAATGGGTGTAGCCCAAGGGTCATAAACGAAGTGTGCGGGGCTATTGATGTTCATGTGAGGAATTAGCATGTTAATGGCAGATCGGAGGACGACCTCCACAACGAGCGCGTGGAGGTGGCTATGTCAATGTGAGGGAAATTAGCATGTAATGTAAGATTGCAGAGCCACAGCCACGTCGGCGCACGAGGTGGCTGAGAAATTTCACCTGTTAATGCGGCTCTCTGATTTCACATTCTATATTAACAAGTAAAATTTCTCAGCCACTTCGTGCGCCGACGTGGCTGTGGCTCTGCGATCTTACATTACATGCTAATTTCCCTCACATTAACATAGCCACCTCTGCATGCTCGTCGTGGAGGTCGTCCTCCGATCTGCCACTAACATGCTAATTTCTCACATGAACATCAATAACCCCGCCCACTTCGTTTATGACCCTTGGGCTACACCCATTTCAAACCATTTAAAACAGTCTGCCTCAGCAGCTTTCCTCTCCTTTTTCCTCCTGATGACGACCGCTTGCATTGCAATCGAAACGTCGTTGTTTTTTTGTTATTTTTTGTTGTTATTTTTTTTTTTTCCTATCTACGTGACTTTACGGAAAGACCCATAGAATATGAATTCCTGCAGTCACGAAAGTTCTAAGTGAAGGTCCTGTTGGCATGTTGTTAAATCGTGGAATATCTGATTACAGAGAAGCCAGTGGTGTTCACCAAGGGCTTGCAAGATTTGACCACAGAGGAACTCGGAGACGCTGTGTTTGTGTGCGAGGTGTCCAAAGACGGGGCCGCAGTAACATGGCTGAAACATGGTAGGGTGCTTTACCCTGGGGCAAAGTGTGAGATGAGTCAGGATGGAAGAGCAGCCAGACTGGTCTTGCATCACTTGGGCCTGCACGACGCTGGGCAGTACTCCTGTGACACTGGCAATGATATTACCACCGCCACACTCAATGTCACAGGTACATTAAATTTACAATACTGTCCTAACAAACAAATTCCACGTAAAATGTCCTCTGTTAAACTGTTGTTATTAATGTTTAGAAATTATCTCAAGATGTAATTTATCCTGCATAATATTCATAAAAGCAATCTATTTTCAGAACCCATCATCTCCATCACGAGGGGCCTGGAGGACTGTGAGGTGTTTGAGCAGGGCTCGGCCATATTCACTTGTGAGATCTCCCACGCTAATGTGAAGGAAGCCAAGTGGTCGTTGGCAGACACACCGCTACAGAACAACGAGCTCAATGAAATCAGTGTCACCAATGGCAGGACCCACGTGCTGACTATAAACCACCTCACGGTGGAGGAGAGTGGCACTGTCAGCTTCAGTGCAAGGGATGCCACTTCCTCGGCTCATCTCACTGTCAAACGTAAGGTTTTATGAATTGCTGTCATATTAAAGAAACATGAATTTGAATAACTATGATCAGTTATGTATCTTCCCATAATCTCTAACCTATTATTTTATCTTTTTGCATTACTTTAAGTACATTTGTGTGGTTGTATATGTTGTAGTTTGGTTTAAATTATGTTCTTGTGTTGTCCCTACAGGACGTCCAGTCCACATCACGCAGCCACTGCAGGACTCTGAGGCTCGTGAGTCTGGGGAGGTGACCTTCCTGTGTGAGCTCTCTGGACCATCTGAGGTCACATGGAGGAAGGCTGGACGAGTGATGGAGGCCAGCGATCGGGTTCATATGTGGCAAGAAACCAACACGGCAAGACTCACAATCGTTGGCGTGACCATGGAGGACAAAGGGGAATATTGCTGTGACATTGGGAGTGACAGTTCCACCGCCAAGCTCAATGTACAAGGTTTGTGAATTATAATCTGTATCTTCAAATAAATTAAACATTACACGCGTACATTGTTTCACAGATACTGAAATCTTGTTCATATCCAACAGAGATGCCAGTCCAAATCTTGGCACATCTACAGAACACTGAAGCTGTGGAAGACAGCTCTGCAACTCTGTCCTGCCGCTTCTCCAAACCCGGAGTGGATGTGGAGTGGAAGAAGGACTCCCAGCCCATTCAGCCAGATGATAAATTTGAAGTGCACCAGAAGGACTTCACTGCAAGTTTGACCGTTCACAAACTGGAGCTGGAGGATGCAGGAAGCTACAGCTGCCTAGCCGGGGATCAGCAGAGCACGGCTTCACTCATTGTGTGGGGTGGGTTCAGCTCTTCTTTTTTCATTTTGAATCGTTTGTTAAATATGTATTTTATGTTTCGTTGTTATTAATTCTTGGAATATCTGTTTACAGAGAAGCCAGTGGTGTTCACCAAGGGCCTGCAGGATCTGACAGAAGAGGAACTCGGAGACGCTGTGTTTGTGTGCGAGGTTTCAAAAGAAGGTGCCTCAGTCACGTGGCTGAAACATGGTGGGGTGCTTTACCCTGGAGCAAAGTGTGAGATGAGTCGGGATGGAAGAACGACCAGACTGGTCCTGCACCACGTGGGCCTGCACGACGCTGGGCAGTACTCCTGTGACACTGGCCACGATGTCACCACCGCCAGGCTGATTGTCACAGGTGATTTAGATTGGTCGTCTTGGTTTAAAAATAATAGCACAATATAATTATATAATTGTACTTAATGCCTGCCAAATATAACAATTTAACTTCAATTTCAGAACCCATCATCTCCATTACAAGGGGCCTGAAGGACTGTGAGGTGTTTGAGCAAGGCTCGGCCATATTCACGTGTGAGATCTCCCACGCTAATGTGAAGGAAGCCAAGTGGTCGTTGGCAGACACACCGCTACAGAACAACGAGCTCAATGAAATCAGTGTCACCAATGGCAGGACCCACGTGCTGACTATAAACCACCTCACGGTGGAGGAGAGTGGCACTGTCAGCTTCAGTGCAAGGGATGCCACTTCCTCGGCTCAACTCATTGTCAAACGTAAGGTTTATAAATGCTTCCGCGATATATGTTCATCATTGATTACAAGTAATTGTTTAAAATCCTTTTTCGGAACACAGTGTAGGAAACTTGCACATGTGCGTGACATCACCAAGGGTTGGAGCTTAGTAGTGGATGCTTTTGAGAGTAGGTACCGTTGATAAGAAGTATCGAATTATTGGTTATCGTTACTGATGGGTTTTGTTTTTTGTTGCACCGGAAGTTGTTTCATGAACACTAGTTTACTGTTATTTATTTGCTTAGCATTATGAGACCATCCTGAGTTTAATAACTTTAGACTATTAAACTAGTAAGGTTCCGACTAAGATGTAAAAATATATAATAGCCTGCAGTTGTAATTGCCAACCTACTATTGTGTCCACAGCGCATCGAGTTCACATCACTCAGCCACTGCAGGACTCTGAGGCTTATGAATCTGGAGAGGTGACCTTTCTGTGTGAGCTCTCTGGACCATCTAAGGTCACATGGAGGAAGGCTGGGCGGCTGATTGAGGCCAGCGATCGGGTCCATATGTGGCAAGATGTCAACACAGCAAGACTCACAATCCTTGGTGTGACCCTGGAGGACAGAGGGGAATATTCGTGTGACATTGGAAGTGACAGCTCCACTGCCAAGCTCAATGTACAAGGTTTGTCTGTGCTTCATTTTTTGTTCGGAAAATAAATTAAAACAGCATACATGTCTTATAGTTATGAAGCTGTTCTGGTTGTTCACATCCAACAGAGCTGCCAGTCCAGATCTTGGACCATCTACAGAACGCTGAAGCTGTGGAAGACAGCTCTGCAACTCTGTCCTGCCGCTTCTCCAAACCCAGAGTGGATGTGGAGTGGAGGAAGGACTCCCAGCCCATTCAGCCAGATGATAAATTTGAAGTGCATCAGAAGGACTTCACTGCAAGTTTGACCGTTCACAAACTGGAGCTGGAGGATGCGGGAAGCTACAGCTGTCTGGCCGGAGATCAGCAGAGCACAGCTTCACTCATTGTGTGGGGTGGGTTCAGTTCTTCCCTCTTTATTTTGCAACGTCTATGAAACGTGTATTTCATGTTTAGATGTTATTAATTCTTGGAATATCTGTTTACAGAGAAGCCAGTGGTGTTCACGAAGGGCCTGCAAGATCTGACAGAAGAAGAACTCGGAGACGCTGTGTTTGTGTGCGAGGTGTCCAAGGAAGGGTCCTCAGTAACGTGGCTGAAAAATGGTGGGGTGCTTTACCCTGGAGCAAAGTGTGAGATGAGTCAGGATGGAAGAGCGGCCAGACTGGTCCTGCATCACTTGGGCCTGCACGACGCTGGGCAGTACTCCTGTGACACTGGCCACGATGTCACCACCGCCACGCTCAATGTCACAGGTAGATTTCATTGATGATTTTGTCAAAAAACATAGCAATGTGTTTTTAGGTACGTTAAGTGTCCCACTCCATACTACATTGTCGTTTATGTTGATAAATATATATTGTGACATTCACAGAAGATATTTTACCTTGCAGAACCCATTATTTCAATAACGAGGGGCCTGGAGAACTGTGAGGTGTTTGAGCAGGGCTCGGCCATATTCACGTGTGAGATCTCCCACGCTAATGTGAAGGAAGCCAAATGGTCGTTGGCGGACACACCGCTACAGAACAACGAGCTCAATGAGATCAGTGTCACCAATGGCAGGACCCACGTGCTGACTATAAATCACCTCACGGTGGAGGAGAGTGGCACTGTCAGCTTCAGTGCAAGGGATGCCACTTCCTCGGCTCATCTCACTGTCAAACGTAAGGTTTTATGAATTGCTGTCATATTTAAGAAACATGAATTTCAGTAACTAAAATCAGTTATGTATCTTCCCATAATCTTTAACCTATTATTTAATCTTTTTGCATTACTTTAAGTACATTTGTGTGGTTGTATATGTTGTAGTTTGGTTTAAATTATGTTCCTGTGTTGTCCCTACAGATCGTCCAGTCCACATCACGCAGCCACTGCAGGACTCTGAGGCTCATGAGTCTGGGGAGGTGACCTTCCTGTGTGAGCTCTCTGGACCATCTGAGGTCACATGGAGGACAGCTGGGCGAGTGATGGAGGCCAGCGATCGGGTCCATATGTGGCAAGAGACCAACACGGCAAGACTCACAATCGTTGGCGTGACCATGGAGGACAAAGGGGAATATTGCTGTGACATTGGGAGTGACAGTTCCACCGCCAAGCTCAATGTACAAGGTTTGTGAATTATAATTAGCATCTTCAAATGAATGAAACATTACACACGTACATTTTTTCACAAATACTGATATCTTGTTCATATCCAACAGAGATACCAGTCCAAATCTTGGCACATCTACAGAACGCTGAAGCTGTGGAAGACAGCTCTGCAACTCTGTCCTGCCGCTTCTCCAAACCCAGAGTGGATGTGGAGTGGAGGAAGGACTCCCAGCCCATTCAGCCAGATGATAAATTTGAAGTGCACCAGAAGGACTTCACTGCAAGTTTGACCGTTCACAAACTGGAGCTGGAGGATGCGGGAAGCTACAGCTGTCTGGCCGGAGATCAGCAGAGCACAGCTTCACTCATTGTGTGGGGTGGGTTCAGTTCTTCCCTCTTTATTTTGCAACGTCTATGAAACGTGTATTTCATGTTTAGATGTTATTAATTCTTGGAATATCTGTTTACAGAGAAGCCAGTGGTGTTCACGAAGGGCCTGCAAGATCTGACAGAAGAAGAACTCGGAGACGCTGTGTTTGTGTGCGAGGTGTCCAAGGAAGGGTCCTCAGTAACGTGGCTGAAAAATGGTGGGGTGCTTTACCCTGGAGCAAAGTGTGAGATGAGTCAGGATGGAAGAGCGGCCAGACTGGTCCTGCATCATTTGGGCCTGCACGACGCTGGGCAGTACTCCTGTGACACTGGCCACGATGTCACCACCGCCACGCTCAATGTCACAGGTAGATTTCATTGATGATTTTGTCAAAAAACTTAGCAATGTGTTTTTAGGTACGTTAAGTGTCCCACTCCATACTACATTGTCGTTTATGTTGATAAATATATATTGTGACATTCACAGAAGATATTTTACCTTGCAGAACCCATTATTTCAATAACGAGGGGCCTGGAGAACTGTGAGGTGTTTGAGCAGGGCTCGGCCATATTCACGTGTGAGATCTCCCACGCTAATGTGAAGGAAGCCAAATGGTCGTTGGCGGACACACCGCTACAGAACAACGAGCTCAATGAAATCAGTGTCACCAATGGCAGGACCCACGTGCTGACTATAAACCACCTCACGGTGGAGGAGAGTGGCACTGTCAGCTTCAGTGCAAGGGATGCCACTTCCTCGGCTCATCTCACTGTCAAACGTAAGGTTTTATGAATTGCTGTCATATTTAAGAAACATGAATTTCAGTAACTAAAATCAGTTATGTATCTTCCCATAATCTTTAACCTATTACTTAACTTTTTTTTGCATTACTTTAAGTACATTTGTGTGGTTGTATATGTTGTAGTTTGGTTTAAATTATGTTCCTGTGTTGTCCCTACAGATCGTCCAGTCCACATCACGCAGCCACTGCAGGACTCTGAGGCTCATGAGTCTGGGGAGGTGACCTTCCTGTGTGAGCTCTCTGGACCATCTGAGGTCACATGGAGGACAGATGGGCGAGTGATGGAGGCCAGTGATCGGGTCCATATGTGGCAAGAGACCAACACGGCAAGACTCACAATCGTTGGCGTGACCATGGAGGACAAAGGGGAATATTGCTGTGACATTGGGAGTGACAGTTCCACCGCCAAGCTCAATGTACAAGGTTTGTGAATTATAATTAGCATCTTCAAATGAATGAAACATTACACACGTACATTTTTTCACAAATACTGATATCTTGTTCATATCCAACAGAGATACCAGTCCAAATCTTGGCACATCTACAGAACGCTGAAGCTGTGGAAGACAGCTCTGCAACTCTGTCCTGCCGCTTCTCCAAACCCAGAGTGGATGTGGAGTGGAGGAAGGACTCCCAGCCCATTCAGCCAGATGATAAATTTGAAGTGCACCAGAAGGACTTCACTGCAAGTTTGACCGTTCACAAACTGGAGCTGGAGGATGCAGGAAGCTACAGCTGCCTAGCCGGGGATCAGCAGAGCACGGCTTCACTCATTGTGTGGGGTGGGTTCAGCTCTTCTTTTTTCATTTTGCAACGTCTGTCAAGTATGTATTTTATGTTTAGTTGTTATTAATTTTTGGAATATCTGTTTACAGAGAAGCCAGTGGTGTTCACCAAGGGCCTGCAGGATCTGACTGAAGAGGAACTCGGAGACGCTGTGTTTGTGTGCGAGGTGTCCAAAGAAGGGGCCCCAGTAACGTGGCTGAAAAATGGTGGGGTGCTTTACCCTGGAGCAAAGTGTGAGATGAGTCAGGATGGAAGAGCGGCCAGACTGGTCCTGCATCACTTGGGCCTGCACGACGCTGGGCAGTACTCCTGTGACACTGGCCATGATGTCACCACCGCCAGGCTCAATGTCACAGGTGATATAGAGTGATGATATTGTCCTAAAATGCAATTTCTAAATTAAATGTTCTCTCGTTCAACGATTTTTGATTTTTATAAATTACATGAGGCCTCAACTTTCCTTCATGAAATTCATTAATAAATCTATTTTCAGAACCCATCATCTCCATCACGAGGGGCCTGGAGGACTGTGAGGTGTTTGAGCAGGGCTCGGCCATATTCACGTGTGAGATCTCCCACGCTAATGTGAAGGAAGCCAAGTGGTCGTTGGTGGACACACCGCTACAGAACAACGAGCTCAATGAGATCAGTGTCACAAATGGCAAGACCCACGTGCTGATGATAAACCACCTCACGGTGGAGGAGAGTGGCACTGTCAGTTTCAGTGCAAAGAATGCAACATCCTCTGCTCATCTCACTGTCAAACGTAAGGGTTTAAAAAAATAACTTAACAACGTTGCTTTAATCTATTTAAGGTGGTTTAATATCTGAAAATATGATTCAGCCTGATTTTAGTCATTTTGGTACGTTTTAATTATTGTTTTTTACAGTCACAGTTTCACGGTTTGGATTCCACAAATTTCTACTGTTGTCTCCACAGATCGTCCAGTCCACATCACGCAGCCTCTGCAGGATGTTGAGGCTTTTGAGTCTGGGGAGGCAACATTCCTGTGTGAGCTCTCTGGACCATCTGAGGTCACATGGAGGAAGGCTGGGCGAGTGATGGAGGCCAGCGATCGGGTCCATATGTGGCAGGAGGCCAACACGGCAAGACTCACAATTCTTGGTGTGAGCCTGGAGGACAGAGGGGAATATTCCTGTAATATTGAGAGTGACAGCTCCACCGCCAAGCTCACTGTGCAAGGTTTGTGAATCATAAATCAATTATTTGAAGAAATTAGATGTTACATTTGCAAATTGTTTTCACTGATATTATCTTGTTCATATCCAACAGAGCTTCCAGTCCAGATCTTGGAGCATCTACAGAACGTTGAAGCTGTGGAAGACAGCTCTGCAACTCTGTCCTGCCGCCTCTCCAGACCCAAAGTGGATGTGGAGTGGAGGAAGGACTCCCAGCCCATTCAGCCAGATGATAAATTTGAGGTGCACCAAAATGACTTCACTGCAAGTTTGACTGTTCACAAACTGGAGCTGGAGGATGCAGGAAGCTACAGCTGCCTGGCCGTGGATCAACAGAGCACAGCCTCTCTCATTGTGTGGGGTGGGTTCAGCTCCAACTTCATTGTTTATATTGAAGGCATACATTAATTATTAATTGTATGACTATTAAATGTAATTCCTTCATGGAATGTGTTCACAGAAAAGCCAGTGGTATTCACCAAGGGCCTGCAGGATCTGACAGAGGAGGAACTCGGAAACGCTGCGTTTGTGTGCGAGGTATCCAAAGAAGGGGCCTCAGTAACGTGGCAAAAAAATGGTGGGGTGCTTTACCCTGGAGCAAAGTGTGAGATGAGTCAGGATGGAAGAGCGGCCAGACTGGTTCTGCATCACTTGGGCCTTGACGACGCTGGGCAGTACTCCTGTGACACTGGCCACGATATCACCACCGCCAGGCTCAATGTCACAGGTGATATAGATTGATGATATTGTCCTAAAATACAATTTCTAAATTAAATGTTTTCTCGTTCAACGATTCTTGATATTAATAAATTACATGAGGCCTCAACTTTCCTTCATGAAATTCATTAATAAATCTATTTTCAGAACCCATCATCTCCATCACGAGGGGCCTGGAGGACTGTGAGGTGTTTGAGCAGGGCTCGGCCATATTCACTTGTGAGATCTCCCACGCTAATGTGAAGGAAGCCAAGTGGTCGTTGGCAGACACACCGCTACAGAACAACGAGCTCAATGAAATCAGTGTCACAAATGGCAGGATCCACGTGCTGACTATAAACCACCTCACGGTGGAGGAGAGTGGCACTGTCAGCTTCAGTGCAAGGAATGCAACTTCCTCTGCTCATCTCACTGTCAAACGTAAGGGTTAAAAAATTATAACTTAAAAACGTTGCTTTAAATAAGTTTAGGTGGTTGAATATTTGAAAATATGATTCAGCCTGATTTAAGTCATTTTAGTACGTTTTAATTATTGCTTTTTACAGTCACAGTTTCACGGTTTGGATTCCACAAATTTCTACTGTTGTCTCCACAGATCGTCCAGTCCACATCACGCAGCCACTGCAGGATGTTGAGGCTTTTGAGTCTGGGGAGGCAACCTTCCTGTGTGAGCTCTCTGGACCATCTGAGGTCACATGGAGGAAGGCTGGGCGAGTGATGAAGGCCAGCGATCGGGTCCATATGTGGCAGGAGGCCAACACGGCAAGATTCACTATCCTTGGTGTGACCCTGGAGGACAGGGGGGAATATTCCTGTAATATTGAGAGTGACAGCTCCACCGCCAAGCTCACTGTGCAAGGTTTGTGAATCATAATTAAAAAAATGAAGAAATTAGATGTTACATTTCCAAATTGCTTTCACTAATATTATCTTCTTCATATCCAACAGAGCTTCCAGTCCAGATCTTAGAGCATTTACAGAACGTTGAAGCTGTGGAAGACAGCTCTGCAACTCTGTCCTGCCGCCTCTCCAAACCCAGAGTGGAAGTGGAGTGGAGGAAGGACTCCCAGCCCATTCAGCCAGATGATAAATTTGAAGTGCACCAGAAGGACTTCACTGCAAGTTTGACCGTTCACAAACTGGAGCTGGAGGATGCAGGAAGCTACAGCTGCCTGGCCGTGGATCAACTGAGCACAGCCTCTCTCATTGTGTGGGGTGGGTTCAGCTCCAACTTCATTGTTTATATTGAAGGCATACATTAGTTATGAATTTCGATTTAAAGCTTTCATGACTGCAGGGATTCATCTACTTGGTTCTTTCGGTAAAGTCACGTAGAAGGGAAATAATAAAATAATACAAATAAAACATAATCAAATACTTCTCACGACGTATCGGCCACAACGCAAGCAGCCGTCCTCAGGTGAAGACCAGGTCTGTCGGGGAGATGCTGTCTCGTGACTTTACCGAAAGAACCAAGAAGATAATTACGAATTGTATAACTTTTAAATGTTATTCCTTCATGGAATGTGTTCACAGAAAAGCCAGTGGTATTCACCAAGGGCCTGCAGGATCTGACAGAAGAGGAACTAGGAAACGCTGCGTTTGTGTGCGAGGTATCCAAAGAAGGGGCCTCAGTAACGTGGCAAAAAAATGGTGGGGTGCTTTACCCTGGAGCAAAGTGTGAGATGAGCCAGGATGGAAGAGCGGCCAGACTGGTCCTGCATCACTTGGGCCTGCACGACGCTGGGCAGTACTCCTGTGACACTGGCCATGATGTCACTACCGCCACGCTAAATGTCACAGGTGATTTAAGCGAATTAATTTGACGTAAAACATAATTACAATGTAAATTCTGCATTCACATATTTGGTGACAATAGTATAATTTATTTTATTACAAAACACATCCTGATGACAAATGTTTTTTCTCAGAACCCATCATCTCCATCACGAGGGGCCTGAAAGACTGTGAGGTGTATGAGCAGGGCTCGGCCATATTCACGTGTGAGATCTCCCACGCTAATGTGAAGGAAGCCAAATGGTCGTTGGCGGACACACCGCTACAGAACAACGAGCTCAATGAAATCAGTGTCATAAATGGCAGGACCCACGTGCTGACTATAAACCACCTCACGGTGGAGGAGAGTGGCACTGTCAGCTTCAGTGCAAGGAATGCCACGTCCTCTGCCCTACTCACTGTCAAACGTAAGGTTTTTTAATTGCTTTCATACTGAAGAAACATGAATTTGAATAACTAAAATCAATTATTTTTATTCCCATAATCTTTAACCTACTATTTAATATGTTTACGTTACTTTAAGTACATTTGTATGGTTGTATATTTCATTGTTTGGTTTAAATTATGTTCTTGTGTTGTCCCTACAGGACGTCCAGTCCACATCACGCAGCCACTGCAGGACTCTGAGGCTCATGAGTCTGGGGAGGTGACCTTCCTGTGTGAGCTCTCTGGACCATCTGAGGTCACATGGAGGAAGGCTGGGCGAGTGATGGAGGCCAGCGATCGGGTCCATATGTGGCAAGAGACCAACACGGCAAGACTCACAATCGTTGGCGTGACCATGGAGGACAAAGGGGAATATTGTTGTGACATTGGGAGTGACAGTTCCACCGCCAAGCTCAATGTACAAGGTTTGTGAATTATAATTAGTATCTTCAAATAAATTAAACATTACACGCGTACATTGTATCACAAATACTGAAATCTTGTTCATATCCAACAGAGATGCCAGTCCAAATCTTGGCACATCTACAGAACGCTGAAGCTGTGGAAGACAGCTCTGCAACTCTGTCCTGCCGCTTCTCCAAATCCAGAGTGGATGTGGAGTGGAGGAAGGACTCCCAGCCCATTCAGCCAGATGATAAATTTGAAGTGCACCAGAAGGACTTCACTGCAAGTTTGACCGTTCACAAACTGGTGCTGGAGGATGCGGGAAGCTACAGCTGCCTGGCCGGGGATCAGCAGAGCACGGCTTTACTCATTGTGTGGGGTGGGTTAAACTCCAAGTATATTGTTTATATTCTTTGTTTTTTTTTTAATAAAGTCACGTAGATAGAAAATTAATAATTAAAAAATAAAGTGAATAAAGATAATAAAATAAAATAATAAAATATAAATATAAACACTAATATAGACGGTAGCCTGAGTCTTAATTGGATTGAGTGTAAAGGCAATCTATGATGACAGACTGTAGCCTGGTTATTATGTTTGGTGAGTCTACTGGTAGTCTATAATGTAGACTGTAGCAATGGTTATTAAGCTGGGTGAGTGTACTGGCAGTCTTTATTATAGACTGTAGCCTGGTTCTTAACCTGAGTGAGCGTACTGGCAGTCTATAATGTAGACTTATTACTGGTTCTTTCAGTAATAAAAATACAATTTAAAAAATTTTAAACCACGACGTTTCGATCGCAACACAAGCGGTCGTCATCAGGAAAAGAGGGGGTTCGCCTCTAAAGGCAAACTGTCTATAAAGGTTTAGAGATGGGCATTACCTAAGTGTGTCAGCAGCATGGGTGGGGCATCTAATGTTAATGTAGGAGGAAGACAAGCAACTACACCAATCAAAGGGCCGCCGGCAATCATTGCACCTCGCTCCACACACCCACACTGCTGACGGTGGAGGTTGACAAGAAAACACAAATCAAGTCTCGATTTAAAGCTTTCGTGACTGCAGGGATTCATCTTCTTGGTTCTTTCGGTAAAGTCACGTAGAAGGGAAGTAATAAAATAATAAAAATGAAACATAATAAAATAATTCTCACGACGTTTCGGCCACAACGCAAACTATCTTATGTACTGTGTTAAATTGGACCGGGATTTTGTGTTTGTTTATGATTTTGGAAATATTTTTGGTTACCCCTGCTACGTATGGCAAGGTGATGGTTTTGATTGGATCCTCAGATGGCTCCTTCCTCAAGGTTGGGGTGATGGCTTTGTGGATTGTGTAGTCAGAATATGCATTCACCTTGAGAGCTTCGTTGTATTGTTTATACCATTGGAACCTCATTTGCCAGCAAAAAATATGATAATAGTTTTTTTACCCTTCTATCTGGCAACAAAACTGACACCTGTTTTTTACAAGGAGTCATGTTTGCATAGACCACAATACCTGCAGCCATAATGCAAACAAAAAACATAACTCTGATCATATAATCACTGTCCTTGAAGTTGATTGGTCCACACCCGAGACAGCTTTCCTTAGAGCCTAGTCTCACATGGGTTGGACCAGATGACGCAAAAAGGCGCACAACTCAAAGACAATGCACCATCAGAGTATGAGAGCTCGGGGTAAGCATTTACACCATTGGAACCTCATTTGCCAGTAAAGAATATGATAATTGTTTTTTTACCCTTTTATCTGGCAACAAAATTGACACCTTTTTTTACAAGGAGTCATGTTTGCATAGACCACAATACCTGCGGCCATAATGCAAACAAAAACATAACTCTGATCATATAATCACTGTCCTTGAAGTTCATTGGTCCACACCCGAGACAGCTTTTCTTAGAGCCTAGTCTCACATGGGTTGGACCAGATGACTCGAAAAGGCGCACAACTCAAAGACAATGCACCATCAGAGTATGAGAGCTCGGGGTAAGCATTTACACCATTGGAACCTCATTTGCCAGTAAAGAATATGATAATTGTTTTTTTACCCTTTTATCTGGCAACAAAATTGACACCTTTTTTTACAAGGAGTCATGTTTGCATAGACCACAATACCTGCGGCCATAATGCAAACAAAAACATAACTCTGATCATATAATCACTGTCCTTGAAGTTCATTGGTCCACACCCGAGACAGCTTTTCTTAGAGCCTAGTCTCACATGGGTTGGACCAGATGACGCGAAAAGGCGCACAACTCAAAGACAATGCACCATCAGAGTATGAGAGCTCGGGGTAAGCATATACACCATTGGAAACTCATTTGCCAGTAAAAAATATGATAATTGTTTTTTTACCCTTCTATCTGGCAACAAAACTGACACCTTTTTTTTAGTGCATATATGATCAGAGTTATGTTTTTTGTTTGCATTATAGCTGCAGGTATTGTGGTCTATGCAAACATGACTCCTTGTAAAAAAAAGTGTCAGTTTTGTTGCCAGATAGAAGAGTAAAAAAACTATTATTGTATTGTTTTTGTCAATGAAATCCGAATTTTATGATTATTAAATGATGTTTTCGTGGAATGTATTCACAGAGAAGCCAGTGGTGTTCACCAAGGGCCTGCAGGATCTGACAGAAGAGGAACTCGGAGACACTGTGTTTGTGTGTGAGGTGTCCAAAGAGGGGGCCCCAGTAACATGGCTGAAACATGGTAGGGTGCTTTACCCTGGAGCAAAGTGTGAGATGAGTCAGGATGGAAGAGCAGCCAGACTGGTCCTGCATCACGTGGGCCTGCACGACGCTGGGCAGTACTCCTGTGACACTGGCCACGATGTCACCACCGCCAGGCTCAATGTCACAGGTGATTTATATCATAATGAAAATCATAATTTTATTTCCCAAGCAAAGCCCGTAGAGCTAAGAAACTCTTATTCAAGGGCAGACAACATCAAATAATTCCACAATAACAGATTTTAAAAACGCACTTAAGAGCAATTATGTTGTAAAATTACATTCACACTTAAACTTCAGGGATTTTAATTAAGTAATTTTTATATGAAGACAGAGATGGTAGAATACAGATGCCAAGAGACGAAACAAGGTAGTTTGTAACACTTTGGGGCAGCTTCGTTAAATGCCTTTGATGCATATTGTGTGCTAAATCTGGGAAATATTAATAGACAATCAGAACGTGCATCGCAGGTTTTTTTGGGTGCCACGGTGGTGAGATGTTAACTACCTCGCCTGGAATACAGGGGGTCGTGATTTCCATCTCAACCCTTAATGCCTGCTACTGTATATTTGGAGTTTGCATGTTCTCCCTGTTGTTTTGTGGATTTTTCTCCGGGTCCTCCAGTTTTCCCCTCCACATTTAGGAGCATGCGTTTAAAGTATTTGGTTATTATAAATTTCCACACGATAAGCGACTTCATTGAGCAATTTTTGTGGCCAGGTCACTTCTGAAAAATAACTATATAGCTTAGTAGGCCTGACCTGGTAAAATAAAAAAATTGTTTAGTTTCAGTTTTGTAATGACAGGTCAGACAAGCACAGAGCAGCGTGATGGACAATAGCCTCGTGAATGAAAAGAGCCCTGTAGTGGAAATGTCTTCCACCGTCCAAGAGCACATTGCTAATTTTAGCTTAAACATAATAGCACAATGTAATTATACAATTGTACTTTTTCCTGCCGACGAAAATATAATTGAATTTCAATTTCAGAACCCATCATCTCCATCACGAGGGACCTTGAGGATTGTGAGGCGTATGAGCAGGGCTCGGCCATATTCACGTGTGAGATCTCCCACGCTAATGTGAAGGAAGCCAAATGGTCGTTGGCGGACACACCGCTACAGAACAACGAGCTCAATGAGATCAGTGTCACCAATGGCAGGACCCACGTGCTGACGATTAACCACCTCACGGTGGAGGAGAGTGGCACTGTCAGCTTCAGTGCAAGGAATGCAACTTCCTCTGCTCATCTCACCGTCAAACGTAAGATTTTTAATCTGGTAGACGAGCATATTTACTATTTTTATCAAACAATTCATAAAAAATGTGTAGTTTATTAAATCCTCCATGATTCATGAACGATTGAATATGTATTCTGATATAATTTGAGCAAATTATCTTTTTATTTTATCTTTACAGAGCGTCCAGTCCACATCACTCAGCCACTGCAGGATGTTGAGGCTCATGAGTCTGGGGAGGTGACCTTTCTTTGTGAGCTGTCTGGACCATCTGAGGTCACATGGAGGAAGGCTGGGCGAGTGATGGAGGCCGGCGATCGGGTCCATATGTGGCAGGAGGCCAACACGGCAAGACTCACAATCCTTGGTGTGACCCTGGAGGACAAAGGAGAATATTCGTGTGACATTGGGAGTGACAGCTCTACTGCCAAGCTCATCGTAAAAGGTTTGGCCACTCTTAATTTTTCATGAAAATCAATTAAACCACAGAATATGTATATTATAGCTATTAAGCTTTTGTTGTGTTTCACATCCAACAGAGCTGCCAGTCCAGATCTTGGAGCATCTACAGAATGCTGAAGCTGTGGAAGACAGCTCTGCAACTCTGTCCTGCCGCTTCTCCAAACCCAGAGTGGATGTGGAGTGGAGGAAGGACTCCCATCCCATTCAGCCAGATGATAAATTTGAAGTGCACCAGAAGGACTTCACTGCAAGTTTGACCATTCGCAAACTGGCGCTGGAGGATGCGGGAAGCTACAGCTGCCTGGCCGTGGATCAACAGAGCACAGCTTCTCTCATTGTGTGGGGTGGGTTAAGCTCCAACTTCATTGTTTATATTGAAGGCATACATAAATTATGAATTGTATGACTTTCATATGTTATTCCTTCATGGAATGTGTTCACAGAGAAGCCAGTGGTATTCACGAAGGGCCTGCAGGATCTGACAGAAGAGGAACTCGGAGAGGCTGTGTTTGTGTGCGAGGTGTCCAAAGAAGGGGCCGCAGTAACATGGCTGAAACATGGTGGGGTGCTTTACCCTGGAGCAAAGTGTGAGATGAGTCAGGATGGAAGAGCAGCCAGACTGGTCCTGCATCACTTGGGGCTGCACGACGCTGGGCAGTACTCCTGCGACACTGGCCACGATGTCACCACCGCCAAGCTTAATGTCACAGGTGATTTTTATTGGTCGTTTTGGTAAAAGAAAATAGGACAATGTAAATTATATATTTGCACTTTTGACCCCACCGATAATGTAATGTAATTTATTTTCAGAACCCATCATCTCTATCATGAAGGCCCTGAAAGACTGTGAGGTGTTTGAGCAGGGCTCGGCTCTATTCACTTGTGAGATCTCCCACGCTAATGTGAAGGAAGTCAAGTGGTCGTTGGCGGACACACCGCTACAGAACAACGAGCTCAATGAAATCAATGTCATAAATGGCAGGACCCACGTGCTGACTATAAACCACCTCACGGTGGAGGAGAGTGGCACTGTCAGCTTCAGTGCAAGGAATGCAACTTCCTCTGCTCTACTCACTGTCAAACGTAAGCTTTTTAAATTCATAACAAGCGTTAATTTTTCTATTTTTAATCAATATCTGCCCATAAATTACACTTGCTTTTAATTTTTTCCAATGTTTTAAAAAAATTTCTGTAAAGCAATATGTTTGAATAATTGGTTTAATTGAAATTATTATGTTGTATCCACAGATCGTCCAGTCCACATCACTCAGCCACTGCAGGATGTTGAGGCTCATGAGTCTGGGGAGGCAACATTCCTGTGTGAGCTGTCTGGACCATCTGAGGTCACATGGAGGAAGGCTGGGCAAATGATGGAGGCCAGCGATCGGGTCCATATATGGCAGCAGGACAACACGGCAAGACTCATAATCCTTGGTGTGACCAAGAAGGATGGAGTGGAATATTCCTGTCATGTTGGCAGTGACAGCTCGTCTGCTAGGCTGAGTGTAAAAGGTTTGTCAATACAAAATGTAATCTTCGAAAAAATGACGTTACATGTGTAAGTTATTGTTTTGAAACTGGTCTTATTGTTCATATCCAACAGAGCTGCCACTTCAGATCATGGAGCATCTACAGAACGTTGAAGCTGTGGAAGACAGCTCTGCAACTCTGTCCTGCCGCCTCTCCAAACCCAGAGTGGATGTGGAATGGAGGAAGGACTCCCAGCCCATTCAGCCAGATGATAAATTTGAAGTGCACCAGAAGGACTTCACTGCAAGTTTGACCGTTCACAAACTGGAGCTGGAGGATGCGGGAAGCTACAGCTGCCTGGCCGGCGATCAGCAGAGCACGGCTTCACTCATTGTGTGGGGTGGGTTCAGCTTTCAAAAACAACTTTAATTTTCAAAAATGTGTTTCATTCATATTATTTATATTATTTTAAATTTTTGTTCATCCATGATATTTATTTGTACAGAGAAGCCAGTGGTGTTCACCAAGGGCCTGCAGGATCTGACTGAAGAGGAACTCGGAGACGCTGTGTTCGTGTGCGAGGTGTCCAAAGAAGAGGCCCCAGTAACGTGGCTGAAACATGGTGGGGTGCTTTACCCTGGAGCAAAGTGTGAGATGAGTCAGGATGGAAGAGCGGCCAGACTGGTCCTGCATCACTTGGGCCTGCACGACGCTGGGCAGTACTCCTGTGACACTGGCCACGATGTCACCACCGCCAGGCTCAATGTCATAGGTGTGTCTAATTGCACACTTCATTGGCCATACATAATAAATGGGTTTGTTTCATATTGAGACTTTTATTCTCACTGTGGCCTTTATTCCAAGCTTGGTGCACGTGTACCACAGTGTGTACTTGAATTCACTTTGCTAGAGTGCATGTCATGTCTGTTTGTCCTGAGGGTGACCATGGGTTGTTGTTTTTTGTATTTTCTAGAGCTTCCCGTGGAGGTGCTCGGCTGCATTCAGGATGTGGAAGTTACTGCAGGTGAGAGAGAGTGGCTTGTGTTTTTGTTCCCTGTGTTAAGGGTTACGTAGCCGTTATTGTATTCACAGTAGACGGACCTCTCACTGCGGTGCTGTCTCGCCGGCGTGTTCTGTGTCCAGGCGCCTGTGCTGCGTTCGAATGCACACTGTCGAATCGGTGCGCGGACGTCGAGTGGTGGCTGGGTGACGTACGGTTGCAGGACAACGAGCTTAACCAAATGAGCGTTCGTGATGAGCGAACCCACGTGCTCACCATGGTGCAACTCTCCCTGGAGGACTCTGGCACTCTCACCTTCCGGGCCAGAGGAGCCTCGTCCTCCGCCACACTTACCGTTAAAAGTAAGGCACTCATTACTCACACAGTAATTGCCACAAATTAAACACGATACCTTGTTGATTTTGTCAAGGAGCATAAATCATCACGTGAACTCCGGTTATCCTCGTAGCAGCTTTTGGCTCGCCATTCAACAAAGATGGTCACTGCATTTCAGGCTTTTAGATACGCTTCTGTGGCCATCTGGAATATAAAAAAAGCCACGAAAGTCATGCATTTTAAAATCTAGATTTAAAACTCATTTCATTAGAAATAATTTTTTTGTCAAGGTTGTTGTCCTTCTTCCACACTTCCGATTAGTGTGGCTGGCTACCTCCAGTGTGAAAGAAGTTCAACATACATACATACATACAGTCTGTCTTTAGATTGACATAGATGGAGTCATCAGTGAATCGCATACAGAACATCCTATGGCAGAGGCAGTTATATTCTACAGCATTGGACAATTACGAATCGCCTGCAGTGTGACTGTGGTCACCAATTTAAAACCATAGACCACAAAGCAATGCCACTGCCCACTTCGATCATTCGCCGGCAGCGGTTCAAATATTCATCAGGCTACTCCTGAAACCTTGACATAACAAATAAACATTGCAGATCAACTCCCCTACATAGGCAGAAGAATGGTCAGTTGAGATTCTTAATATTTTTTTGCCAAGCTTCATGAAATGTAAGGTTGCTTTAGTGTACGTTTTTGGACCAACATATTCCCAGACTGAGCTTTGTTGGCTTTGGCGAGCAAAGGGGATGAGTGTGCGGTCCGCGCCCTTCACACTTTGTCGGTGATCTGTTGCTACGCCTGCAAGGGCGTCCTGTGCTGGTGGTGGAGCCGCTGCTCCCAGTCACCGTCGAGGAGACGGATGAAGCCACTCTGTCCTGCCGCCTCTCCGAGACGGCCCCCGTGAGCTGGAGGAGAGAGGCCTCGGTACTGGAGCCCGGCGACCGCGTGCGCATGGCGGTGGACAGCGAAGGCACGGCGAGCCTGCGGATCGCACCGGTGGCGGTGGACGACGCGGGCGTCTACACCTGTGAGACGCAGGATGACAGCACCTCTGCCCCTCTTACCGTCACAGGTGAGGGATGCGAGTGGAGCACAGCCAGTGCGAGGATCACAAATGAATGACTCTTACGGGGTTTTTTATCAATCACGGTTGTTGAGCACAGGCTGAAATGTCAAAAATTCCGAACAGCCAGCAAGAAAGGGCACGAGCAGTTGTAAGAACTTGGCGGAAGAGATGATGGGAGGGGATTCCAAAGTCTTGTATTGCAAGGAGAGAAGCAGAAAGGGAAGTGTCGTGACCTGCAGTGTGGTGGTTGAACACAGTATGAGTGAGGCAAAACAGTCAGTCTGGTAGACCTCAACATGGGTGGAGGAATAAACGAGTGCACATCATTTGAACAATTACGATGGTACAAAATGGGACCTTTTTGCCAACATCAAAGTATGAAAAACAATAAGAATAGGGTTTACCCTTTCTAGCAATAACACAGGTGTTAAGATGTTCAAACACCAAATAGAAACCTTTTATAAAGAATCAAGTCTGCATTAACCACATGTACTTGTGGCGAACATGCAAACAAACATGCTCTGATAATTATCAATGCATTCTCTTTGAAACTGCTCACCCCGAGCTATTAATTATCTGGTAGTGCATTGTCTCTGTACTGTTCACCTTGTGGCGTTCTCTGGTCTCTGGTCTGACGCTCGTGAGACTAGGCCCTAAATAAGGCTGTCTCTGGTGTCGGGCAATCAGTTTCAAAGACAATGCACACATTATCAGAGCATGTTCGTTTGCATGTTCACTACAAGTACGTGTGGTTAATGCGGACAGGATTCCTTGCAAAATGATTCTATTTGGTGTTTGAATATCTTAACACCCGTTTTATTGCCAGAAAAGGTAAAACCCATTATTCTTTTTCTTTCATAATAACCGTGGTAGTAGCGATAGAAGAGCGATAGGGAGGTGACTGACCGTCATTGAGCGAGTGACTGGAGTAAATCCGTGAGTGCTGGATCGTTGTATTCGAAGCTCGTTCTCGTGAGTAAGGCTTGAGGTGTAGGGAAAGCTGGTACCGTTTACCACAGAGTCGCGTGCTGACACACGCAAGCCAGAGGTGATACATTTCTTGATCCTCAGAAAAAGTAGCCGCCTTCACGGAGGGCCTGAAGGACCTCGTGCAGGAGGAGAGGACGGAGGCGACGCTGGCGTGCGAGCTATCGCGGGCGGACGTGCCCGTCGCGTGGAGCAAGGACGCGACGCCGCTCCCGTCGGGGCACAAGCATGGCTTCCTGCGCGACGGCTGCTCGGCTGTGCTGCTCATCCCTGAGCTGAGCCTGTCGGACGCCGGGGAGTACTCCTGCCACACGGGGCACGACCACACCTCGGCGGTGCTCACCGTCACGGGTGACTTTCGCACGCGTGCGCGCTCGTGGCTTCCGTTGGGGGGGGAGAGGTGGCGCAGTGCTTTATGTAATGTGCCTCGAACCCTGTGACTTGGGTTCGGTTCCTGGCCACGCGTAGAACGGGTTCTGGGACTCCCCTAGTTCGACTCAGCCTCACATGAGTACCTAGTGCGATGTTTAAACATCCCACCAGGGAGACAAAAGCGGCCGGGCGTGGTGCTGGCCACCTACCCCCTTCGTGTGCCGTGCCAGCCTTCATAGGTGCTCACTAACAGCACTTTCCCCAACAATTTGTTAAGGCTATACGGGGGATATTTGTCTTTGTGATCAATACCACTCTCCATGATTTAAAAAGAAAAAAGGGGGTGATTTTTGTCTTCAACGGCAGTGGCACTCACGGCGATGACCTGCCGGCAAAGCATCAGAAAGAATAGTGACCGAGCTGACTGCTGTTGACCCCTTGTTGCAGAGAGGGACATCCAGATCGTGCAGCAGCTGCAGGACACGGAGGTGTGCGAGGGCGAAGCGGCGTGCTTCACCTGCGAGCTCTCCCATGAGCACGTCGATGACGCACGGTGGATGCGGGGAGAAAGACGGCTAGAGAGCGACGCGAGTCACGAGATCACGGTGGAGGGAAGGACCCACAGGCTCGTGCTGCTCAGCCCAGGCCCGCAGGACGGAGGCCCCGTCGGCTTCTGGGCTGGCCATGCGGCCAGCTCGGCGATGCTCACCGTGAACAGTACGCTTGGCTCGGTGCAGCCGCCACCTTTCTCCTGTGCAACGTCGCCACGTGTTAGTTGGGCCATCGTGTCAGATAGGTGGTCAGTAGATGGCAGTTCAGAAAGTCGGTTTGTGAATTTGTCTGTGCGGGACTTCAGTGGTATCCGCTCCGTATATTTCAGTTTCCTCCCCCTATGAAATATGCCCTTGAAAAGAAAGGACAAACATCCGTGTAAAACCTTCCCTGGATAAATAAACGATGTTAATGTTGTTTTATCCACCAATGGCCATCAGCTCAAGAACGGCCGCGACTGAAGCACTCAACACGAGTGACCGTTCCCTGTCTCCCTCGGCAGAGCGGCCGGTGAAGGTGGTGGTACCACTATCAGACACGGTGGCGGAGGAGCGGTCCTCGGTGACCCTCGAGTGCGAGCTGTCGGAGCCGGCGGCCGTGTCGTGGCTGCGGGACGGAGCGGCGGTGCCACCCAGCGAGCGCGTCGTCACGGAGCAGCACGGCTCGCTCGCGCGCCTCGCCATCCGCCACGTCGCGTTGGACGACAGCGGCATGTACACCTGCAAGAGCGGGGATGCCGTCACCACCTGCATCCTCGGGGTCACAGGTTGAATGCCCACCGTCAGCGCTGCCCGCGTTAACGTCGCACCGCTCCGGCACGGACAGCAGGCCTACACAATATAAACAGCACACAGCACCTCCAGCAGACAGCACGAGCAGCCGACAATGTGAACAAAATATAAATGCACACGTAGCACTGGCATGGACAGAAGATCGCACAGACAGCAGGCGGCACAGGCAGCAGATAGCACAGACAGCACAGATAGCAGACGCCAAAATCATCGTGCCTCCTGGCCTGCTGAAGAACACATCAAAGCGAGCACTGTTTTTTGTGTGTTTTAGCGATTTGATCAGTGTGCCTTAAGTAGTCAATCAGCAGCGTGGAGAAAGCTGCAACTCACACGGGCGTCCCTCTTTTCAATCTCTCCGTTGGGCGAGGCAGCGTGGCACACGGAGGTGCGGCGTGGCCTGTCGGACGTGAGCGTGGCGCCGGGAGAGCCGGCGCACTTCTCCTGCCAGTTCAACCGCGCGCTGCCGCCCGCGGAAGTGGCGTGGTTCGTGAACGGCGTCGCGGTTGGGGCGGAGGCCGATGCGTCGCCCCTGTGGGAGCGGAGACAGGAGGGCGCCACCTGCTCCCTGCTGCTCCACTTCGCCCAGCCCCAGCACAGCGGGGAGGTGAAGTGCGAGGCGAGGGACGCTGTCTCCCGCGCCACCCTCACGGTCTCCGGTAAGCGCACGCTCACGCGCCTGCGCTAAGCACACACTTAACCTGGCCGCACGGTCGAAACACGCACGCCAAACATAGTCTCGGCAGGCGTGTGCACTCTACACAAGCTCAACCTGGGCACACTCTAATTCAGGGGGCGGTAACCAAAATATCGAGAGCGATTTCTTTTCAAATTTGGTATAAAACGGAATATTTCAAGAGCCTCAATGCATGTGACTACGAGCCGATCCTTAAGGAGCCGCATGAGGGTTGCCCACCCGTGTTCTCGATGCACAATATAGGCACACACTCTCGACACACACCCGATACAGGAATTCCCCTACGTGTGCTCGCAAGCGCGCACCTCAGAGTCGCGCAGGGTGTCACAAAGCTCATCTTGCTCGCAGTGAAAATTAAAGTTGTAATTTGGAAATGAGGAACTCGCTTATTTCTGGATTAGCACTCTTCCACGAAGCACCGTCAGGAATCCCTCAATGAGCAAAGCAACGGCATTGCTCTGAGGCTCCGTGCGCATCCATTTTCCATCGGCCCCCCTCCCCCCCCTATCCTCTCACAGCGGGGCCCCCCGAGCCGCCCGAGGACGCCGAGGTGATCGTCGTGACGAGGCACTCGGTCACGGTGTCGTGGGTGGCGCCGCAGGCGGACCGTGGCAGCAGGGTGACGGGCTACTGGGTGGAGATGTTCCCGTCGACAGACAGGTGCTGGATCCCGTGCCACGGGCAGCCCCTGCGGAGCACCCGGCTCACCGTGCAGAACCTCCTCCCCGACATCTCCTACTGCTTCCGCGTCTTCGCTGTCAATCAGCATGGCCGCAGCAAGGCCATGCAGCTCCCGCAGAGCGTGCGCCTCGGTGAGCCGCGGCACCTCGCTCACACGGCACCCCGGCGGCGGCGCGCTCGCCCATCGACGCACAGATTCGCAGATCGACTGGCAGGCCGGCCCTGGTTATCACAGCGATGATTTACGAGGACATCAACACGTGCCAAGTGCTTGCCGGTGTAACACTCCGCTACTCCTGATGCGGTCATCTGGCTTGACCACCTGAATGTGAAATTGTAGTAGTTGCGCTGCATCTACGTCAGCCATGGGAAAGATGTGACATAATTCAAAAAGGGTAGGCGATTACGTGCCCAGCGTCATGGTACAAATTTGCGTAATTCGAAAACTTTGCACTGCAAATTGGGATTAAGTACAGCAACATCACCCCCTGCACTGAAACTCCTGCTGACTATGTGAAAAACAGCACCTTCGTGATAGCTTCGCGCGACGAGAATGGTGAAAATATCAAATGTACGAAATGCTTTTTATCTGAGTTGACTTTACATCCATGCGATTTCCACGGTTGGCTGTGTAGCTGCTGCTATTTGGAGATGGAAAATGTTTGTGTTTCACTGTGGACGGCTGTACTTAAAAGAGTAAGCGCAGAGTTGCTCGTGCCATCCCCTGCTCAGTTAAAGGGTACATATTTGATGTTTGCACCTTCGAAAAACCAGTAGTGTTGGAGCTGCGGGCATAACACAATCTTTCCATTGAGCCTCCTGCATCCAGCAGAGACTGGCGCAGCAGTGCCGGAATTCTGCTGAGCGTGGCGCCGCCACCACCGCTGTGTTGTGTGTAGAGTACACGGAACGCTCACCACGGAGCGCCGAGGTGGAGGAGAAGGAGCAGAAGCAGCGGGAAGAGCAGCAGGAGGTAGGTCCTTGGCTACTGTGTGCGATGAGCAAATATCACCCCGGACCACTACACGGAAAGCACCAACCTGGTTCCACTTCTCGCACAAGAGGTGATTTTTGCCTTGGTTGCTTATGGGGCCACTGACTCTTAGTCTATCACTCAACCCCTCTAGCCATCTCGAACCATCGCTTGTGTCATCCGTTGCTTATATGTTCTTGGTCTGTCATGCCTGCCCGCTGTGACGTTATATAAACTCCTACCAGCCACGGTGAAATTGAAAAACCAGACATGGTGAAAATGACATCTGTCCGGCCCCACCTGGCTTGAGCTTTGCAAGACGCCAGAGAGAGTTCAATGAGACCGCCGTGTTCAGATGAAGGCCTGGCCTCGACGGGGGCCGAGTGAGTTGGCGGGTGGTGAGACGGGGTAGGGTGGCGCGAGTTGGTGGGCAGCGAAGTGATGGAGAGCCCCTGCCCGTGCGCGTGCCAGGCGGTGTTTCGCGACTACAGGAGCCAGAAGGAGCAGGAGCCGCAGGCGGAGGCAGGCGACGCTCAGGGGCCCGTTCTGCTGGAGCCCACTCGCACCAGCCTCCGGCGCTTTCTCATCACGCGCCAGTCCACCGAGGAGTCCTACACCGAAGAGGTGCAACAGCATGCGCGCGTGCACACAGCTACGCACGCAAACGCACAAGGTGTGCAGAAGCCGGAGGTGTAATACCCCTGAGGCCATTTTGTTTCCTGTAGGACATTGCCTTCGATGTCACCGATTTCAATGGCTATGCTTTCCAACTGAGGTTGAAAACATTTATATGCATCAGCTCTGTCATCCAGTCATAATGGGGGGGGGGGGACACGATAACTCCCGTAGAGATGATCCGATGTGAACCAACCTGCAATGAAAAGTTATTTTGCTTTTAGGGACCTTGTTGAAAACCGACCACATAGATTTAAAGATTATTGCCCAAAATTTGGAGACACAAACCAGAGCAAATATGCAGACGCATTACTCCCACCGAGAAACCCTGTCAGCTTCCATACCGCTACGTAAATACTGGGCAAAACGTTACATAATCCACGCACGTTAACGAGCCTCCTCAACCCGCTGGTTTTACGGTTGACAAGGGCACGCGGTGCCGCTCGCTCTGACCCATGGACGAGAGTGACGAGGTGCTTCCCGTCCGCAGCCGAGCGAGGCCACCCCCGAGGCTGAAGACGAGACGCAGCAGGAGCAGCAGCTGACGTCGGAGCAGACATACCGCGAGGACGAGCACTACATCTACATCACCTTCCTGGACGCGGGAGAGGCACACCTGGCAGCCGGGAGCTTCCGCAAGCTCTTTGGACTGCAGGTTACCAGCGTGACAAGTCGCATGATCGCCCCCGCCAGTCTATTTTCCTTTAACAATGAGATGTGTGTTTCTGTTTTCGTATACTTGGCCATCATCCAACAGTGGACTGATCATCACTGATGTTGATTTACTTTAGTGATAGCCAGATCTTCCCGCTTCATCGTAATGGTTATCCATGTAGCTGTCGTTTGTTTGGCCTGGATCCTTGGCAGATCCTTTGATGATACAAGCGACGCTTCCCAAGCGACGGAGCTTGAGAACTCCTGCCCCTCTCCCCTTCACTTTGTGTGAATGAACCAGTAGATCACGTACGTATGAAACGTACGCAGTCTGATGTAATCATCTGAGTGTGGGAGATTGATCGCCGCGGTCTGTACGCTCTGCGACGGTGCGAGTGGGTGGAGGGCGTGCTGCTGACTGTGCCGTGGCGGCGCGGTGCACAGGGCTCGCCGGTGGAGGTGAACCTGCTGGAGAAGGGTCCCGGCGGGGCAGCCGAGGTGCGCGTCAGCAAGCAGCCCGTCCTGCCGAGCCCGGCCACCAGGCGCCGCCGCCTGCTCCTCGGGCACGTGCTGGCGCATTCGTGCCCGAGGCTTCCCACGGAGCATGGCGAGCACAGCGCCAGCGGGCAGAACGACAGCGGTAGGCGAGCAAGCGGCCTGTGCAACGGGGCCCCTTTCTGTTGAAGGGCACCCACGCATGCACTGTCGGTGCATCAACAGCAATGCCCGCGAGGTGTGGGACTGAACATCGAATAGCGGAGCTGTACCGTTGCCACATGGCTTGTAAATAACAGTGGGAAACGTACAATTACTAAGCTGATGTATGTTGTGACGCAGTGGTTGGTGTTGATGTATGTTGCGATGCGATGGTTGGTGTTGATGTATGTTGTGTCTTTGTCGGGCAGCACCCTGGTTTCTGCGGAAGCTTCGGAGCCAGGAGCTGCTGCTGCGCCAGCAGGTGACGCTGCACTGTGCCGTGGCCGGACTACCCACCCCCGTTGTGCGCTGGTACAAGGACGGGCGGCACCTGGAGACGAGCAAGCACTACGAGATCAGCGCCCGCGAGGACGGGAGGCACCGGCTCGTGATCCAGGCGTGCGGGCCCCAGGACGCCGGCGTGTACCGCTGCGTGGCCGAGAACCGCGCCGGCATCGCCTCCAGCCGTGCGGAGCTGCACCTGGACGGTGAGCTACGGATTTGCCGATCGCACCCTCTTATTTCTCGGTGGGTCGTCGAGCGCAATGTTACCAAAGGCACTTCGCCGGGGGTTTGGTGCGAGCGAGAAGCGCGTTCTGGAAAACGCCATCGCCGGCCGTTGTGCCCTAGTGACGTCGTCCGTTGTCCCCGCAGCATCCGGGGACGCCGGTGGAGCGGGCCTGCTTGCCGCTGCTGGTGCTACTTTAACGAGGTGAGCGCGGGTCGCAGGACTTTGTACCAGCATCCAGCGCTGCCTCGGTGCGGCAGTCGTCGCAATTAGGACGGCAGGGTAGCACGGTGGCC
The DNA here is from genome assembly GCF_015708825.2 of Lethenteron reissneri. Taxonomy (NCBI): domain Eukaryota; kingdom Metazoa; phylum Chordata; class Hyperoartia; order Petromyzontiformes; family Petromyzontidae; genus Lethenteron; species Lethenteron reissneri. Next base: position 9,188,224 of record NC_083798.1, on the reverse strand, counting down.
ATACTCGTGCCTCATGGCGAGAAAGACCTGGGTTTGATTCCCGAATGGGTGCCTTTTTGTGTGGAGTTTGTATGTTCTCCTCCTGTTCTTCAGCTTCTCTGGTTTCTTCCCATAGCTAAAACAAATCCACTGCAGCTGAACTTAGCCAAACATCACAATGGTGAAAATTTTACTGCAAATGACTCAATTGGGGTTACATTTAACAAGCTCACTTCCTACTGCTAAAAACTTGGCAGGACCCTCCTGAAAAAATTATCTCGTGACTCTGTGAGACCTTGCTGGGTGAACGGCTCTGTGTGCCTCTCGCTCGCAGGGACCAATCGGAGAAGGTTCTTGAGTCTCAGGTGGAGGAAGAACCTCCCCAGTTTACACAGGAACTGCAAGACACGTATGTGTCCGCTGGCGCTCAGAACGTCAGCCTGTCCGTCAGAGTCACAGGTGGGCGCGCCACGCACACGCACCACGCACACGCACGACAGCAGCCGCGGCGCCGCTCAGCTCGCTGGTGCTTGTTAGCACGTGGGTGCCGGTCTCGCTGCACTGTGGATCGTTTAGAGTCGGTGGTCCCGTGCGTGTCTGGACGTCTACGAATGTGTCCTATGTCTGCATGAGTGGGTTAGGGCTCTGCCTCTGAGTGTGTCTATGTTTATGTGACTGTGTCTCTGTCAATTTCACTGTGTCCTTGTCTTTTTGTCTGTCTCTTCTTGATTGTGCCCTTGTCTGTGTGTCCATATCAGTACGTCCGTGCCAACGTATCCTTATACTTGCGTGTGTGTCCATGTCTTCATGTTGGTGTCCATGTGTCCTGTCCTGCAGGTTCTTTTTGTCCACGTCTGTGCGTCTATTGCGTTGTCTTTGTGGTCGTGCAGTGGTTAGCGCTATGCTGCACTACAAACCCGGCGACCCGCATTCAATTCCCGCTCATGGTTAACACCAGTGACGATTATCTGAACCGGTCCTGGCCTCCGTTAGGTCGATCCAGCCTAAAATGAGTACCTGGTGCGGTGTGTAAACATCCTCCCTAGAGAGACAAAGGTGGCCGGACGTGGTGCTGGACACCCACCCCCTCGTGTGGCATTCCGGCCCTCAAAGGTGCTCGCTAACAGCACTTGGCCCAACAGCCTATTAAAGCTGCGCGGGGGATATTTGTCTGTTTGTTGTGCCCATGTCGGTGTGAGCGACCGTGTCCGTCCGCCCTGGTATTCCCGTCTGCATCATCGCTGCGTGCGCTCTCGCGCTCCCCGCCCCGCACGGCATGCAGGCTCCCCGGCCCCGCGGCTCTACTGGTTCAAGGACGGGCGGCCTCTGCCCAGCTCCCTGCGGCTGCAGGTGTGTCAGGTGGGCACGCGGCACGTGCTCACGATCGACCCCCTACTGCCCGAGGATTTCGCGGAGTACGCCGTGTGCGCCAGCAGCATGGCCGGCTGCGTTTACACCTCGGCCTTCCTCCTCCTGCAGGGTCAGCCAAACGCCACCAGCAGCTTCTCCACTGCCCACAACTCACCAATAACCTCCCACCCCTCACCTCCCACCCCTCACCTCCCCCTCACCTTCCACCCCCTCCCCCCCCCCATCTTCCCCCCCCTCACCTCCCCCCCTCACCTCCCACCGCTCACCTCCCCCCCTCACCTCCCACCCCTCACCTCCCACCGCTCACCTCCCACCGCTCACCTTCCACCCCCTCACCTCCCACCCCCTCATCTCCCCCCCTCACCTCCCCCCCCCCTCACCTCCCCCCCTCACCTCCCACCGCTCACCCCCCCCTCCACTCCCCCCCCTCACCTCCCACCGCTCACCTCACCCCCCTCACCTCCCCCCCTCACCTCCAACCGCTCACCTTCCACTGCCACATTTTGCACCCTGATCTATTGGTTACTGAATGAGGGATTCTCTCAATGTCGAGAGATAGAATTTGAGAAGCACTTCATTGTGTGTGTGCGTGTGTGTGTGTGGTGGATATTGTGTCACCTTCCAGCCCCAGAGACTGCGGAAGCAAAGGCAGAAGTGAGACCCAAGGGTGAAGGTGAGATAAGATGAACAATAATGGCCGTGACACACACACTCACACACACCAACTTCTGCAACAAATCAGACAAGTTGCATGTAGCAGTTTCCACGAAGAGACTCTAATAATACATTTGAGATATCAAATGGCAAGAGACTTGTGGGTCGCCCAAAACGTTAATTCAAGGACGTCTGCACACGCGTGAATCTCAAAAGACTCTGACATCAACGTCAATGAATGCGAAGTTCTGGCAAGAGAAAGGCGCACGGGATCACGGCACAGCTCCCCCCATACGAAAGCGTGCCCTCAGCGCAAGGCACCGTCAGGCAGCCTCGTCAACAAACAGAAGTCATCAAGCCATAACAGGACCGCAGCCAATCACAGATGCGACAAATGCAATAGCAGCTTCTGTCGTCTCAGGATCGGCCTTTTCAGTCGTTGCAGGAGACGTGCAAATACTTTAAATCCTTGCGAAAAAGTGAAACATGAAAACCCATTGTCATTCTGCTGACGAATGGACGCCGTGGAATATGCTTATCCAGGAAAGCCTCGCTGCGTCTCGAGGCTATTTTAAAGGATGCTCCTGCACCAGGATGTTTAGCCAATTATATATTCAGGAGCGTTTATGTCAGCGTCTGCACATTGCTTTCATATTTAGATGTTTTATGAATACAAACTGCATCAAACTGTAGCCAATAAAACGTGGAAATTGTGTAAACTATGACACAGCCATGGTTGGCCATGGTGCTGATGCTGCCGGGTGCAGGCCTGTGTACGGACACGGGCGTGTGTTGCGTACGTGTGTGTGCGTGGCACAGTTGGCATAGTGCGGGGCACAACTGGTGCATCTGCCAGTCATCTCAGTCAACCCATGGCACCTGGGTCTGTCCCGTGACCTCCTGTCAGGGAGCCTTTGCCGTGGGGATGTCACCGCCACTTAGTGGCGAATGGTGGCTGTTGTTGTGTGTGCGTGTGTGTGTATGTGTGGGGAGTGGTAGGGTAGCTGTTAGTGTGCTGCGCTACGAACCTGGCGAACCGGATTCGACTCCCGCTCACGGCCAACACCAGTGACGATTATCTAAACCGGTCTTGGGCCTCAAATGAGTACCTGGTGCGATGTGTGAACATCGCAACTAGGGAGACAAGGGCGGCCGGGCGTGGTGCTGGCCACCCACCCCCTCGTGTGCCGTGCCGGCCTTCATAGGTGCTCGCTAACAGCACTTGCCCCTACAGTCTGTTACAGACCACACGGGGGATCTTTGTCTTTATCTTTCTGTGTGTGTGTGTGTGCGCGCGGACTGCCGTTCCCAGCGCTGGAGAGTCTGTTGCCACCGCGGTTCCTCGAGAGGTTCACCAACAGGCGCGTGCCGTGCGGAGCGAGCGTCACGCTCGGCGTCATCCTCGAGGGTACGGGGACCCGGCCCTCCCTCGCCTCCACCAGGGGTTCACCCCGCGTCCCCCAGCCCCCAGTGACGGCCTCTGTGAGGTTGCAGCCAGCGTATTGTATAAGCGTGTTTATACACGACCATGATGATGATGATTTATATTCCCCATCTCTTATGTGTGGTACACAGTTTTATAAATGCATCGTGAGTGCAAAAATACATGTCAGCCAAACAAATCTTCATCGTTAGACATTTTACACACAGCAGCAACAACACACCTTAAGCCATTCTCATTCTGCTGCTGGATGTAATCATCCGCATGGTCCACCACTGCAGGTGACGCTGCTGCCAAAGGTCGTCTGCGGGAGGCACCCGGCAGGGGAACATGTGGAGCCCCCTGCCATGCCGTGCCACCCTCCCCCCCTTCACAACCCCCTCACCGCCCACCTCGTGACGACGCAATCAAAATGCCGGTCGGCGTGTTCCCCGTGCGCCCAGGCTGCCCGGAGCCGCTGGTGACGTGGCTGAAGGAGGAGTCCCCAGACAAGGTGCACCGGATAAAGGCGACGACGGAAGGGTTTCGTCTGACGAGCAGCGCGCCCGCACACAGCCTGTGCATTCCGCGGGTGGCACCACACCACGCCAGCAGCTACACCTGCATCGCCAGCAATGCCGCGGGGCAGGCCATCTGCACGGCGAACGTGGAGGTGCTGCCCGGTACGCCTCGCGAGGGCGCCATCCAAACCGGCACGGCGTTGTCGTCTTTAAAGGAGGGTGCAGATGTCAATCGGCTGAGCATTGAAGTCACCCACGGCTCGAGGCAGCCGGCCGCCTGGCACGGAAGTCATAGCGCTGAGCTGGCGCGGCCAAGGTCCTGGGTTTGAACCCAGGCGGCCACCTGTGATTAAACTGGGCTCTTGAGTTGATGGTTTCAGCCCAGTCACCAACGAAAGACCATCTCGTTCAATTTGGCATTGCGTATATTTTGCCGAAATTGCTGGTCTGAGAATGAAACTGTCGGTTTGACTGCCATGCGATGGGCATTACTGTCATGGCGGAGTGGCTGCCCTCGACTGTGACGCGCAAGGCGTATGCGCGACGCTGGGGGGGGGGGGGGGGAGGGTCGTTGGGGTGGTTGCGGTGGTCTTGACGCAATGTCACCGTTGCTCCTTCAGATCGAGGGTCCAGTGGGGACAGCGAAGTGCGGTCGGCGACGAAACACGAGCATCTCTCTTACATCCTCAAGAGGTGGGAGGGGTGGTGAGAAGTGGGGGGGGGGGGGCTAAGCACATCCACCTCCTTGGTGCCTCCTTTATGCGACGGCACCAAGATCGCATGTGTGTGGACGTTCCGTCCGCCTCGACCTCACCATAAAATGAACAATTTATTTAGATTTGGTCATACTGACCATGGATGAGAGCATTACGTGCCTCAGAAGATTTCTGTGTGGACAGATTTACAAGACATAAAAAGACGACGGTTTAATTAAATAACCAAGACACGGAGCTGTTCACGTCCACGTAACTAAGCAGGAATTCTCTCAAGGTTGGAGATAATGTGCGGCAGCGGTAACGGCCTCATCATGTTGCGCAGGAGCGCACTCAGCAATCCAGTCGCAAATGCCAGTTTAATGATTCTTCTGTTTGTTGTCAGGTCGACAGGAGGTGACGCTGCAGGACAAGTGCCCAAGAAGAGCAGCGGTGAGTCTCGTGTGTGCGGCTGGAATTTGTGAGCTCGTCTGTCCCCAACAGGGATTTGCCTAAGGCCACCGAGCTGCGATTTATCTGGCATTAGCGAGCCACGCGCTTGTCACGTTAACGAGCCGCTCGCGCCCGTGCGCAGATCGGGCCGTGGAGCGCGTCAGGGAGGAGCTGCAGGTGCCGGAAGAGCGAGACTCGCGAGCCTCCAGCCCCATCTTCCTGTCGGAGGAGCTCATCCAGAAGCTGACATCTCAGATCACCGAGATCGTCTCCACGCAGTTTTCTCAGGGTGAGGCGTCGCTCCGGGCTTCACGGGAACCTGGCTTTCCCGTCGCGGCGACTGGTGCGCTCGCAGCCAGGCGCCGGCTAGATGGGACGCCGTGTTTGACCACCGTGCACGGTCTCCCGCAGCGTCCCTGCGCGTGCGCCTACTGGAAGCCGGAGAGGAGGAGAGGAGAGCTCACAGCCCGTCCCCGAAGACCTCCACCCCTCCGCCGCGCCCCCCCGGGCCCGCCGGGGCCACCTCTGAGTCCGAGGAGGACGATTTCCAGCAGCGGGTGCGTTGACCCACGCGCCACACTCGCTCACTCGCAAAACCACACGTTCTACCGCAGACGCCAGGTTCAGCGTCGGTATGGTGTGCATGCATGTCCCCGTTTGTCAGTCCACTGCTGGATGAGGGCCCACTCATTACATGCAAGAAGTGGCGCTTATTTGACCATACTTAACTCTGCTGGTCAGCGAAGGTTGGTGATGGCAGGGAGCGTAGACGTGGGAGTATAAAAGTATGCCCGCTACCCAGAGGGCATTGCAGCTCCACAAACCTATGACAAACTGTTTACGTATAGTGGCCACCCATCCAAGCACTCTCTAGGCTCGGCCCTGATTTGCTTCCTTGATTTGACAGCATTGCGCTCATCCCGGGTGATTTGGTCATAGGTACCAGTTTGTTGCTGCGTGACAAATATTTCCAGCAGAGTCCGGATGCTACCAAATCCACGCCTTGGTACTGCACAAACAACACAGCAGCTTTCGCAGAGTACTCCAGCCTGCAGCTGCGGCGGGAAGGCGTTGGTCGACAGCGATCCAGCTGGGCTAAGACCCGTTAGCCCCCGGAATTCTTGAGAGCTCGGGACACGCGGTGGAGAGAGCTGGACGGTGGTGGGGCTGCCCGCTGTGTTGTTGTGCAGGGCGTGGAGGTGTACGTGCTGGTGGCCGACTACGCGTGGACCAGCACGGAGCGCGCGTTCCTGTCGCTGGGCAGGGGCGAACACGTGGAGGTGCTGGACTGTGCCCACCCGCTGCTGTGGCTCGTGCGCAGCAGGGCCTCAGAGAGCTCCGCGTGCCAGCAGGGATGGGTCTCCTCCGCCTACCTGGAGAGAAAGCCACAGGTAGTTCAAGCACGGCCCAGACGGCTGCTCCCCCAGACATGCCAGCGGGACTGATTCACTGCACTCACTCGCTCACCGGTGATCAGTCGCCTTCTCATCACTCGTCTATGGCTACTACCACGGTTACTGTTCCCGTGAAGTTCACTTGTTCAAGCCTCCATCCATCGCTCATGCTGTGTTCAACCAGTAATTCAGGTCACAACAATGCACTCAATCGTGAACTCGCTCAACTAAACCACCACACTGCAGGTATCTAGACTTCTCTTTCTGCATCTTCCCCCACACCGCTCCACTTTGGAATTAGTAACTGTCATCGGTTACATATTTAATAGTGCTGTTTGTTTCTGGCTGCTTGAAATTTTGGGCCTTTTGGGCCTGCGCTCATAACTGTGTACAAAAAGAAGAAAAAAACGTGAACACGAATGGTTACTTTATTTTCTGTTGTCCACCGTCGCTCGTTCTCTAGACACCATCCACGGGTCGCAAGGAACAACCCATCGAGTAAGTCCACGGTTTTTTACGTCACACACAACTCGAACATTTTTAATTAAAGCTTTCGTGACTGCAGGGATTCATGTTCTTGGTTCTTTCGGTAAAGTCACATAGAAGGGAAATGATAAAATAATAAAATATAAAACAATAAAATGATCACGACGTTTCGACTGCAACACAAGCAATCATCATCAAGTGTGAAATCCACAGCAAATTTTCTTGCTGTGGACCAGCATGGAGCGAAATTTTTTTGCTGTGGATTTCACACCTGATGATGATTGCTTGTGTTGCAGTCGAAACGTCGTGAGAATTGTTTAGTTTAATATTTTTATTATTTTATTATTTCCCTTCCACGTGACTTTACCGAAAAAACCATGAATATAACTCGAACATTGTTCTAAATTTACCCAGAATTGCACCATCGCACACCATTTTTATGTCGGGGGAAAACAATAATTTCCGGCCTCACCGAAAAAGGCTTTAAAGGGCCTCACCGTGCTCCGGAAGCTGCCTGCGCAATGTCACGATCCCTCGTTTGCGTTTCCCGCGGCAGGGTCACCCTGCAGCAGCTGGTGGCGGCGGAGGAGAAGTTTGTGAAGAAGCTATCCTTCCTGGTGTCGCATCACGCGCAGTTCGTGGAGAGTCAGGTCAACATCCCCGCACTGGTCAGGTCCAAGCGGGAGGCCATCTTCAGAAATGTGCAGGACATCCTCAACTTCCACCGACAGTGAGCACTCACTGCCTCCTGCTGCCACCGCCTCGCCAATTTCCTACGCCTGTCGCCGGTTTTCACTGATAGATGTTGGGCAAATTACTCCCAACTCGTTCTCCTTCTGATTGACTGTGGCCTTAGAAAATATTAAAACGTGTAAATAAGCTTTGGTCTTGAATGGAGCACGTTGTTTTTTTTCAAGAAATTTAATCTTTCATCCACGCTATTGATTTTTTTTCAAACGTCTTTTTTATCTCACTGAAGCCGAGCGCATGCCATCTGCCAGCCACGTGAGCAGAGTGCACGTGCAGAGACGCGAGCCGTATGCCGACGGGCGGTTCACGTGTTGTGCTGTGCTCGCAGGGTTTTCCTGCCCAGGCTCAGGGCGTGCAGGGACGAGAGCGACGTGGTGGACGCCATCCTGGGCAGCCGCGAGCAGTTCCAGGTGTATGTGCAGTTCCTGCGCAGCAAGCCGAAGGCCGACCTGCTCTTGCTGAGCGACGCCGTCAGGGTCACCTTTGAGGTAGCTCCACTTTCCCCCAAGCCGTCGGCCACGCGATGAAGCCACGGACCCGCACCCTCAGCTGTCGTGCATCGGTGTCGATTGTCGTCCGTGGGGATTACCTCAAATCTCTCCGATGTTCTCTTCCTGTCTGTGCAGAAATATACCGAGATCCTACGCCAGTCCACACACTTCCCCGAGTCGGTGCTGTCCATACAGAAATACTTGGACCTGCCCCAGGAGCAGCTGCACGTCTATCAGGTGGCACTGAAGGTGAGAGCAGCCGGGCATACGGCTCTGAGAAAAGGGAAGGCGCCCTGTCCTTGTCTATAAAGTCTCGTCAACCAATGAGCCTCAAAACTGATTTTGAGTAGGATCCTGGTGCTGTTTTCCTTTTCACGAGAAAATAGAAAAGAAGTACCTGGGGAAAACACACAGGTATCAAAGGAATAGCAGTCATCCAATCCTAGTTGTTGTACTGCCATCCTGGCCACCTTATAGGGAATTACAGCACAGAATGAAGTCGACCAACCGTTGTCTTCAAGTGCTGCGGGCATGTGTGGCCACCACTTACCGTCCTGGGACACCGCCCACCAACCTTATCCACATTTGTTATCAAGCCAGATAACACGGTTGTCTGGCTTGACCTCCTGAATGTGAAATTGTAGTTGTTGCTCTACATCTACATCAGCTGTACGAAAGAAGAAAAACCCTCAGTGGTCAACAGCCGCAGTGTGGCACAGATCAGCGGTGTCACGCAGCTGCCCTGAGTTGGTCGCTCACGCTGCCACCACCTGCCCACAGGACTTGATCCGGAGGCGCGCGAGTCGGGGCGGCGACTGCCGAGGCCTGGAGGAGGCCTACGGCGTGGTGGCGTCGCTTCCGAAACGCGCGGAGGACGAGATGAAGCTGTCCATGATCGAGGAGGTGCCCACCAACCTCGCCAACCTTGGCCCACTCCTGCGACAGGTACAACAACAACAGCAAACGTGATTCGCCACTAAGTGCACACAACAACCCTGCAGGCACGTGCACACAGCAAACGCTCTCCCATTAGACAGGTGCTCTCAGTCGAGTGAAGCAAGCAGCTTAGTTGCAGAATTATTATTATTCACAAAGTAATTTATTTTTACTTAAATATTTTGTGATATTTGCAGGAGTAAAAGGAACGCCAAAATATGGAGTCATCCTTAAAAATGCTCATATATCTTCTTGGTTCTTTCGGTAAAGTCACGTAGAAGGGAAATAATAAAATAATAAAATAAAACATAATTAAATAATTCTCACTACGTTTCGACCACAACGCAAGCAGCCGTCCTCAGGTGGAGAACAGGTCCGTCAAATAGACAGAGACTTGACGTACCTGTACTCCACCTGAAGGACGGCTGCTTGCGTTGTGGCCGAAACGTCGTGAGAATTATTTTATAGACAGAGACTTGACGTACCTGTTCTCCACCTGAGGACGGCTGCTTGCGTTGTGGCCGAAACGTCGTGAGAATTATTTTATTATGTATTATTTTTATTATTTTATTACTTCCCTTCTACGTGACTTTACCGAAAGAACCAAGAAGATGAATCCCTGCAGTCACGAAAGCTTTAAATCGAAATGCTCATATAATTTCATCGCAATCATTTATATCGTAGTAGTCCACCACAGTGGACATGGTTTCATGAGGGGGTTCAATACTTGCACCATTCATGCGCTTCTGGCTGTGGTCCAAGACGACAAACGCCTATTAATTTAAAAGCATTAATTGAGCCATTACTGAAGGCAGGATCAGTGTTTGTTTTGTTCGTTTGGATGGATTCTCCCACCCCTCCGCCACCATCGCTCACCCCTCCAACCACCTCCGCCGTTGCGAGCACAGGATGTGTTCGAGGCGTGGGAGGGCAGCGAGGCGATAAGCCGACGAGGCCACCGCCGCCACCTCTTCCTCTTCAACAGCCACCTGCTCGTATGCAAGGCGAGGCGTGGAAGCCACTCGGCCTCCCAGGCCTACACGTGCCTGCACGCGCTGCCGGTGAGCGTCGCCGCGCAGTCCCCTCCATTACCCCCGGGAAGCCCTCGGTCGCGGCATCTCCAGCCCTGGCGCGCTCCCGACGTCTGGCAATTGACGGAGAGATGCCCTTTCTCTCCCTCCGTGGCGTCCAGGTGCGGAACGTAGAAGTGAGCGAGGTGGTGGAGGGGCATGAGCGAATCCTGGAGCTGTTGCACGAGCACGAGAGCGGGCTGGACAAGTTCACGCTGCAGGCAGCCAGCGTGGCCCACAAGGACGCGTGGCTTTGTGAGCTGTACCTCCTGCAGGGGCGGCAGAAGACGCAGCAGCAGCCGCAGGATTCACAAGATCCAGCCTGGGGTGCGCATTACCCACCTCACCTGTATCACACACAACACCATTAGCAATATCTGCCTGGCTATGCATGTATACGCACAGTGTGTGTGTGTGTGTCGATGGGTGATACATGTGCACGAGATGTATGTGACCACGCATCCATTAAGCCATCTAAATTTTTCACTCGCATTTCTAGATTCAAATCATTTGAGACAATTGATTATTTTGTATTCGTACTTGACGTGTGCAATTGCTTTACGGGACCCTTACAGCCCCGATGTTCTACATGGACCGCGATGGTGAAGGAACGATTGATTCTCGCATTGAGACAATCATTAAATCGCAAGGGAAGCGAGTCCTGATTTACCCAGCAATGTGTAACACGCATGCAATCAACTGGATTTACACAGCGTCTAAATCAAACCACATCTCGGATTGCTACACAGAAAGTAGGACGCGCACATCACGGTTCTACGTAGACTAATTGTGTTTTATGGGAAGAGACGATCGTCGGCAGAGGAAAAACCAATGGGCTAGAGCAGGGAGCCAAAAACACGGATGTCTGTGTCGCCGCGGCTTCTGCGTGGCCCTGCGCAGGCCCCCCGCGCTTCACCGAGGAGCTGGAGGAGTGCATCGTGCGGGAGGGCGACTCCATCACACTGCGCTGCCACGTGATCGGCACCCCGCGGCCCGTCATCACCTGGTACAAAGGTAAGCCCGGTAAAGCCCGAGCTATATCCCGAACCCTGCCCGTCTTTACCTCGCTCCCATGCATGGATATTTGTTAGGGTCATATACAGCCTTGCAAATACAGTGCTCTATCAACCCACGTGAGCTGTTTGGAAACATTTCACTCTGCTGGTCAGTTGGGGATCTCGAGGACCGCTTCAGCAGTCGCTCGCTATCAGTCTTAACTGTGGCCAGCAATCCAACTTGGGTCGCCAGGATCATAGCACAGTGCGCGAACCCCTGTCTCACCGCTCCAGCCATGCATGATTATGCCGCTCCTATTCACCCATTACTTCATCCGCTGGGCCCCAGAAGCAATTTTGATTGTAGGCAGCGTTACTTTTTAGAGCATTGGCGATTCTCACTACAGCGCTCCCTGATGGCGCAAAGAGAGCATGGGCAAGGCATGAGCAGGGGATGGGCATGGGATTGGGCATGGGATGGCCAGGGCATGGACAGGGCATTGGCAGTGCAAGCGCAGGGCAAGGGCAGCACATGGGCAGGAATGGGCAGGGGATGGGCAGGGGATGGGCAGGGGATGGGCAGGGCATGGACAGGAGATGGACAGGACATGGGCAGGACAAGGGCAGGTCAAGGGCAGGAGATGGACAGGACATGGGCAGGACAAGGGCAGGGCAAGGGCAGGAGATGGACAGGAC